>NC_073387.1:32830535-33156285 GCF_028641065.1 Leucoraja erinaceus | reverse complement strand
TTTAGAAAAACTCCAAGTGATAAAGCCGTCAAAGCATATTGAACTCTGGAGAAACCTGCTGAACTTGAGGCACCATGCCATCTTGTCATAAATAAACCTGTTCATAGAGAGCCTAGTCCGCCTACTGTGGAGAGTCATGATGATCTTTCAGATATGACTGCAGAGGAATGGCTGGTATCATCTCCAGAAAGCCTTGGCTATCTGAATAACACTCATAAACAGTGACCATAATCATACACAAAGGAAAGTGGAATTGTATAATATGATATGATATCATTATTAATCATTACATTTTCCATTTTCAATATTTTGGGGGAAATCTTATTTATTTAGTAAAACTAAAGAATTCTATTAAAACCATATTGACAGAATTAACAAAATTTCAAAGGCAGAAAGTAACGGTAGCCTTGCGGTGTTGCTGTCATTTACTGGTACTATGAATTTAAAATCAACCAAATGACATATTGAAAATATTTTCTTAACACATTATAGATTATAGGCATGCAAAAGTTCATAGCTTGTTTGTGCTGTACAATCGGATTGACATGTTCCCTACTTTTGGAGAATTAAGCTTTTGAAAATACCTTCCATGAAAAACTTCCAATATTTTCACAAACTGTTCTCTGGGATTGCAGACTTTGTGTAGGGATTGACAAACACATATAGTGCTAAAGTCTTAATCTGTAGGTCGAGACAGTACCTGGAGTCACATTTGATGTGTTCTGTTGCTTCTGATGTTGGACCACTCTATTCACTGAATGTACAAATAGCTCTCCATTTCCCTGCTGCCTGGATAATCAGGGTCAAACTATTCCACTGTATGTGTCCACAGACTGTAGGTGGTGCCCCGAGTTTCAAATACTGAGAGGCAAGTTTCAAAACCCTCCCGAAGTTTTCATATGGTATGCACTGTTTACAAGATGAACAGCTCTCAGTCGCATGGACAGAGGATTGTGTTGGAAGTACAATACTCAGTATTATACAATATTTAGGCTGGAGGTCTGTGACCAGTGGAATACTGAGTATTGTACTTCCAACCCAATCCTCTGTCTTCTATCACCTAGTCAGTTCTAAATCCCACAACCAAGTCATTATTAATCCATGCGTTTTAATCTTCTGGATAAGTCTGGGGGACTTTATCAAATTCTCTTCTAAATGGGAGTAAATCCTATCTCAAATAATCTTCTCCAAAAAGTCCTTAAACTTGTACATTGCATTCTACAGTAATCTGTAGAAGACAGCAACAGAATCACTTGTATTGTTCAATGCTTTCAGCATTAACTATGGATTAACAAAATCAGTTTGTATCTAATTACCTGCACTGAAAAAAACATCTTCAAATGGTTTTGAACGGTGATGCCCTCCATGCCTAAGCAGATTGTCAAGATGCAACATCATGACCCAACCAAGAAGAAAGACTGATGAGTAACAAACAATTTTGGGGTGGCACAGTGGCACAGCGGTAGAGTTGCTACCTTACAGCACCAGAGACCAAGGTTCGATCCTGACTACAGTTGCTGCCTGTATAGAGTTTGTATGTTCTCCCTGTGACCGCGTGGGTTTGCTCTGGATTCTTCCCACATTCCAAAGATGTGCAGGTTTGTAGGTTAATTGACTTCTGTAAATTGGCACTATTGTGCAAAATAAAACTAACGTACTGGTGGTTGATGTGATGGGCCGATGGGCCTGTTTCCAGGCTGTATCTCTAAAACTAGAAACTAAATTTGGCCAACACCATGCTATTTTACAGAGGCAAGGGACATTTCTTATGTGGGAACTAAAAATCTGAGATGATACGTGACCAAGAGGAGACCTCTTCACTGAGCAAAGGCCACTGAAAAAAACGATTGCCATGTATAGATTGGAGGCGATGAAAGATTTCTTCTACAAAACTAATTTAAAATTATATTGAATGATGATGGAATGCAAAACAGAGCTGACAAGAAAATCTGGTTTCCTTTTGTCAATTTCATGCAGTTTATTTTTCAATAAAAACATATTGGAAACTGACATTTTTGTAAAGCCTCAAACGTATCCGCACTTGCATGAAAAGAAAAAAAAGAACATACACATTTCACACCTGTTCCAGCCGCAAAGTGAGTAATCATGGAAAGTCACGGACACAAAATCATGGTATCTGCGCAACAATCAGTAGAACTGTGCCTGACAGCCAAGGATTAATTTAGTTTAGAGATACAGCACGGAAACAGGCCGTGCCGCACAGTGATCCCCGCACATTAACACTATCCTACACAACTAGGGACAATTTACATTTATACCAAGCCAATTAACCTAAAAATGTGTATGTCTTTGGAGTGTGGGAGGAAACCGAAGATCTCGGAGAAAACCCATGCAGTCACGGGGAGAACGTACAAACTCCATACAGACAGTACCCGTAGTCGGAATCGAACCCGGGTCTCCAGTGCTGCAAGTGCTGTAAGGCAATAACTCTACCGTTGCACCACCATGCTGCCCTTGATAGAGACTATCTTATAGTTCTTGCATATGCTCTCCAGAGGACTCATGACAATGTTTAACATTCGATTAAGGATGTTGGCTTTGTAGTTTGAACCAGTGTTTAATTATCCATCCCTTAATGACACGAGAACGCAGAGATGAGTTGCCTTGGTGAACAACTGAAGTCCTTGAGGAGTGGGTATACGCACCGTGCTGTTAGGGAGACAGTTCCAGGATTTTAAACCAGCGACAGTAAAGGAATGGTGATATGTTTCCAAGTCAGGAGGTGTGTGGCTTGGAGAACTTCCAGGTAACGGTGTTCTTATGTTTTTGTTGCCTTTGTCCTAGTTGGTAAAAGTCATAGGTTTAGAAGGTGCTGTTGAATGAGTCTTGGTGAGTGCATCCTATAGATGGTATAAAGTGCTGCTATTATTTGGCAGTGGTGCATTGGGGGAATGGGTGTGGATGGGATGACTATCAAGGTGACTGCCAAGTCCTATATGGTGTTGAGCTTCTTTAATGTTGTTGAAGCAGCACTAGTCCTGGCTTAGAGACCAACACTGAAACACAGCACCAACAAAGTGTGTAATACCGCAGTGATCGGGGGATGCCGAAGGTCTACTTCAGGACTGCCTTGAGTTGGTGAACTGCAACATATTCAAGGTCACATCATCCAGCTTTAATGATTATACCTCAGTCATTACCAGTTACATCAAGAAATGTATTGAAGGCCGTGATCAGATAAAGACAGTTAAGGGCCTGTCCCACTTACGTGATTTCTTCGGCGACTTGCCGGCACCCGTCATAGTCGCAGCAGGTTGCCGAAAATGTTCAACATGTTGAAAATCCAGTGGCGACCAGAAAAATGTATGACTCTTTGGGCGACTACTCACCACCAAACAGGCATCACCCAGCGGTAAGGATCCATCCGAACCAAAAACATTAGATGAACAGGAACATTCACTCTCTGACAATGTCCAGATCCAAGGTTTTCAAGAGGAAATATCCTGCATACAAGAAAGCCAAGTATAATCTCTGCAATGCCACCATGGATGCCAAAAGAGAATTACAAAACAAGCGTGTGTTTCAATTCTATCGTGGTTTCCAGGTAACTGTGGCTGGGCCTGAACACCATCAAAGGTGAAAATCAGAGGCATTCTTTGGCAAAGATGTAGCTATGAGATGGGCCTTTTAAGCCTGTTTTGAACAGACAAACAAAAATTCTACCTGAGTGCAACCTCCTATGGCTGGCTCTGTCCAATACATATTGGTGGCAGAAATTTGATCTGCTTTCATGAGGGTAAATTCGCAGAAAATGACAGACCCAGATGGAATCACTAGACGAGGATCTGGAAACATGTGCCAATTAACTGACTACAATCTTCACTGATATCTTCAGCCTCTTCACTTCAATAGTCTACAATTGTCCATCTGCTTCAAGTCCCAAAGAAATATAAAATGCTCTTTCTCAATGACCTCCGCCCAGTAGTTCTAACATGAACCATAATTAAGTGTTTTGAAAGAATGGTAATGGCCCAAGTTTTTGTCAGTCTTCCAAACAAACTAGACCATTTGCAATAAGCATACAGGGAAAATACAGAGAACACCTTCTCTCTTGCACTACATTCTGCCCTGGATCACCTTGACCATAAAAAACGCCTTTGTCAGGATTTTATTCATTGAATGCAGCTCGGCCTTTGACACCGTACCACAGAATAAGTTCATCCCTAAGTTCATAGACCTTGGTCTTGGTGCCTCCATCTACAACTGGCTTCTGGGCTTGCTGACTGCCAGTTAGAAATGGTCATAACATTTCCTCCACCATGACCCTCAACACTGTTGCCCTCAGGGCTGTGTCATCCCTTGCTCTACTCCCTGTAGTCCCATGACTGTGTGGCCAAGTACATTGCTAACACAATATTTAACTTTGCCAATGATACCACTGTTGTCACCAGATCTACAACAACAATGAGACAAAGTACAGGAAAGAGATTGAGAATCATGCATCATGGTGTCAGGATAACAACCTAGCCCTTAACGTCAGCAAGACAAAATAGTTGGTTGTTGATCTAAGGAAGCTAGAGAGCGAACACAACCATCAATAGAGGTGCTGTGAAGATGGTCAACAGCTTCAAGTTTCAGTTTAGTTTATTGTCACATGTACCGAGGTCAGTGAAAAACTGATAATATTACAAAAGTGCTAATGTATAGTGATACTTGTACTGAACTATATCCAAAAATGAATTTCACTGTATCTTGTTACATGGGACAAAAAAAGTACCATTGCCAGTTCAATTTATGTGCAATGGGAATCCCCAGGAAAATGATAATGGGGAATTCAGCAACGGTAATGCCATTGAATGTCAGGTGTAAAAGTTGGATTTTGTCTTTGTCTGCCACTTTTGTGGTACACCTGTTGCGTGCTACCCATCAACGCATGCCCGGATAGTGTCTATGTCCTGCTTCATTTGGATGTGATCTGCTTCATTACTGTTGAACATGTGCAATCATCAGCAAACATCCCTGCTCCTGACTTGTTGATTAAAACAAGGTCATCGATGAAGCAACTAAAGATGGTTGGGCCTGAGCCACTACCCTGAGCAATGCCTTTGGAGATGTCCTGACATCTTTGGAGATGTCCTATGCATCTCCAATACATTTTTTACACATTTAAGAATTTCTAAATTGATGTATTTTCTGCAATGCTTACTGACTATCAGAGACATTTGTATTATAGAAGTCAATGCATTCCTGACATTTGGTCATCTGAATTGCACTAACTTTAAATTAATTTCTTGATATTCTATGTTATTATATTTCTTTGTGGTGAATTATGGCTATTTTTTTAGTCCTTCACTGAAACAAAAAAAATCCCCAAATTCATCTGAAAACATGGCTTTTTTTTTGCTTTTTACACAGATAATATTGTTGGCAATATATTTAGTTTAATATGTAGGGCTTTCCACTTAAAGCTTTTTAAATGAGACAATTATATGAAGACCACTGTGATTTTTGTTGACACTGAACAAGGAAGGTTGACAGTGATTTGACAGATTAATCGAGAGGAGAGTAACCCAGAGGTGTCATTTATTGTTATCCCTTAAACTTTACATAAATTGCAGGATGAAGATCAGAAAAAAAATGCAAAAGAGCTGTGAACTTTTAATTAATGACAGCAATTTGCAATAATCATTGAGTGAATCCTTGGTGAATTCTTCTCCACGGAAACCGGCTTAAACTGCATACACATCCTATGCTTGATAAAAATCATTTTATATCTGCTAATCATGGTTTGTGGCTGTAGTTGGGAATCAGCTGCTGTCTTTCCTCAGCATTAACCATTGTTCTTCAGATAGAACCTGGGCACTGAGCTGTAATAACCTTCAGGGAATTACACAACTATCCCACCCAGTCTCAGGAAGCCTAAAGGCAAGGCACCAGCACAGTCCTATCCAACACCTGGGACATCCTCGTGCTCTCAACGGCAGGGGAAACCGACTCCTAGAAATCTTTGCAGACAGTCCACCTCATCCAAATGTTTCTCCAGTTCATTAAAAACAGTCCCTGCAGTGTTCATATGTACTGACCCCATCATAATCTCCCTCTGCATGTTGCAACTTTATTTTTTAAGGCAGAGGTTGATAGATTTTGATTAGTACAGATGTCAGGGGTTATGAGGAAAAGGCAGGAGAATTTGGTTAGGAGAGATAGATGTCATGATTTAATGGCAGATTAGACTTGATGGGCTGAATGGCCTAATTCAGCTCCTATCACTTATGACCTTGTGATCTCCACTGCTCCTCTGGCTCCCCAATCTGGGCCACAAGTCCTGAACAAACAGTTTCAGTGTATGAAGCAGTGAGCAGTCCAATAACACTTGCTGTTCAGTCCTCCCCAAAAATTACAATAAATCCTTAATTGCAGAAACTACAATTTCTGCAAATTCATAATTTAGTTAGGGTCTTAGTTATTAATAATGTTGTTCCAATTTAATAGAGATACCCAATGTTGCTCCATTTGTATGCAGATTTTTTTTAAAATAAAACGTCATAAATTTATCAAACAATGATAATAAATGAAGGGTGAATACACCTCCAAAGTGATTTGAATAATAAAATCCGAAAAATTCCAAATCTTAATCATGAACAGTAGTTGTCGGTAACTGTCTGTGTTCTTGGTAGAGGGCGCTAGGACCCTGAACTGGTGTTCCCTCCGACTGTGGCACTTGGGAGACCATAGGAACTTCAGGATGTTCACTGTCCTGGAGTCTGAGCAAGCGGGTGTCCCGACAGGACAGGATCAGAGTTGTTCTTTGTCATGTCCTTGTAGCTCTGCCGACTCCGCGCTCTCTCATTCGTTACCCCTCGCCAACCATGGAAAAAAACAGTGGTAAGTTCAACTTTTCAATACTCCTGTGTTTTGAAGCAGTTGTAAATATGTGATTTCATTCAGAGCACATGTGCGGCAGCTTGTAAATCACTATGTGCTTCAGTTTAGTGTCTTCAAATCAGAAGTTGCACTGATTTCGTGAAATAGAATTCATCCTCTTGTATAGTTCTCCAAATAACTAGACTGTGTGCACCTGGACGATTTGCGTGTGGGGAAATGTTTATCCTCAGCTGGCGGGTTTGCTGTTTTATAAATGTCATTACCGTTCTTATCAAAGGTCTGCTATAGGATCTTTGGTTCTTATTGCACCTTCGAAAATACACCGCGGAAATAGATTGATTCCAGAAGCCGACGCCGTGTATAACACCTGGGTTTTTCTCACCTTCTTTCTCTGGTTATCTCACTCCGTACTTTAATGTTTGCTGTAAAGCAATTGTTTCCAAAACAGTCCCCCTTCTGGCCTTTCGGTAAAGGAAGCTGTTTGTTTGTCTCTTTTCCTGATTCCTGCAAAGTCTAATAGAAATAACACGGGAAGCCTATTAAATGGCCAGAAAATACACGTGTTACTTTAAATGACAAACTGTGACAATTTTTATACAATTTTATTTATTTAGCAAAGAAACACTGCACTGTGTGCCTCCCATGTGCTACGATGTTTGATTAGTTCACGAAACAAAAGACCTCTCTCCCTTAACGTTGTCAGGAAACATCAGCAATAAAGTCATTCGGGGTCGATCTGTTGAACTGACACACTGAGATCTCATCACAGTGACAAATACTTAAACCCAGATTGCAAGCACTCGTGGGATATGACTGCGGTCGTGGTGCTGCTGATGAACTGACCCTGTTAGCCGCTAGCTGCGTGTAATGAGTGGGCTCATCTCCCAGTTACTGACCTGACCGACCCACTCCCAGGTGCGCCGCAGCACAACTCCTGCCAACTGGATCCGCTCCCATTTGCAGGGTGTTGCTCACCCACCCACCCAGCTGTTTATGTTCAACGTTACCGTGGCATGAGGCATCGACGCATTCTCATGAAATTAAATCATACCGTTTTTTGTGTTTTTTTTCTATCTGTAAATGTTTTAACTAGCCAAATAAAAAATCCTCAGTAGAATTTCAGAGAACAAATCAAACAATCGTAGTCATGTTTTGTGTTAATTCATTGCCGACGAGGCCAGCATTTATTGCCAATCCCAAATTGCTCTTGAACTCAACCTCCCTGTACACTATTAAAGAGTGCACTTTGTTAGAGGGTCTGAAGTCGCATATATGGAACAGACCCTTCGGCCCACAATATAGTTGCTGAACATGACGCCAAATTGAGCTAATCTCATTTACCTGTATGTAATCCCTATTCCTCCATATCCGTATGCCAATCTAAAAGCCTCCTAAACTATTGTTTCTGCCATCACCACCACACCCGGCACCATGTTTCAGGCACCCAGTAGTCCCTAGGTAAAAATAAACATGTCTTTTAAACTTTGCCTCGTAGCTTAAAGCTCTGTACTCTTTGACATTTCCACACTGGTAAAAGGTTCTGACTATCTACCCCATCTAAGCCTCTCATAACTTTCCAGGTTTCCACTCAATCTCTGACACTCCAGAGAAAACAGTCTCAATTTCTCCAACTTCCTCTTCTAACTAATACCCCTAATCCAGGCAGCATATTAATAAACCTATTCTGGCATATTAATAAACCTGTTCTGTGCTCTCTCCAAATCCCCCACACCCTGTAATGTGACACCAAGAAATGCACAAAATACTCCAAATGAGACAAATCCTATAAAGCTGCAACAATTTATTGAGTTTTATAGTCAAGGCCCCAACCAACAAAAGTAAGCATACCATACTCTCTCTTTCTTTACCATCCTATCTAGTTGCCTTGCAACTTTCAGAGAGCTATGGACTTGGACCCCGAGATCCCTCTGTACATCTATGCTGTTAATGGTCTTTGTCATTAACTGTATACTCTCCCCTTGCATTCAACCTCCCAAAGTGCAACGTTTCACACTTGCTCAAATTAAATTCCACCCTCCCTTTCTCTGCATTTTTCTGCAGTTAATCTATACCCTGCTGCACCTTTGCCTACCTGGCTGTCTGCAACTCCACTGATTTTGGTGACTCCTGCAAACCAAGCATTCTGTATTTATATCAATGTATAGGAAGGAACTGCAGATGCTGGTTTACACCAAGGATAGACACAAAACGCTGGAGTAACTCGGCAGGACTAGCAGCATCTCAGGAGAGAAGGAATGGGAGATGTTTCGGGTCAACTGAGAGTCAGGGGAGTGGGCATCTATAGATATGGATGGAGTAAGGTGTGAAAAACAGATCAAAGCAGATGATAAGGAAATGTAGAATGGTTCATTGTTAGCTGTAGGGGAAAGTACCTGGGGGGGGGGGGGGGGGTGGTTTGGGTGGGAAGGGATGAGTTATCCGTGGAGTTGCAGAGGGATCGGTCTCTGAGGCAAAAGGAAAGAGGTTAAGATGGGAAGCTGAGGCTAGTGGTGGGATCCCGTTAGAGGTGGCGAAAATGTTGGAGGATTATGTGCTGCATGCGACGGCTGATAGGGTGAAAGATGAGGACTATGGGGACTCTGTCGCTGTTACGATTGGGGGGAGGGGGAGCAAGAGAAAAGTGGCGATCACACTGAATTAGTTGTGTTAAATTAGGTTGGGAAAGACATCTGGCAAAAATAGATCCTATAATGCCTTCTGTTGAGGCTTAGCTTCAACTAACAAAGCACAATGAATGATGGGGAATTTGGCCAAGGAAAATTTGTAATTCATTGTGTTGAATTTCCATTCTGAACCTGAACCTTCTGAATTTTGTAGTCGGCAGGGCAGTACTCTGCATATCGCCAACTTGGACAATTTTACATTTTTATCAAGCCAATTAATCAAGCCTATTAACCTACAAACCTGTACATCTTTGGAGTGTGGGAGGAAACCGAAGATCTCGGAGAGAACCCATGCAGATAACAGGGAGAACGTACAAACTACATACAGACAGCACCCGTAGTCGGGATCGAACCCGGGTCTCTGGCACTGCATTTTGCTGTAAGGCAGCAACTCTACCACTGTGCCACCGTGACTGCCCTTGTGCTGGAGTAAAGCCCCCCCACCCCTTGAAATTTGCCCTTGCAAATACTCACCTAACAGTCAAACTTTGTGTTTGGTGCAGGGGAAAGCAAAAATGCAAACCTCTAAAGTTTAAATCAAGAAATAAAAAGGATTGATGATTTAGCCTTGAAAGAAGGCACATGAAAGTGGTCCCTGTAAAAGGAAAAAAGATTGGGATAGACGTATTAATTTAGAGCAAACAACAAACTCCTGGAGGAACCCAGTAGGTCAGGCAGCATCTGTGGAGGGGAATGGACAGATGATTTTGTCAGGGAAGCATCCTTCTTCTGATTCATGTCAAGAAGGATATCATATGCCCTTTCTCCTCCACAGAGGCTGTCAGATCTGTTGAGTTCCTTCAGCAGTGTTTTTTGCTCAAGATTCTAAAATATCCACGTTCATTTAAATGGCTATTTTAAACCAAGTTACAACTGAAAGGCAAATTTGAGACTATTGTTAAAAAACATATTGACATGTTTATTCCTTGCAAAAGTCTTCTGTACAGGGCACCTATGATTAAAGTATGTTGAAACTTTGAACTTGAATATTATGCTGGATATTATACATGATTATAAAAGGTGTGGGCTGGAAGTTTTCTGAGGAGCAATGCTGGCTCTGGTTTGTTCTGTACCTTTTCATACCTCTATTTTCCCTCTCCCCTGACTCTCAACCTGAAGAAGGGTCTCGACCCAAAATGTCAGTTGTTCCTTTTCTCCAGAGATGCTGCTTGACCAATTGAGTAACTAAAGCATTTTGTATCTATTTTCAGTGTAAACAAGGATCTGCAGCTCCTTCCTACATGTAATGGATTATCCGCTCATTTTGCAAGAATAATTGCACTGCAGCTCATCCTTGTTACTTTTGGCCTATTATTCGATATTTCTAGCTACCAGTTGATCTAATGAAGTGGTGAAATATGCTGTCCTTTTCTTTCGGTATAACGTCAAAGAGCATGAATCAATAGTGTAGGTGAGCATGTCGACAATTATGCTCGCTGTATACCTGACACGGATTAGAGCGAGCCTGGGTAATGAGTTTACTTGACAGCTTTGTCTGAAGTCTTTGAGCAGGAAGCAGTATAATTGGCTGGCTATGCCTCTCTGATGGACACTCCAGCAGCCAAGAGTCTCAGATTCCTCGTTTACATTGCGTTTGATGAGTAATTCAAGTGTCAGGTGTTGGAGTCTTACAGCTGGCAAGTTGCATCTGGAGTTGTCTCTCCTTGAGTGTGAAGATGATGGGGATGAGTGAGATGAGGTGGGTGAAAAGGAATTGGGGAGGGGGGGGTTGCAATTCCTCCTGTAATTTAGGCAGGAAATCTGGAGCAACAACAAAAACAGCTGTTCACATCTCTTCTCCAGGGATCCCGTAGACCTACTGCCGTGCATTCAACACGAGATTAATGCAATTGCTTCAGAGATTCTAAACATTTATCTTTATGCTTTAACATGAGAGATACAACTGCTTTAAATTTGATAAATGTTAATTGAGAAAGTCAATGGCATCCATTATTTAGTGACAGAATGATGCAGCACAGACTGGCCCTTTGGCCCACTAAGACTACCCTGATTGCCAGACACCCATTTATACTAAACCTATGCTAATCGCACTTTTATTCCTTTCACATTCAATAGACAATAGGTGCAGGAGGAAGCCATTCGGCCCTTCGAGCCAGCACTGCCATTCAATGTGATCGTGGCTGATCATCCCCAATCAGTACCCCATTCCTGCCTTCACCCCATATCCCTTGACTCCGCTATCTTTAAGAACCCTATCTAGCTCTCTCGTGAAAGAATCCAGAGAACCAGCCTCACCCACCCTCTGAGGCAGAGAATTCCACAGACTAACAACTCTCTGTGAGTAAAAGTGTTTCCTCATTGCCGTTCTAAATAGCTTGCCCTTTATTCTTAAACTGTGGTCCCTGGTTCTGGACACCCCCAGCATCGGGAACATGTTTCCTGCCTATAGCGTGTCCAAACCCTTAACAATCTTATACATTTCAATAAGATCCCCTCTCATCCTTCTAAACTCCAGAGTGTACAAGCCCAACCGCTCCATTCTCTCAGCATATGACAGTCCTGCCATCCCGGGAATTAACCTTGTAAACCTACGCTGCACTCCCTCAATAGCAAGAATGTCCTTCCTCAAATTAGGGGACCAAAACTGCACACAATACTCCAGGTGTGGTCTCACCAGGGACCTGTACAACTGCAGAAGGACCTCTTTGCTCCTATACTCGACTCCTCTTGTTATAAAGGCCAATCGCTTTCTTTCACATGCCTGCTGTACCTGCATGCTTACTTTCATAGACTGATGAACAAGGACCCTCAGATTCCATTGTACTTCCCCTTTTCCCAATTTGACGCCATTTAGATAATAATCTGCCTTCCTGTTTTTGATACCAAAGTGGATAACCTCACATTTATCCACATTAAACTTCATGTGCCAAGCATCTGCCCCCCCCCCCCCCACCCCCCCAACCTGTCCAAGTCACCCTGTATTCTAATAGCATCCTCCTCACAGTTCACACTGCCACCCAGCTTTGTGTCATCTGCAAATTTGCTAATGTTACTTTGACTCTCTTCATTCAAATCATTGATGTATATTGTAAATAGCTGCGGTCCCAGAACTGAGCCTTGCGGTACCCCACTGCCTGCCATTCTGTAAGGGACACGTTAATCCCTACTCTTTGTTTCCTGTCTGCCAACCAATTTTCTATCCATGTCAACACTCTACCCCCAATACCATGTGCCCTAAATTTGCCCACTATAATCTCCTATGTCGGACCTTATCAAATGCTTTCTGAAAGTCCAGGTACACTATATCCACTGGCTCTCCATTGTCCATTTTCCTAGTTACATCCTCAAAAAATTCCAGAAGATTTAGTCAAGCACGATTTCGTAAATCCATGCTGACTCAGACCAATCCTGTTACTGCTATCCAAATATGCCACTATTTCATCTTTTATAATTGACTCCATCTTCCCCATCACTGATGTCAGGCTAACTGGTCTATAATTCCCTGTTTTCTCTCTCCCGCCTTTCTTAAAAAGTGGGATAACATTACCCTCCAATCCACAGGAACTGATACTGAATCTATAGAACATTGGCAAATTATCACCAATGTGTCCACGATTTCTAAAGCCACTTCCTTAAAACTGGGATGCAGACTATCAGGCCCTGGGAATTTATCAGCCTTCAGTCCCATCGGTCTACCCAGCACCATTTCCTGCCTGATGTGGATTTCCTTCAGTTCCTCCGTCACCCCAGATTCTCTGGCCACTAGTATATCGGGAAGATTATTTATGTTCTCCTTCGTGAAGACGGATCCAAAGTACCTGTTCAACTCATCTGCTATTTCTTTGATCCCCACAATAAATTCACCTTTTTCAGTCTTTAAAGATCCAACTTTGGTCTTGACTATTTTTTTCCTCTTCACATACCAAAAGAAGGTTTTACTGTCCTCCTTTATATTCTTGGCTAGCTTACATTCGTACTTCATCTTTTCTCCCTGTATTGCCTTTTTAGTTATCTTCTGTTGGTCTTTAAACATTACCCAATCCTCTTGTTTCCCGTTCATCTTTGCTATGTTGTAATTCTTCTCTTTTATTTTTATACTGTCACTGATGTCCCTTGTCAGTCATGGTCACCCCTTATTCCCCTTGGAATCTTTCCTCCTCTTTGGAATGAACTGATCCTGCACATTCTGTATTATTCCCAGGAATACCTGCCATTGTTGTTCCACTGTCATCCATGCTAGGTATCTTTCACACCAACAGCACATGGGGCAGCACAGTGGCGCAGCGTTAGCATCGTTGCCTCGCAGTGCCAGAGATCCCGGCTTGATCCTGGCTACCCGTGCTGTTTGTGCAGAATTTGTATCATCTCCGTGTGAGTGGGTTTTCTCCAGGTGCTCCGGTTTCCTCCTACTTTCCAAATACCTACAGATTTGTAGATTAATTGGTTTCTGTAAATTGCACCCTGGTGTGTAGGACGCAAAGGTGAGATAACATTGAGGTAGTGTACGGGCAATCAAAGGTCGGCATGGACACGGTAGGCCAAAGAGCCTGTTTCCACGCAGTATCTCTAAAATGAAAATAACTCCTCCAGATTGCACCTACATCTACACGCTAAGGGCAATTAACAGTGGCCAATAAATCTACCAACCCACACAACCTTAGGTTGTGTAAGGAAATTAAAGAATCTGGAGGAAACCGATTTGATCACAAGGAGAATGTGCAAATTCCAAACAGACAGCACCAGAGGTCTGGATTGAAGCTGGGTCAGTGGAACTGTGAAGCAGTGGCCCAGACAGCTGCACTACTGTGCCATAATTTAATCTATTAATAGTAGGAGAAAAAATGCAGTGAATGATTTGCATTGTTTGAAAACCAGTCACCAGTGGTGTCCTGTAAGAATCAGTATTGGAATCATTCTCTATTATTATTATTATTATTATTATTATTATTAATGATAGGCCCAGCAATGTGTAGAGGAAATTGGGCTTATGACGAGCAAATAGTTTAATTTGGAAAATGCCATGTTATGTTCAGGGTGAAGTGCCAAAGAGGTGGAGAAAGGTACTTCAGTAATGCTGTGAACACACAGAGAAGTGCATGATGCGTCCATTCAACATGTTATAATAACGAATCACCTGTTTTGTCCTCATACAAAAGGTGGGTCAGGCCCCACTTGTAATGTACTTGTGTGTTTTGGCTACTTGCAGAATGGCTGAGGTTGAGCCATTGGGAAAGAAACAGAGGTTGGCCACCTGTACAAAATATTTTATATATCAACATAGGTTAAAAGTGGTTGTACACATGAGAGGTCCAGCCTTAGGGATAAGCACACTTGTGGACAGCGCTCCTTGGGAACAACAAAAATAGTGTGAGATTATGGATGAACATATTCACCTACAACATGAAAATTTGTTCTATGACTAGCATGTCCGTGTGTATCAATAGGGTCAATTAGATCGAGGTTTGTGGGATGATAAAGTGAAATAAATTATATTCAAATTGAAAAGGATCCAATTGATTAGATTAGCAGGGAGTCAGATTGATTAGTAGGACTGAATGTTACAATCCCTACGATTGTAACATTCAGTCCAGATCACTATTATAAGTTGTATTGGGCCATCTTAGAACTGAGAAAACTAAGGCACAGGAACAGCACCTTCGGCAACAATGTCTATGCTGAACATAATGCCACGATAAACTAATCTCATCTGCTAAGACCCGATCCGTACTCCTCCATTCCCAGCATATCCTAGTGCCTATCTATAAGCCTCTCAAACTCCACTATCATATTTGCTTCCACCACCTGATTTTGCAATGCATTTTGGGGGTCCACCATCCTCTGTGTTAAAAAAACGTTAATTGCGCATCTCCTTTTAAACTTTGCCCCTCTCACCTTACAAGCTCGCTCATGCTTAATGCAAGTGGGCAGGAATACCAGGGGGCCCATGGATCAGATATAAGCCACAGTATGCATTCCTGCAGTACTTTGCTTGACCCACACCATCTATTTACCCCCAGCACAATTACTCGTGTCAGATGTTCAGGTAACAGTAGCCAGGAAGGGAATTTGAGGCTAGGGATTTCTCTGGCTTGGGGTTCACTTGTACTTAGTTTAGGGTGCGTAACCCTGCAAAAGTGGAATCTAGCCCTGTCTGTTCACTTGCAAATGTGAAGGAAAAATAAGGAACTGCTGCAGACTCAGCCCCTTTAACAAGATGAAATGGTAGTACACCAATCCAAGGGCTATCTGGCCCTTGCATCAGCGGCAGTAGTTTAGTTTTGTTTAGAGTTACAGCTTGGAAACAGGCCCTTTGGCCCACTGACGTCTGCACCAACCAGCGATCCCCGCACATTTAGAGGATCAGTTAGAAATTGGCAAGTTTGATGTCATAGTAATTACAGGGACATGACTGCAAGAGGACCAGGGCTGGGAAATGAATATTTAGGGGTATACATCCTATCAAAAAGACAGACATGTGGGCAGAGGGTAGCTCTGTTGGTAAGGAATGAAATTCAGTCCCTTGCGAGGGGTGACATAGAATCCGAAGATGAAGTCAGTATGGATAGAACTGAGGAATTGTAGGGGTGAAAAGACCCTAATAGGAGATATCTACAGGCCCCCAAACAATGGCCTAGATATAGGGTGCAGGTTGAATCAAGAGATAAAATTGGCATGTAGCAAAGGTAATGTTATTGGTGGTTATGGGAGATTTCAACATGCAGGTTGACTGGGAAAATCAGGTGGGTACTGGACCCAAAGAAAGGGAGTTTGTGGAGTGCCTCCGAGATGGACTATAAGAGCAGCTTGCACTGGTGCCTACCAGGGAGTTCTGGATTTAGTGTTATGTAATGAACCGGATATGATAATGGAACTCAAGATAAAGGAGCCATTTACGGTAGTGACCATAATATGATAAGTTTTAATGTACAATTTGAGGGGGAGAAGGGAAAATTGGAAGTGTCAATATTGCCGTTGAGCAGAGGGGACTATGGAGTAGTGAGGGAGGAGCTGGCCAAAGTTGACTGGAAAGAGACCCTAGCAGGGATGACAGTGGAACAACAATGGCAGGTATTTCTGTTAATAATACAGAAGGCGCATGATCAGGAAGAAAGTTTCTAAGGAGAATAAGAGGCGACTGTGGCGCTGACAAGGGAAGTCAAGGACAGTAAAAAATAAAAGAGAAGAAGTATAATATAACACAGATGAGCGGGAAGCCAGAGGATTGGGCAACTTTTCAAGAGCAACAGAAGATAACTAAAAAGGCAATACGGGGAGAAAAGAAGAGGTACGAAGTCCTAGCCAAGAATATAAAGTAAAAGCTTCTTTAGGTATGTGAAGAAGCAAAATAAGTTAAGACAAATTTGGGTCCCTTGAAGACAGAAACAGGTGGATTTATTATGGGGAACAAGGAAATGACAGATGAGTTGAACAGGTACTTTGGATCTGTTTTCGCTAAGAAAGGCACAAACAATCTCCCAGATGTACTGGTGGCCAGATGACCTAGGGTGATGAAGGAACTGAAGGAAATTCACATGGCAGAAAATGATGTTGGGTAGACTGATGGGACTGAAGGCTGATAAATCCTCAGGGCCTGCATCGCAGGGTACTTAACAAGGTGGCTCTCTAGTGATCATTTTCCAATGTTCTATAGATTCAGGTTCAGTCCCTGTGGATTGGAGGGTAGCTAATGTTATCCCGCTGTTTAAGAAAGGAGGGAGAGAGAAAACAGGGAATTATAGACCAGTTAGCCAGACATCGGTGGTGGGGAAGATAGAGTCAATTATAAAAGATGAAATAGCGACACATTTGGATAGCAGTAACAGGATTGGTCCGAGTCAGCATGGATTTATGAAGGGGAAATCATGCTTGACTGATCTTCTAGAATTTTTTGAGGATGTGGACAAGAGAGAGCCAGTGGATGTAGTGTACCTGTACTTTCAGAAAGCCTTTGATAAGGTCCCACATAGGAGATAAGTGGGCAAAATTAGAGCACATGGTATTTGAGGTAGGGTACTGACATGGATAGATTTTTTTATTTGGCAATGACAGCGACAAGGGATTGAGCAAAGAGGTGATTCCAAAATACTGGATGTTGAGAGAGCAATGCTGATTTTTTTTTTGAAAAGTTTTGCAAGCAAATCTAATCCAAAATGTGGCTGTGATTAGCCGATTCAATTCCCAGAGAATGATGGACATCTAGAACAAACTGCTATCTTGTGTGGTGGTTCCCTATTCACTGACAATCTGGACATGTTTCTAGATGGAGCAGGCTTTGCCTTCTACAAAAAAGTGGAAATTTGGGGGTCAGAGATATTTCCCAGTTAAGTTTAGTTATTTTTAAATGTTAATTTAGTTTATTATGCCAGACTTCCCAATGCACCATCTCCCCTTCTAAGTCAACGACATTGTCTTTTTAACCTCTCCTGGGAGATCATAAAGTTTTTAGTGGGCACAAATATATTGTGTTACCTGAGATAGCTCCTCTATACCCAAAGTATAATGGTAATGTGGAACAGACTGGTTCAGCCAAGAAGAATTTGTGTTCATCAATGCTGTAAAATTATATATTATAACAGAGAATAGAATATTGCGATGTTTAGTTAGTTTATCGTAACATGTACTGGTTAACATGGAAAAGCTTTTTTATTGCGTGCTATCCAGTCAGCGGATAGACTACACAATTATAATCAAGCTGGCCACAGTGTACAGATACAAGGGAATAACTTTTAGTTTATTTTAGCAAGATAAAGTCCAGTAAAGTCTGATTAAGGATAGTCCAAGGGTCTCTATGGAGGTAGTTGGTAGGTCAGGACCACTCACTGGTTGGTGATGGGATGGTTCAGTTAAAGCTGGGAAGAAACTGTTCCTGAATCTGGAGGTATGCATTTTCACACTTCTGTACATCTTGTCTGATGGGGGAGGGGAGAAGAGGGAGAGTCCAGGGTGAGACTCATCCTTGATTATGCAGGTGGCCTTACCAAGGCAGCGGGAAGCGCAGATGGAGTAAATGGAAGGGAGGTTGGTTTGTAATGGTCTGTGCTGTTTCCACAATTCTCTGCAATTTCTTGTGGGCTTGTTCCTAAACCGTGCTGCGATGCATCTGATGGAAATGCTTACGTAAAGATATCTTTTGGCTCAAATCTCAGATGTATTTTGGTTAAAAAACATATTTTCAACCAGCTTCACGAAGAAAGGACCATCGTGTGAAATGATCTAGTAGACAGTGACTAAAGATTTATCTGTAATAGTGAGTGAAGATCTGGTTATAAGTATGGTCACGCAAATGTCCCTGGATGAAATCCATAAAAGAGAATGGAGACAAATATGGAATTATTACATGGGTACTCCAAGTTGTTATGCATGGGTTTATGAATGAGCTGATTGATCTTGAATGGGAAAAAAATGCAACGTGAAGGAATACAGTTTGTATAATTCTTATCTGTGTCTGCTGTTGCCCAAAATAATGAATAACCAATCCCAGAAAAAGTAGAAATATTTAATGCTTCTACACCATCGGTAGAGAGGGAAAAGAAGCTTGCAAATTAATGACTTTTGAACAGTTGTGATTGAAAATATTTGACGTAAAATGTTGTCAGTTTCTCCCTCTGTATGACGTGAATATTTCTTCCATTTCCACTTAATTAAACATTAGATTTCCATCAACTGCTGCATTTTCATTTGAAAACTAATTGCACGGACCCTGATAAAATGTTTATTAATTTACAGGATGAAAGAGTTGCTGCCAAGGCTAATGTTTATTACTCAGTCCGAGTTGTCCTTGAGAACATACTGGCCACCTTCAGTGTGTCCACCTTCTTGATCTTAATGGTAAAGATAAGAAACTCCAGTGAAGATGAAGGATGGCACGATATTTCCAAACGACCTTAACATTTGAATTTGGGAGCAATTTTCAGGCATTGGCATTTCCTAACAAGTGTTCTCCTTTGGATCAGATGTTAGCGGTCTTGGATTTGAGAGATGCCTTTGAGGAAGTCATTGCAATGCATTTTGTACACAGTATAGCCATGCTGCACTGTTTCCGGTAGAAGTAAACATTTGGTGTGGTAAATTAGGTGCTAAATTAGATTTGTAAATCAAATGATCTGTTTGGTTCCGGATAGTGTTAAACCTATTGAAAGTTGGGGCTGCAGCTTGTCACGAGAGTTACAAGAACGGTATTCCATTATTGTTGACATGTGCTGTCTTGTAGATAGTAAAAATGTTCTGAGGATTTGAGAGGCAAGTCACTCACTTCAAGATAACATGCTCTTCCAACATCATAGTTACATGACTGGTCCTGTCATTTCCAGTCATAATAACCTCTGAGGCACAGAAGAAAGGGGACTTGGTGTTGGCAGTGTTATGAGATACTGGTCAGATATTCTTTTATCAGAAAATGATTATTTCCAGGCACTCGTAAGGCATGAATAGACTTTCTAAGGCACAAAGACCTGAAAGTTAATTTGCTTCTGCTGCCTAAACTGCTGAGTATTTCCAGCATTTAGATGGTCATTTGTGAATTATAGCCAGCACAAGTGGTCTAGTTTGGTAAGTGTATATTATGTACGTGACCTGATGGTGCAAGTTATATCCAGTACGGCCTTGCATCACACCATTTCAGCAGGAAGCAATCGAGACAGTAGCAGACAGGAATGAGTGTTTCTATTCTGAGGCCTTCATTTATAGCATAAGAATTTGGAGTGCATGCAAAAAATCTTGGTACAACACAATTATCATACCCTAATGCAACAAAAGGAGGAATTGAAATGCAACTGATTGTGAGTTTGGAAAATATGGATTTGCTTTAGCTTAGGTTTATCAATTAATCAAGAAATTTAGATGAGTAATGTTTGCAGAAAATATAAATGAAGAACAAACAAGAAGCACTTTGACCTAAGGAGTACAAAGCTGCATTGTTTGCACAGATAACGACCCAAAACCCCAAATGTATTGTGGATTCAGACAAAGAATTCAAGCAAACTAACTTGCATGGAGCAGATTTCTTCAATTTTACTTTCATTAATAATTGCTATTTGATAACTTTGCCCTCCTGTACTGGAAGCAAAAAAATGTCAAAGTGAATGAAGCTGAGGGATGATCTGATAGAGTATTTAAAATTCTAAGAGACAGATAGGGTAGTTAGAATCTTTCATCCCCATAGTAGCAATATTAAAAACAAGGAGCATTGGGGTTACGATGAGAAAAAGTTTTTTTTTAAAAAGGATTTGAGGTGCTTACGTTTTTCTTTACAGAATGGTTGATATTTGGAATGATTGCTAGATGGAGTAGTGGAGTGGAGTTCGATGCAATCACAATGTTTGAAAGGCATTTAGATATGCACTTAAATAGCTAATGCTTTGGTAGAAACAAATCTACTGTGATCAGAAAGGTCATCATGGATGCAGTATTTCTGTGCTGTTCATCTTTATGACTACATGCAAAAAAAGACTACTTGTCTCAATTGATGTTAAAACATGATTAATTAAATTCTTGATGGTTTTTGCATGTTTGTCAAAGAATCTGGATGAAACTATTGAGGACAAAAGAAACCCAAATGAATAGAGCAGATTTTGAAGTTGAGAAGGGTTTTATTGAGCTGGAATGGATCACATGGAATTTTCTGATTATTTCTTGATGCTACCTTATTTCCACAGGAACAAGGCTGGATTATTGCCAATGTGTATAGAATGGTGATTTTTTTCCCACTCATTTTGTACACTATGGATTCACAAATGCATTAATTGTCTTATGTGTAGTGCTTATCCTGGCTAATCACTTAATTTAAAATGTTAAGTGTTATACCATGTGGTTTGTTTACACTCGACTTGGGGGTTGTGTTTGCAGGTGACGCTGAGTTAGTTAGGAGGGATGGCAACAATGCAAATGGAAATGGGGGAAGTTGCAGAGGAACATGAGCAGATTAAATGTGTGGGAAAAATCTGTGGAAGTTGCAGTTCAACAAAGGCAGGTATGAGGTCACCCATTTCCCACCTAAACTGGAGTATTTTCTAAATAATGAGAGGCCAGGGGTGTGAAGGAGTAAAGAGGTTTTGGAACTCCAACAGTATAAATCACTAAAAAGCCAATGAATTTGTACCGTAAGCATCAAAAGGCTATTCTTGTTTGTTTATTATACAAATGAAGACTAGCTTTTATCTCACAGTGTTGACGTGTAATGAGAAAAAAGTTATGCTTTAGTTATCTCTAGCCTTGTTCAAACTCTAATTGAATTCTATGTTCAGTGTTGGGTATCAGATCTTGAATGGGGTGTTGGGTGTTAAAGGTGGGGGGGAGGGGAGGGGGGCGGAGTTATATTAGTCAAGATGCAGAACAGATTGACCATCTTGGAGTTGTGTGGTCAATATCAAGTATTCCTCTAAATAAAGCCGAATAAGAGGTGATCTAATGAAAATTACTGAATATGAAAATTATTATTATGATTGACTTGGAGTGGCTATTTCCCCTGAGCAGATAATCAGAGTACTCATCTTCAAGTACTGTATAAGCTTGCTGGGCGTTGTAATTAGAAAAGAGCCCTGTGTAAATTAAGATGGAAATTTTTGTTTGTTTGTGTTAGTTTAGTTTAGGGATACAGCATGGAAAAAAGGTCCTTCATGGCCAATGAGTCTCGCCCACCATTGATCACCTGTTCACACTAGTTCTATGTTATCCCACTTTCACATCCACTCTCTATACACTTGGGCCAATTTATGTGGCCAAATAACCTACAAACCCACAAATCTTTGGGATGTGGAAGGAGACCGGAGCACCCAAGGGAAGCCCATGCAGTCACAAGGAGAACATACACAAGGAGTTTCACACAAACAGCACCCAAGTTCAGGGTCAAACTCGTGGTCTCTTGTGCTGTGAGGCATCAACCCGTTCAGCTGTGCCACTGCCCTCCCCTATAATGCTCTTATCCAAAAGGCTGAGGCTATGAGATATCAAGGCTAAAATAGATTATTGTTAGGGGAGGGCATTAAGCTGGAATATAGAGCAAAACTGGAAAACTGGATGTGAGTTTCAAATCAGCCATGGTTTCACTGGAAAGCAGACCTGGCCTTTGGGGGTGCTTGGCTTGTATCCTTCCTGTTTGTTGTCTTTGCAGTCATTGGCCTATGTGGAATATATTACCTCATCTGAGTCAGGCCATTCAGGCTCGAAGGGCTGAATGGCCTACTCCTGCACCTATTGTCTATTGTCATCTGCAGATGGTTCTTGCTGAAGCACTTTTCAGAACTTTAGTCATTAATTTCTTCCTCTTGTTTTATCTGTGAGCATTCTTGGGATAATACCACTTTAAGCATGATGTGCACAAGGACATGAAACATTCTTTAAAGTGGATCATCGGACGTGGGTGTGACCACAATACTGAATTGTTTCCTTTGCTATGACCTAAAGCACTGCAACTTCCCCGGGATTTTGTACTGAACCATCCGTGCTCTACGATTGACATCAGCTCAGTTCCTTCCTCCCAATGCACATTTGCGTAAATTTCCCCTTCTCAAAGTCTGGTTGAAGGTCAGGCCTTGCGATTGTTTTGTTATAATAAGTACTTCCCATCCTGCACACCTAGAAACAGCATAGTCACAATTACTACAGCACGATAAGAATTTGGCTTTAGGCAGAGTAATAATGGCTTCCTCACACCATCTTATCCTTCAAGGACACAATGTGTGAGTGACAAAGGAGAAAATAAGTGACTTGTCTAACATAATATGATAGGTGACGTTTTGGGTCGAGACCCTTCATCAGAGCCTTATAAATGGATTAAACAATTTAATTTGAAGAAGGGTCTCAACCCAAAACATCACCCATTCCTTCTCTCCAGAGATGTTGCCTGTCACGTTGAGTTACTCCAGCTTTTTGTGTCTATCTTCGGTTTAAACCAGCACCTACAGTTTCTCCCTACACATTATATGATAGGTGCCACTCTCTGTTTTGATTTTAGGAAACCAAGTACATATGAGTTGATGCCACATGGATGCCAAGGTTACCTAACTTACTCTGGTGTTTCTTCATCACCACATTATAAGCATTCTGGCAATACCATGATTTAAAAATATATTATTTTCCAGTTAATAATTTGTGGTTTCTTTAGGACTGGAATTGGGTGATAAAATAAATGCCTTCTCACAGTGGTATAAAGAACCACAAGCTCAAGGTTCAGACCAATTTCAGCCAGTGAATATTATGCAGCAATGAATATTTAATACATTTATTATGAGCAGGATTAAGGGATTTCATTAAACAATTTAGTCTTAATGTCATGATGTGAATCTGCATAATGTGGAAATTTTACACACTGCTGTTGCAATGCTGCATCATGCACGTCATAACATGGGCAGACAATAAATTCTCGCAAGCGTAACCTTTATCATTCCTGGCAGGATATTTCACAGTAGGAGAAAAGAAGAGTAAATATTGAATGAGTAAGACACAATTTATACTGGAAAACTATCAAATTGTGATAGTTTGTAGTTGGCTGTTGAAGAAAAAGACACATGTCACTTGCAAGGAAAACCAGAGCCATCAGTGGTTATTGTAACAAATATTGTATTTGTTCATATACTTTGGGAAACAAGCCTTAAAACAAACAGGAAGTAAGAACTGCAGTGGAAATTATATATGTATTCAAGAATTGTTTAAAACAAATTGTTTAAAGATACAGCAAGGAAACGGGCGCCAAGATATACCGAGTCCTTGCCGACCAGCGATCACCCCCGTACACTAACACTATCCTACATACTAGGGATAATTTACAATTTTTACCAAAGCTAATGAACCTACAAACCTCTGTCTCTGGTGCTGTAAGGCAGCAACTCTACCGCTACACCACCACCACCACCGTACTTCTACAGTTTTGTGCCGTAGACATTTTTTTAATATTTCGGGTACTGCCTGTATGGAATTTGTACTTTCTCCCTGTGACCTCGTGGTGCTCTGGTTTCCTCCAACACTCCAAAAACGTGCAGGTTTGTAGGTTAATTGGCTTTGGCAAAAATTGTAAATTGCCCGTAGTGTGTAGGACAGTGCTAGTGTACGGAGTGATCGCTGGCAGTGAATTTATGGAATTCCCTGCCACAGAGGGCAGTGGAGGCCAAGTCACTGGATGGATTTAAGAGAGAGTTAGATAGAGCTCTAGGGGCTAGTGGAGTCAAGGGATATGGGGAGAAGGCAGGCATGGGTTAGTGATAGGGGACGATCAGCCATGATCACAATGAATGGCTCGAAGGGCCGAATGGCCTTCTCCTGCACCTATTTTCTATGTCTATGTTTCTATGGTCAGCTTGGACTCAATGGGTCAAAGGGTCTGTTTCCACACTGTACCTCTAAAGTCTAACATCTAAAATAAATATGTGTGTTGTGACGGCAATGTTTTAAACAATGACCTTTAAAAGGAGAGACCAAGTTAGCTGATAACTCTCACAGGTGGTCCAGATTCCATTTGTATGAACAAAAAACAATTGCATAAAATTGCTTAAAATTGCATATTACAAGGATTTTTATTTGAGAGGGTTTAAGGATGCTGTTTGTCTGAAAGTTATTTTCTTTTTCTCCCTGATGGATCAGAAAGGTTATATGATTTATTCTCTTGCATAATGAAGGTTTTGGAAGGAAATGTGTATTTGATCTGAATTTCCGGACTATCCAAGCACAAATTTGAACTCAAAGAGCAACTCGCCTCTTTAACCCATCTCCCTTTGTTCCACTTAGTTCCTCTACAAGCTGATTGTCAAGTAACACTGTTGACCAAACGTTGGAAGAGTGATACTTTTGTTTTTGCAAATGAACTCCCAAAAGGGAACTAAATTTCCAAAAAAAAATCTCAGGAGGAGTTAAGATATTTCATAAGAAACGTCCAAAATTCTCTTTCTGAAAACATATTTGAATGATGGTGGTCCTGGCCCTGTTTTCTGAAGTCTGTAATTCTAATCAATTCAATAGGGTTTCTGGAACATCTTCTTCCTTGGAGAAATTTATGTAGCAGAGAAAAATATAGTAGCAGAGATACATGTATTGATATTACTTACAAATGGATTCTAACTTCAAAGACAAGGATATACATGTCTATGGGCCAAGAAATTGGCATTTGTACCGTTTACCAAAAGAAAAAAAAATTATTTCTATTATAGCGGATGGAGTTCTGAGTCATATGGATTGTATAATGAAATTATAATTATACTTGTGGGATCCGTTAAGTGATTTCCTATCATTTACGATCAAATAGCTGGATGATGTAGTCAACTTTGTAGTCAAAACTTTAAAATTACCTCACACCAAGCTTTCTATCCTAATTTGCTTTGTTTTAACCATCTCAAGCCCCACAGCCTGTTTCAAGGGTAATTGAAGGGTAATTTTTATCAAGGTTCATGACCACCATGGCTCCTTTTATAAATAAGCAGATATGCAACCACATTCACCTCAAAGCAAAACAAAGCCCCAGTTAAACTTTGGAAACTATTGAAGTAATTGCTAAAGTAGACAAATTCAATGTTCATTCTGGAATATTTCTATTACTGGAATTAAACCCAAACTATTGATTATGCACAGGTAACGTATGTATCACTAGTTGTCAGAGAGGAGACTCTTTGTAAACATTATGGAAATTCTCCAGTATAAGCCAAGTACTGTAAACCCTCATTATAACAGACCATGATGGGGGGGGGGGGGAGAATGATATCCATTATTACTGATTATCCACTACAACCGAGTAAGGTATTATCATTGTATGTAGTTGAAACAAAGAACTGCAGATGATGGTTAATTCACAAAATTTGGAGTGACTCGGCTGGTCAGGCAAGCATCTCTGGAGAACATGGATAGGTGATGTTGGGACCCTTCTTCGGGCTGAATCGGTCTGATCGGTTACTCCAGCACTTTGTGCATTTCACCATAAAACTACGTGCTGATGCCACTGATCTGCACCAGCAAACCCTTCTTCACCGGTCGACACATCTGTCGTTGCATCTCACGTTGTAACCCCCAACAGGACGCATTTGCTCAGGCCGCCGCAACTGACAGGATGCGCACATACTCGTGGAGTATGTCGGCAACTCCCGGGTTGGAGGAGAAGGGGAAAGCATCAGCAGAAGGGGGGAAATGGGCCGAGTGGACAGAGTGATAGGAGAAAGAGGAGGTTGCAGTGTAGGAAATAGTGGGGGCGTGGGCAAAGTGACGGGAAAAGAAGAAGGAGGAGGAGGAGGCAGCGGAAGGTGGGAGAAGCAGAATGGACAAAGCAATAGTCAACAGAAGAGGTGGCAGCTGGTGAGAGGAGAGGGAGCCCCACCGTGAACAAGCATGTCCTGTTGGTGGCAACAGCATGAAGAAAGCACTGTCCCCAGGGGCTACAACATGAGCCGCATCAATTGCTATGCCAACCTGACCATGCGGTGGGTGAAGAAGGGCTCGCTGATGCACCTTGCGAGCCAGGGGTGGCGTCAGAGGCAGGGGCTGGGTAGATAGTGTGAGCCGGGGTGACGTCGGTGGGTCTGAGCGCTATAACTGAAATCCATTATAAAATGGTGCGTTAAAACAAGGTTTACTCAATTTTGGTATTGATGCTTATTGTTCCAAGTAGAAATATGAATTGGCTTTGCCAAAATTCCATATATTTTTGGAAAGTTAAATGATCAGCCTTTTATGTGTACAAAAACATACAATATATATCAATTTAGCTGTTTTTGCCATTTATCATTGTTATCGGTCTATCATTACTATGTACACTGTTTATGTTATGAGCTTCATGCAAACTGAGAAATTCATTGCACCCTGGCATATATGACAGTAAACTGACCTGATCTGAGCTAATCCTCGTTTACATCTCTGTTCATTATCTGCATGTTTCTTTTCATTGTGCAACGCCTGTTATGTCATTCATTATTTCATTCATCCACAGCAATACTAAAAACCATTAATAATGTGTCTATCTTGCTTATTGTTTTGAAGCCTTTGACTACATTATAGTTTTGCTATGAATAACTCCAATACTTGTTTTGTGAATCCTGCTTATTGCATTAGACATTTATATCTGATATCTGAACATGGATGTTGTTGGTTGACCTGGGATAGAATGCCTAGCTAACAATGGGTGGCACAGTGGCGTAGTGATGGAGCTACTGCCTTGTAGGTGCTTATCTGTATGGATTTTGTACCTTTTCTCCGTGACCTTCATGGGTTTTCTCCGAGACCTTCGGTTTCCTCCCACACTCCAAAGACGTACATGTTTGTAGGTTAATTGGCTTGGTATAAAATGTTAAATGTAAAATTGTCCCTAGTGTGTGTAGGGTAGTGTTAATGTGCGGGTATCGCTGGTCGGAACGGACTTGTTGGGCCGAAGGGGCCTGTTTCCATGCAGTATCTCAAAACTAAACTAAACTAAATATCACACTATTATATCAATTAGATTTTATTGTTTCCCCCTGATTTGGTCTTGTTGTAACTGCACTATTACTTTCATGAAACTATCTAACCCCCTTCAGACAAAATTTGTCTTGCTTTACTCAAATGTATTCCTGTGCTCTTCAGCCTTGACTTTCCTCCTAAGGCTTATAAATTTACCCTTTATTGATTTTCCTCTTCACTCTGCAGCTTGAATCCCTGTGGTATGATAACATTGCAAAGGGAAGTTTTTATATATATTTACTAATAATTTTGATTGGACTTTGGGGAGGAATGATGAAAATCACCAATGCTCCTGCTTTTCCCCAGCACTGTGCTTCATCATGAGCCACTGAAAGACATGACACTTTCATTTTCCAATCATGGCTCTTTGAGGAAGAATCTCCAGTTAGTACTGAATCACATACATTTTTGTACTATGGCCTCATGCTCTGGGAACTGGGATGTGATGCTCAAGTTCATTTTATTTATAACTGTGAGCAACCATCAAAGTAAAGTAGGATTTTCAAGTAGGCCACAGGGGGATTCCAATGTAGAACTCAAGAATGAAAGAATGATACTTTAATCCATTGCAACAACTGGCCCCTCCACTATTTGAGGCTGTAGGAAATTCTCATTCATCATGACATAGTCTTTCTTTGTGACATCCCTCCCTATGTGTACTATATATTTAGTGAGAAATGATAACCAGATGATTAGGGGAGACATTTTGCTAGTTCTTATGCCATATTTCATGGTTTCTGAAGAAACCTACAATGGAAATTGGTAGAGGTTTTTGCAGACAGTGTGGACTCAAACCGTAACAACTTTGTATTGGGGAAACCTGTGCTAAATTACAATCCCTGATAGTTCCAGTCCAAAATTTGTGGCGATCAGTTTAAAATGAGTTTATGTAACCTTAAAACAGGTGGTAAATATTAATGAAAGGTGCTACATAAAATAAATTGCTTTCTTTTAAGTTTTCTTCCCCTTTATCTAGGTGAGGTGCAGACAGGCTAAAAATAATTTATTTTTATGCTGACTTGTAAAGTGAATTTCAGTTGAAATGATTTTAAGAAGTTTGTGAATATATTTAAGACAGGTCAACATATTTTCCAAATCATATGTAAGATAGAGTAATTATTTACTGTAGACTGAAGCAGAAATGTTAAAGAGATACCAAAAGGCAAAATCACATTTACAGAAATAATTTGTCATTACATTTGTTCTTGCTTATTGCAATTCTTTAAATAATCAAAATACATTAACAGATGACAGTTCTATGATTTATTTAGTTAATTGAGTTTTCATTGTTGAGTAAATAGGTTTAATTAAGGCTTATGGAATAGGTGGTATACTCACTAAATTGAATGTGATTTGGCTTTACTTAAAAAGTGAAGAGAAGGTTATAAATCGGTGCCTCAAAGAAAATGCTTATCTCTGATATTAATTTGTTTCTTCCATCTGGAACAACTCCTGCAGACTTGTAACCTTCTAACCATTGAGAAAGGCTTTCAAAAGACTATGTGAATGCTATTGAAAGTGCTAATAAAACTGATCACAGTGCATAGATGTGGTACCATGTATCTATACATTGTAAATGTCTCGATTGTAATCATGTATTGTCTTTCTGCTGACTAGTTAGCACGGAATAAAAGCTTTTCACTGTACCTCGGTACACGTGACAATAAACTAAACTGAACTGAAACTGTCTGTGGTTCACCAGATGCAAGTCCATCACTGGGCAAACTTTTATGTATGTGGCAACTCGATGGTGAAGTTCCAAGTGGCAAAGTTCATCTTTTTTATAAGAACAGAATGTTTCTGCCAGAGATGCTGCCTTCATTGTTATACCTTTTCTTAAAGAAAGACGCGGAAATGATACTAAAACCAGCAGTGTCTGCCTTACAGTGGCATTACAATTGCATCTGGGCCTTTTTGCAGTGAAATACACATTGAAATTGCATCGCACAACACCCCTCAGTTCTCAAAAGAAGACAGTTACTACTGTGTGTACAGTTTCAACTTGTATGTGTGCAATCTGCAAACACAAGCTGACTATTGTTTTACAACCACCAGTCTGAATAAATGAAGGACAGCCATAAATTTTGAGAAGGAATGTGCAGTGATCTATTATCTTTGTTCTATGAAATGGTTCACTAATGATGTCATATAGCTAAACTGGTCATTTTAGAATACTGAAGTGGATATTTGTGGAAAGTATTTCTTGGAAGACTAAGGAGGTCTTTGTTTTTTTCCACCCTTCTCAAACTTGAACAAAATTGTAAAGTCAAAATCAAAGAAACCTTGTACAAGCTGGTCAGTTGATTGCTAATGAATGATTTCACATCCTCAATCCGTCTTTACTGTCGGACAGTTAATATTGCTGGTCCAATCGAATCCATATTCGTTGTAGAGGGAATATTTTTTATTCCTGATCCAGCCTGTAAATTATCAATACTGGAGCTTGGTTAGTAAATAATAAAATGCTCCATTAGTGAAGCCCATAGAAAGCTGTAAAAAGAATGTATTTTAAATATTGTTACTGTACCTGCATCAATCGCTACCTCTGGCAGCTCGTTTCATATACCTACCATGCCCTGAGTGCACAAAAGGCTGTGGAGGCCAAGTTAATGGATATTTTTAAGGCAGAGATAGATAGATTCTTGATTAGAATTGGTATAAAAGGTTATAGGGGAAAAAGCAAGAAAATGTGGTTGAGGGGGAAAGATAGATCAGCCATGGTAGAATGGTGGAGTAGACTTGATAATGCCGAATGGCCAAAATCTGCTCCTATCAGAAATTTTGCTCCGATACATGAACTTTGAGTGGTAAAGTTCCTACTAAATCTTTCCCCCACTCTTTTTAAAATAGCCCCTCACCATAGTACATCCCTATTCACAGCATATCATAACAATAGCATTGACTTTCGTCTATGTAGTACTTTATCATTACTACGCCATTCCAAGCTGAATCACTTGAGTATTATCAAACAAAAATTATTCTGAGCCCATTAGGAGATACGCGGGGCCATGAAAAGCTTAATGAAACGGAGAGCATTTTTGGTAGAAATTGGGATTTAAAAAAAATAAAGCATAGAGTTTTATGGAGGAATTCTAGAAACTGTTTAGATGAATATGAAGCAATGAAACCTGAGAATGAACAAGAGGCATGAAAGAGACAATGAACATTAGGAAAGTCAAAAATCTTGGAAAATTGCTTTATATTCTCACTGATTACTGTAAATTCTTCTTAGGCCTTATTCTCTCCCATAACAATATGATGAAAGTAGATTTTATCTTTTTACCAGCATTTGGCATATCTGATTTACGTCAGAATTAAATGATCATCAATTATTTTACAGAAGTGCCATAAGAAGTGTTTTTTTAAATTACTTGGTGATACATATATTCTATTTTTAATATTTTCACTAAATGGCAATATCCACTTGCTCAGGTGTTGTTCTATGAGTGCCTTCCAGGTAACTTTGCAGCACCCTTGCATTCATGTATTTGTATGGTGAAATGGTATAAAGCATTGGGAGGCACTGTGGCACAGCGGTAGAGTTGCTGCCTTACTGCGCCAAAGATCTGGGTTCTCCCTGTGACCTCAAGGGTTTTCTCAGAGTGCTCCGGATTCCTCACACACTCCAAAGACGTACCAGTTTATAGGTTAATTGGCTTTGGTAAAATTGTAAATTGTCCCTAGTGTATCGGATAGTGCTAGTGTACGGGGGTGATCGCTGGTCGGCATGGACTCAGTAGGCCGAAAGGCCTGTTTCCACACTATATCTCTAAAGTCATTAATTCCCTATGGATGCAAATCAGAAAATACTCCCAATGAAATACAAGTGAGGAAAGACTGGTCCGTGACCTCGAGATAAATTTCTGTGGGTATGTGTTAACAACATTTGTCTGAAAGCAGCTCTGGAGGAGCTGTGCAGCCCCAGCAATGCAATTAGATTTGGTTATAAACCTCATGACCTTGAAATCAAACCCCAGCCTAACATCAAAGTTTAAATTCCCTTGGGCGGAAAGACAAATCTACATCAAAGTAATTAAATCACTGAGCAGGTGAATCTCAGTTTAGCCTCTAGTTTCATTAGTAATACTACTAATCCCTTGGGTCATAGCATGACGATGCTATTTCATAGTAGCATGGTTCAAATAAAACTAGGTCTTTTTTTCTGACTCGGGAGTTTTCTGAGCCCATTAAAACATCCAATTTCATGTTATTGTGGTAACTCGACACTCTTGCTGCCAAAGAACAGTGTGTCGACATTAAGATTCTCTGTGGGTGAATGTGCAGGCAGATGCCTGTCTGGAAGTTTACAAAGTGGCGTCCCAGGCTGTACCTGCTTCACGCATCATAGTTATTGCCAGAATCTCAGAGGTTTCCTTCTGGAGATACAAAACATTTGGTCTACAATTTGAAACCATTGTAGTGGCACCTGCTAGCGCACGCAGATATCGAACCCAGCATTCGGAAGTCGCGGTCTCATGACTCGGCTGGTTTCGCACGGTTTTTCCCTTGCGTGCGTTAGTTCAGCGCTGACCACCGTTGTGGGCTGACGTGGCTGAAAAGCCTGTATGCTGGTTATTGAAATTTCAAATAAAGACCTGTTGAAAACTCCAGTCGTCGTTTCTCTGACCACTAAACCGTATTTAACTGTATTTTCCAAAATAATAATAGGGACGTATTTGTATGCTTTCAGTTTTCTTTCTGACAGAAAAAAACTAATGTGTTCCCACTGTCTATATTACTTTCATTTTTGTTTCCAAATCCTTCCACCTCTCAATTATGTACAAATATCATTAATGCAGATAATGCTTGGAGATATCAATCTGTTGAGCAGGTTATCACTTTCTGATGTTGTTTCAGAATTGCAGAATCTGCATTTTCTAACTTTTCAATCTGCTGACATTGTTTACAACTACAATGTCCATTCTTCTCTGCTGTTATCAGTCTTTTATATGGATTTTGTATACGGAGGATATATCCCCAATGTTACAAGCTACCTCATTGTAGCACTCTCACTTTTTTTATCTGTGTTTTCTCTGTAGCTGAAACACTAAATTCTTCCCTCTTATTTTCTCTTTTGCACTCACTGATGTACTCGTATATGATATAATCTACATGGATAGCATGCAAAACAATGTTTTTCCCTGTACATGTGATAATAATAAATTAATACCAATACATGGTGTTGCTTATTATATCCTGAGTCCCTTGTACTTTTTTATTAATGTGGTTCTTTTTCGGGTATGAGTGTGGACCGAGGAGACAGTCTATTTAAATCTAAATGCATTACTATCAATTAAATCTCAATAAAAGTCTACATAAATGCAGTTTCTAACAATGGTGACATTTTGGTGATCAAGAATTGGAATGTTGATTACTACTACAGTCAATCTCAAGAGATTCCAGTCCATTGAAATTGCCCGAACATTGACTCAAAAAGCTGGAGTAACCCAGCGGGTCAGGCAGCATCTCTGGCGAGAAGGAATGGGTGACGTTTTGGGTCGAGACCCTTCTTCAGATGAAATTCCCCATCTACTTGGATTGAATTGGATTGATGGTGGCCGATTGGGAAAGGGGGAGATGCAGCAAGACCTGGGTGTCATGGTACACCAGTCATTGAAGGTAGGCATGCAGGTGCAGCAGGCAGTAAAGAAAGCGAATGGTATGTTGGCTTTCATAGCAAAAGGATTTGAGTATATGAGCAGGGAGGTTCTACTGCAGTTGTACAGGGTCTTGGTGAGACCACACCTGGAGTATTGCGTACAGTTTTGGTCTCCAAATCTAAGGAAGGACATTATTGCCATAGAGGGAGTGCAGAGAAGGTTCACCAGACTGATTCCTGGGATGTCAGGACTGTCTTATGAAGAAAGACTGGATAGACTTGGTTTATACTCTCTAGAATTTAGGAGATTGAGAGGGGATCTTATAGAAACTTACAAAATTCTTAAGGGGTTGGACAGGCTAGATGCAGGAAGATTGTTCCCGATGTTGGGGAAGTCCAGGACAAGGGGTCACAGCTTAAGGATAAGGGGGAAATCCTTTAAAACCGAGATGAGAAGAACTTTTTTCACACAGAGAGTGGTGAATCTCTGGAACTCTCTGCCACAGAGGGTAGTTGAGGCCAGTTCATTGGCTATATTTAAGAGGGAGTTAGATGTGGCCCTTGTGGCTAAGGGGATCAGGGGGTATGGAGAGAAGGCAGGTACGGGATACTGAGTTGGATGATCAGCCATGATCATATTGAATGGCGGTGCAGGCTCGAAGGGCCGAATGGCCTACTCCTGCACCTAATTTCTATGTTTCTATGATTCTGCAATCTTCTTGGGCGGTGCAGCGGTAGAGTGGCTGCCTTACAGCGACAGAAACTTGGGTTCGATCCTGACTATGGGTGCTCTCTGTAGAAAGTTTGAATGTTCTCCCTGTGATCGTGTGGAATTTCTTCGGGTGCTCTAGTTTCCTCCCACATTCTAAAGACGTACAGGTTTGTAGATTAATTGGCTTTTGTAAATTGCCCCATGTGTGTTGGATAGTGCTGGTGTACTGGGTGATTCCTGGTCAGCACGGACTCGGTGGGCTGAACGGCCAGTTTTCACGCTACTAAAATCGAAAGTCTAAAAGAGCTGTAAATCACATGATGTTCAATAATGGCTTTGCTTCGTAGGGCATCCCATTTCCTCTATTTAATAGAATACATTCTAGCAAATAGGCTGCTGGTTGTGCATGGAACTGTGATCATGATCAACTTTTGGATTTGTGACAACCTTACACACACGTGGATACCCTGAAGTTTTACACAGGTAATTGCTGCTGGACTTGCAGTAGTACAAACTCCCCCTGTAGTTTCCCAGATGTCGATCTGGAAAATCTGCTTGTTGAACCTGCGCCAGACTGCAAAGGAAAGAGTTTTCAGATAACTTGACAGTATTTAACTGGTTGAGTATCTGCTTTCCTCTACATTATTATTTTTTTTAATTTAATGCTAATTGTTTTCCAATGCTTTAAGATTATTCATGAGATGTAAATAGACTATTTAATATTGAGTAGGCTATGAATGTTTATGAATTCTGATAAAGTCAAAGACGTTGCACAAACCATTGAGCTATTTGGCAGCTTCTGCTCAACTTGGGCGTGTGGCTTCATCAGATGTCAAAATATTTCTTGGGAGTTCCAGAGCTGAGTGGGCCATTGTCAATATAAACAGAGACGACTTTGTATGCGGGATTTGGTACAGGTAGCAGCATGCTTGGTAAACATACGTGGCAATTTCAAATAGTGTGAGCTATTTGAAACTCTGAAGGAATTACAGGCTAAAGGCTTGGAACATGGGCCCATCAGTGGAAAGAGGGTAGTTATAGAGAGAATGGATCCCATTAGAGACCAAAGGGGTGATTTCTGTGTGAGTAATTTATGAGCCAAGCGATGTGGGTGAATACTTCTCATCTGTATTCACCGAGGAAAAGGAAAGGGAAGATAGTATGTTCAGGGAGCAGTGCATGGATAACCTGGGACAGGTCGGTATTAAGAAGGAGGCAATGTCAGAAATTCTGGAATATCTCAAGAGCTCGGTATCATCTATCCCAGGATGTCATGGAAAGCAAGGAAGGAGATAGCTGGAACTTTATGGAGATTTTTACATCTTTGTTAGCCAAAGGAGAGGTTTCAGAAGACTGGATAGACTCGGTTTGTACTCGCTAGAATTTAGAAGATTGAGGGGGGATCTTATAGAAACTTACAAAATTCTTAAGGGGTTGGACAGGCTAGATGCAGGAAGATTGTTCCCGATGTTGGGGAAGTCCAGAACAAGGGGTCACAGTTTAAGGATAATTGTATTGGGGTATTCAAAATCTTTTAGGACCGAAAAATGAGGTATCATAAAAAAAATCACAAAAATATCACAAAAAAAAACGTTTAATCACACAGAAATTGAATTTTTGGTGACTCTCTGGAATTCTCTCCCGCAGAAGGTAGTTGAGGCCAGTTCATTGGCTAGTCTATTTAAGAGGGAGAGTAGATGTGGCCCTTGTGGCTCTAAAGGGATCCAGGGGGTATGGAGAGAAGGCAGGTAGGCATCGCCAGCCCCGGATGTTAGCGCTGTCCCGCCGCTGCGAGCTCCGGTTGGATGATCTGTGGGGGGAGGGAACCATGATCATATTGTCCTCACCAGGAAGCGGCTGAAGGCGGTGCTAAGGGGGCTTTTCAAAGGGCACGAATGGACTCTCTGGAATTCTCTCCCCTGCATTGGCTATATTTCTAGATGTGGCTTCAGGGGGTATGGAGAGAACAGGTGGAGGATGATCAGCCATGATAGCTAATGCTCGAAGGGCCGAATGGCCTACTTCCTATTTTTATTTCTATATTTCTATGACTGGATAGACGTTGCAGAAATGATAAGCCAGGTAACCACAGATAGACACAAAATTCTGGAGTAACTCAACGGGATAGGAAGCATCTCTGGAGAAAAGGAATGAGTAACGTTTACCCATTCCTTCTCTCCAGAGATGTAGCCTGTCCCATTGTTACACCAGCATTTTGTGTCTATCCTCAATTTAAACCAGCATCTGCAGTTCCTTCCTACACAGCCAGGTAACCACAGCCTGGTGAGCCTTGTGTCAGTACTAGGGAAATTATTGGAGAAAATATTTTGTAGTTTGATTGTTTTTTTGAGGTAACTAAGAAAATGAAAGGCAGGACTGGAGACCGTGTCTATCTGGATGAGTAAGGTGTATACATGGATGAGTAAGATGTAGGATCCTGCATGGTAGGCTATTCCAGAGTTAAGGCACAAGGGATTCCAGGTGAGCTGGCTTTTTGGATCTAAGATTGGATTGGTGGTAATAGGTAAGGGGAAATCATGCAGGGATGTTATTTTGACTGCATTTCTATGACCAGTGGTGTACTTCATGGATTGGCATTGAGATGGAAGTAGTGCTTTAAAATTTTTAAAGGAGCAGTAGATATAATTTAAACACAAAGAACACTAATTGAGCACTCAATACAATGAAGTACATTTAAATTTATATATATTAGTAATAGGTGGTCACGAGACGCCTTAAACCTAATCTGTCATGCAGTAAGGTTATTTTACTGATAAACAAGGGGGTGTAAAGTTACTGAGGTAGACAGGAATGCAGAGTTAACATTACGATTGGATCATCCATAATCTTATTGAACAGCAGAGAAGGCTCAACAGCCTGAGTGCTCTGCACCTAAAATCAGTGAGTTAATTTAAATGTACTTAATTTTTTTGAGTGCTTTTTGTGATTTCTTGGTGTTTTGCTAACTCTTATTTTAAGTAGCTTTTAATGTTAAATCATTATTAAATCTTGTGAATATCTTTGACATTAACAAACATTCAAGCTCTATGACTGCTGATTCAGCCAGGAGGCATACTTTCAGTGAATATCAGAGCATTTCTATACGACAAGGCCCCGTACAAACAAGTTGGAGCTGATTCCTTGCAGATATCTGATCCGGCCACCTACTCAGGTTTACAGAAAGTTGACTGACTGATCACTTCTTGTGCCAAACAACTTTGCAGAAACCTCAAGCCAACTTCTGATCGCCAGTGCCTATTTATCAAGCAGCACAATGAAATCAGGACCTGTTAATCCAATTGATTGAATACAAGTACAGGAAATTCAATGTTTCAATATTCTCATATTTGTTAAAATTCAAAGAGCTATACACAAAGCAGCAGAATAAGCATATATTTTTTAAAAAAATGTCTGGCTGAAATCAGTTTTCCATTTCTCATTATTTATGTCTTTATTGTGTTGAATTGCTGGATATTTCCTCTGGCAGGAAGATCAACAAATCACACCCACTCCGCTCCTTCTCTCCCACCCCACCCCACATGCTTTTGTATCTCAATGCAATTCACTGTATGAAGTCCCATAATCCAGCATTGAAAGCCCTGGGAACTAAAACCACTTAGAGGGAAATGAATTTGCTTTTGCATAGGGTACTTTGCAACCTCAGTACATCCCTACGAGATAAGCATCTGGTGAAACTGTAGTCAGACTAGGGACCAGTTACTGAACAAACAGATATATTTTACGCCTGTTGTAATATTTTTTGGATTAGTTTTGGTCGTCAGGTATTGATTTATATTACTTCTCACATGAATGATATAATCACGTCAATCATTAACAATCCATAATTATATTTCCCACAATTGCTTAACAACTAAAATTTGATCAACACATAGCATGTACTGTATTCTTGCTTGTGAAGATGATCTGTTTTTATTACACAGTAAATGGCCAAAATCAATTCGCTCTCCTGTTGAGAACACTGTTGAAAACAAAGGAATTATTTCCACAGATGCCTTTGTCTTTGCATGATTACAATCCTTTGTGCGCTTTCAATTGTGTATTTGTTTGTTCTTGTGCACTATTTGTATTTTGCAAAAGAAATGTGGTCTTCTGTATTTCATAGAGCATAGAATAGTACAGCACAGGAACAGACCCTTCAGCCCACAATGCCTCTGCTCAACATGATGGCAAGATAAACTAATCTCATCTAACTGCACACAAACCATAAGTCCCCCATTCGCTGCATATCCACATGCCTAATTAAAAGCTTCTTAAACGCCACGGTTGTATATGCCTCCACCACTGCCCTGGCAGTGTGTTCCAGGCAACCACTGCCCTTTGTGTGAGGTGAAAAAACAGAGCCCTACACATCAGTTGGTTGATTGGGCTTGGATTACTTTAAAGACCTGGTGAAATGAAATAAACAAGCTAATTAATGAACCTGCCGCCTAAGACATTGCTACAATCTGCCAATGTTATATAATATTCCCATGGAATTTCTCATTATACTTCATTTTCCATCATCTTAATTTATAATGATTAAAAAATGCAAGACATCTATGCACTGAAAATAAGTATAAAAAACAATTATTTCTGAGACAGGCCCTTTAATTCTACACCAGCCACCAAGCACCCATCTATACTAATCCCACACTATTCAAGTTTTATTCTCATCACATTCCTATCGCATTCCCCTTCTATTCTACTGCTCACATACACATGAGGCAATTCACAGTGATAATTAAGCTACCAGCCTTTGTTTAATTTGAGAAATTGGAGTGTTTAGTTCAATTTAGTTTAGAGATACATTGCAGAAACAAGCCCATCAGCCCATTGAGTCCGTATTGACCAGCAATCCCCACACATTACCACTATCCTACAAACACTAGGGACAATTTACAATTTTACCAAAGCCAATTAACCGAAAAACCTGGATGTCTTTGGAGTGTGGGTGGAAACCGGAACACCCAGCGAATATCGACACAGATCACAGAGAGAATGTACAAACTCCGTACATTCGCATGCCACCTATGCTAAATGTAACAGATTACTGAGGCATTGTGATATCCGGGTTCCATTAAATTTATCTGCCTGACAAAATAGAATATCTTGATGCTCTGCATGAATAGAAGTGGTTTTTAATTACATCAAGGTCAGATGAAGTAGTGGATTTGCATGGGAGCATAGAAGTTCTAAGAATGGTCTACAAAGTTAACTCGCCATTTAGATGTAGAAAAATAAGTTGAATACAATGAGACTTGAAAGTTTTATTAACAAATGAAAAATCTGAAATTCCAGGAGATTTTGAAACATTCAACAGAACATTCCCAAATATGAAAACAAAATGGTCAAACTGAAGCCCCAGGCCTCTTTGAGAACAGAGGTACTTATTTGACTAATATTTTGATACAACTCCAACCTGCCTATCCCCAATGGAGCCAGTGTGGGTGTTGATCATGTGTGTGAATCACTGTTATAGCTGCCATATCTACACACTTGAAAAGAGAATCGACATTTGAGTGGGTGGGACCACACAGCTGCAGACTGCTCAGCCCACCTACATTTGCAGTTGCTTCCTCCATCCCCAAGTTACTCCAGCTTGGATTATTTCATTTTAATCACCTTTTTTTTCCAAATGGGAGTTTGCTGGTGGGTGTCTGACAATATTAACAATCCTGCTGTTAATTATACCAATTAAGATACAACTCCCTTGAGCGTTTGCCTTGTACAGATGAATGAGATATACAGAGTTAAACTTCAAGGATGCAATTTTGCAGTGTATGAGCGTTCAATGGATTATTTAAAATTGAGCAACAGAATTTAATTTTCCAACTCCTGTAGCATTGATTGACAATTGCCATGTTATTGTTTTTTTAGTCTAATAAACATCAGCACTCTTAACAGAAGAACTGATTTAAAATTGGAGCTGAATTTTACTCTAGGTGTATATTGATCAGATTCTTTACTTCCTGTGAACTTTCAGATATTGAATTCAGACCTTCTGCACATACCACTCGTACATAGTACATAGCACGTCCACTGGACAAAGACAGTGATGACAACATTGATCCCAGGTACCCCATTCACCTGCAGATACAATGGCACAGGCCTCTTGATATGAAACGGGACTCAACTAGAGAATTTGGGTTCATGTTTGCTTTATCTAAGGAGCCTTAACTATCTGAACCAACGTCACAAAATGCAAGGAGTACAGTACATTCTCCTCCACAGGGATTATACCTTTTTAACTGTTGTTAGAGATCAAACCTTTATCCTTCCTTCCTTACTGTGAAAGTCCTATCCCCATTCCTTAGTGCATAGGTGTCACAGTAGCACAGCGGTAGATTTGCTGCTTTACAGCGCCAGAGACTCGGGTTTGAATCCGACTACGGGTGTTGTCTGTACCAAGTTTATACGTTCTCCCCGTAACTTGTATGGGTTTCCTCCGGGTGCTCTGGCTTCCTCCCACACTCCAAAGACGTACAAATTTGTAGGTTAATTGGCTTCGGTAAAATTGTAAATTGTCCCTAGTGTGTGTGTAGGATAGTGTTAGTGCGTGGGGATCGCTGGTCGGCGGGGCCTCAGTGGGTCAAAGGGCCTGTTTCCACTCTGTACCTCTAAACTAAACTAGTTTAGAAACAAGGATAAGTATTAGATAATTCATTTAACTACAGTGTTTTCTTTAAGGACTACTGATTTGCCCACAATATACTTATGAACCATACTTATGATTGTCAGTGTGCAGGAACAGAGGGAAATGGCAATGAGCAGATCATTGTAGGGAATGCTGTTGTATTGTAGTTAGTGCATTGCCACTACTCTTGTACAAAGGCATCATTCCGGCCCAAAAGCAGGTTAAAAACATGGACCTTTGTTTCTGTTTATGGACAAGTGGTACATGTTGAAGATTCTCACTTGCAGATGTTGCATTGATTTTGTCGTATTAAACAGATTCCTTCCTATATTAATTTTAGCTTTAATAAATGTGTCTTAGCAATCATGTTATCAGCGGCAATATGAAGCATTGCATTGTGCCTTATTCTTCAAACACTGATTGTATTATTTTCACTTCCATTTCAAATTATGAATGTTGAAATCAACCCTCAGTTTAAACTGATTAATGGCATTTAGATGGATGAAATGGCTTCATGGCATAATAGTGCCCTGCAGATATGATATCGAATAAAATTTCATTTCTTGGAGACTCCAATTCACTTTGAGTCATCTGAATTATTTAATAGTTGCCGTTTGTTGGAAGCAGAGCACAAATTGCGGTGGATCTGTGGAGGCGACAGAGTTCTTTGTGAAATAAGTCAATAGAAGAGAGTTAGACTGCAAACTCATTGAAAACAGCATTGTTGAATTCAGCATCTAGATAGATGTGAAACTTATTTTTGAATTTGTTAATACATTGAAAATACAGGGGCACAACCTTTTATCCGAAAGCCTTGGGACCAGACACTTCTCGGATTTCGGAATTTTTCGGATTTCCGAATGGAAGATTTTTAGCGTAGATTAGGTAGGTAGCGCGGGCGGCTTGAAAAGTCTGGAGCGGCTGCCTCCTCCCCGGAGATCGGGGAATCATTGCTTAAATGTTAGTCAGTTAGTTTGGAGGGACTTTATGTGGTGGGGGGGGGGTGAAGGGGGAAACTTTAATTCTTAGTCCCTCGGAGAGGCGGGGAGCGGGCAATGCCTTACTGGGTCGCCATGCAGTAAGCTCCGGAGTGCTGTGGCCACCGACTCCCAACATTGCGGAGCTGGGGCTGTGGGCGTCCGGCCGCGGGCGGCGCTGGTTGGAGCTCCGACCCCAGCAACACTACCCCTGGCTGCGCGGCACTCCAAATCCAGCGCCGCCCGCGGCCGGACGCCCACAGCCCCAGCTCCGCGATGTTGGGAGTCGGCAGCGTCGCAGCGCTGGGATACCAGCGGGGAGCGGGCAATGCCTTACTGGGTCGCTGTGCGGTAAGCTCCGGAGCGCTGTGGCCGCCGACACACAACGTAGTACAGACCTGGGTTGACCGTGGGTCGTTTCGGGTCAAGTTTGGCGCCAAACGCGAGCTTTGGTGTGCAGACGAAATCCTGGGAAAAAATGTCCGGTTTTTGGAGCTTTTGGGTTTCCGGAACTCCGGATAAAAGATTGCGCACCTGTACAGACTTTTTTTTTAAATCCCTTTTTTTGTGCTACTAAAACACTGAAAGTCTTGTAAAATCTCACAAAATTCCCTTGTTTTCATGTGCAATGTTTCACTGAAACATTATCAGTTTCGGCATTTTGGAGAAAGCCTACAATTTCTGTTCCAGTAGGCTAACGTAGATTAAATCTTCGTTCCTTGGGTATGGAACTTGGGTGGAATCGCTAGGACAGCAGCAAACTGCAGCATGGACAGAGGTCAGAAACAGCAGCCTGGAATGATCCCGAGGCCAGGAAGCTGTGATCGACCCAGACCCCGGATTCATGAGAGAACCTGAGGCTGTATTTAAAATGCAAGGAGATTGGAGTTGTAAATAAAGACAAAGAATGCATTGGTCCCTTTAAATAGGACACTTTCGGAGAAAAAACCCAGTTGTTCTGTGATTAAATACAAACTTTCTTTGTGGGAAAGGAGGTTAAAGATCACGTAACTAGTAAATGTTGCATGTTGGACGTGTTGATATTATTTGTTGGGGTTTTACACTGGGGGAGGGGGCGGGGGGGTATTGGGGGAAAGGGAAATAAGACACTGAGAATCAAAATCCCACCAAATGGGGCTCTTGTTAAGATAACTAGAAATCAGTGAAAAATTGCTCCATTCTAGGTTAACCAATTTTCGACACTACAGCCCCTTTTATTTTAGGTATTGTGTGAACGAATTGCTAAGTTTCTTGTTTAGTTTAGTTTATTGTTACGTGTACTGAGGTACAGTGAAAAGCTTTTGTTGCATGCCAACCAGTCAGCAGAAAGAAAATACATGATTACAAAACATTATTACAAAATAAAACAGTCCACTGTGGTTTCTTCCCTTCTGATTCCTATTCCTTCCAACGTCTGATTATACTTTCTCATCAGCCCTCCCTTTTCTGGTTATATATATATATCACCCTTCAGCCGCTGTCTCAATTCCTCCCTTTACACCCACCGGCCCCATCTGCGCATTAAACCCCATCTCACTTGGTTCCATTCATCTGCCCCTGCCTCGCCCTTCCCTCTCACCCTTCACCCTTTACATTGGCTATCTTCCCTTTACACTCTCAGTCCAGATGCAAGTTCTGGACCTGAAACTTTGACCATCCTTGTGTCTCCACAGATGCTGCTTGGCCAACAAAGTTAATGAAGGAATAGTAGAATTAGACCAATATGGCCCATCAAGTCTAATCTGCCATTCAATCATGGCTGTTCTATCTCTCCTTCCTAACCCCATATTCCTCAAATAAACTTTTTTTTCTCTAGGTTTTAAGAATCTACAGTTTCTTATGTCTCCATTCTCAAGTATATATTTGATTTCCAAAGTATTTTTTCTATTTTATTTTCCTTTGTTAGCATTGAGTAACTTTTCATAACATTGTTAAGCTGCCAACTATAGTTATTTGAATGGACTTTTTTAATTGTTTGCTTAAATGTATTTAATTTTTTTTAATTTCTGAATTTGATTTTAAGCATTTTTTTATTTTTTAGTAATTTGTTGCTTAAATTGTTGCTTAAATTGATGCTGCTCAGCTAGTGCCAGTGAAGATAGCCCAATCTGGTCCCATTTCCTTGTGTTTCCTTAGAATATTCATTGCTTTCTGCTCACAATTCTTTTATGGTACCATTTTCCAACAAGAAAACAGTGGTATAATTTACACCGTGACAATGAGTGGAACAATTTCAAGTCCAAACATTTCATAAGACATTATGGTATGCTTGCTTTCATAAGCCGGGCATTGAGTGTAAGAGTCAGGAAGTTATGATGCAGCTTTATACGACTTTGGTTAGACTGCATTTGGAGTATTGTAGTCAGTGCTGGTCGCCCATTATAGGAAGGATCTGAAGGCTTTGGAAAGAGTACAGAGGAGGTTTGCCAGGATGACACCTGGATTTGGGGGTATGAGCTTCAGGGATGTTGGGCAGACTTTAATAGTTTTCTCTGGACTGCCAGAGGGTGTGGAGAGACCTGATGGAGGAACATAAAATAATGAGAGGTGTAGATGGGGTAGACAATCAAAACACTTATCTCAGAATGGAAATATTAAATAGCATGTTGGTGAGAGGGGCAAAGTTGAAAGGAGTTGCGCAGGACTAGTCTTTTTGCGCAGATGTTGGCGAGTGCCTGGAAAAAACTGCAGGGGGTAGAGGTTGAGGCAGACACAACAGTGGTAAAGGAGACTTTGGGACCTGTTTTTTGTGCTGTACTTTTATACGTTTAATGTTCGAAGTCAGCAATGTCTATGTTCTTGGAGTCCTTTACTATTTCGTACTACTATGAAGAAAATTTAGGGGGAAAAAATGACATCATGTCTAAGTGCAATCACAGCAGTGATAATGAAAGCTTTATAAAGAATGATGCATTCTGAAATGAATGTTAATTAAGTATTTCCCAGCAAAATTGTTACATGTTCATATGGCAAGTACTTTTGAAGCCATTTACATTGCAGTGGTTTATACGTTACTATTAAGTATCCCGCATAGGCTATTAAATCAACAGGTTGGAACATAGAAGCAGCAAATATTGTTCCTTAACCACTGTGATGATTGTTACTTATTTTAAGGGTTTCATTGATTACTTGTAAACAGTAAAAACTAGTCAGCAATTTTCATTTGATTCTATAGAACAATCACTAACTGTGTGAAAACTTTGGATCAAGCACTACTGAGATGCTTTATTTCTACTGGGAATGAGTAAGGGAGTTATGTGAATAACTTGGAGATGCAAAGAACTGCATATGCTGGAATCTTGAGCAATACACAAACTGTTTGAATGACTCACCAAAGCAGACACATCTCTGGAGGGAATGAATAAGCAACGTTTCGGAGTGGGACCCTTCCTCGAACTCTTGGACTGTTCAACATATCCAACATTAAGGAAGGCATAGCTGGGGCATCCATGCACGTGCTCCTGGCTGTGCCTTTTTTTAGAGATGCAGCGGGGAAACAGGCCCTTCTGCCCCCGTGTCTGCGTCGACCATTGATCACCCATACACTACATCTATTTTATCCCAGTTTCTCATCCTACACACGAGGTGCATTTTTCAGAAGCCAATTAACCTACAAACCTGCACGTCTTTCGAATGTGGAAGAAAACCGTAGTGCCTGGAGAAAACCCAGGCGGTCACAAGGAAAATGTACAAATTCCATACAGCATCATTAGTCAGGATGGAACCTGGGTCTCTTGCGCTAAAAGGCTGCAACTCTACCGCTGTACCACTGTGCCACCAAGTGAGAACTAGCTGAGGCTGAAAACAAGTTCTGCCAGGCAAAGGAGGATATTAGTTGAGGAGTCTCTGTTCAAGGAAGACCCTGAGGATCCTGAGACCTTCCTGGTACATCAATACCAACGCTTAAAATGTGGATTGCAAGTATGTTGGACACCGCTCATCTTGAGGAAATGCGATTCCTCCTAATGGATAAATCAGACCAATTCATAACGAGTTGGTCTCCATTCGTCGTTTTTTTGGAATCATATGGTGCAACACAATTGTAAAAAATAACTGTTTCAGGACTGGACGAGGGTTGGTCAAGATTATAAATAATGATCTCCTTTTCTTTTATTTTATTTTATTTTCACTATTTTCTCTCTCAACTTTCTTCATTTACTCATTTTCTTTCTTCACACACTATATATTTCACATCTTTCTATCCTTTACTATCTAACTTCTTTTTCTTATTCTCATCTTTTTTCAATGTAACAAAAAAAAAAGGAAGTTGTACATAAAATGTATTATGAAAATATATATTAGGCACTTTGGTGCCATATGACTGTACTTCTAATAAAATAAAATATTTTTTTAAAAAAAGAACTAGCTGAGGCTGAAAACAAGTTCTGCCAGTCAAAGGAGGGTATTAGTTGAGGAGTGTCTGTTCAAGGAAGACCCTGAGGGTCCTGAGACCTTCCTGGTGGGGAATGGAAATGTAAAGGGATTGGATATCCATGGTAAAGATGAGGGTATGGGGGCTTACGAATTTATGTTATTGAAGTGTTAAAGAGTGTGTGAGGTGTCGGTCGGAAGGGACTGAATAAGGGGCAACAAGCTAGAATTGAGGTATTTGGAGATGAATTTGTGGGGTATGAGCAGGCAGAAACTATGGCTCTGCCTTGGGGATTTTGGGAAAGAGATATAATTCGACAGTGCGGGGCTGGGGAACTATAAGTTTGAAGGCTGTAGAGGGGAGATTACAAGAGGCAATGAGTTGGCAACAGTCTGGGAGATGGTTGACTAGTGGTTGTCATGCGGTCATAGTCTAGGGGTAAGTACGAGGAGGTTATGGCTGGCTTCAGCGCAGTAGAGATCAGTATGGCAGAATACAACGGCATCTCTCTTGTCAGCGGGTTTGATAACAATATTGGGATTGTCATAGAGTGTTGCGTGTTCAGAAGATTGGAGTCGGTAAGGGTAGTGGAGATGTCAGGATGGTTGATGTCGTCCCAACAGTTGGAAATAAAAATGTCCAGAAAGGATAGAAGGATGGCTGGGAAGAATATTGGAGACTGGAGAAGTGGTCGTCACTGAATAGTGAGGTCCCCTAGCCAGAGAAATAGGCACAAAGGTGGAGGCAACAAAGAAGAGCTTGACATCATGGCGGGCTCAGAACTAGTTGAAGACTGGGCATAGGGGTACAAAGGTCAGGTCTCTGCTGTGGACAGACCATTCAGCATTGGAGAAGGGTACCAACTTGAAATGTCATTGAACCATTCCCTCTAAAGATGCTGGCTGACCCACTAAGTTACTCCTGCACTTTAGGTGTTTAGCTTGGTTTTGTTTAGTATTCAATGGCTGGTGCTCATTTCCTTGCTCCTATTTTGCCTCGTGACTTGGAATACATAAATTCTAATTTTTATTTATATTCTTGCACTGGTGTGCACAGCTTAAAGTTGTAGGACAACTTGGTCTATTTGATCTTATTTGATTGTGCACACCAGTTTGATTGCAGGGCGGACCACGTGAAGGTTGCAATCTCCCACCCCATTTTTATCTTTAAATATTCAAAGAGTAAAACAATGGAGCATGTAGACCTTGGAAACATAGTAACATCCATTTATTTAGTTTTACTATGAAATATTCTGCTTATATTGAATGCTAGTGAAAAATATATCCTTACATTACCACTTTAAACCTTTATTATTAAGGAATGTTTAAAGTTAAGAGGTTTAACCACTCCATCCATATATGATGGATACCATATACTGTCAAATAAGCTACATTGACCTTCCATTGATTGAAATCAAAGTTGTTTACAGATCAGTGAAATTCCTGAGCCAAAATTAATAGCACAGGTTCATTGTAATTTACATTTGGTGTGGTTTTATTTTCTTGGCTAGCATCTCAATTGGATATTTTCCAAGAAGTGTTTAAAAGAGTTGATGATGTGCATCGGTAAAATCCAGCAGACCAACTAAATGTAGTAATGGCGTTTCTGGATCATCATCTCCACATTAAACTGGCTGATTATTCAACCATGCCTGTAAATACTGCATTGTATGAATAGAGTAAGAAATTCTGACCTAAAATGATGATGGGTAATAATTGCCAGTTTTGACTGTAGACCGAATGAGTGAGCTGCCTAATGTTGAAGAATTAAATATTGAGCACAGAAGGTTCGAGATTTCAGGAGAATTCTGTCATAGTTTATGACTATTTACTTACCTGGAAGTGTAATCATAATACTTAGAATTCATTAGCTGAACAATGTTTCTCCTGCCCTCCGTTCTAAATATGTTGCATTGAATTTTGGTTCATGTTGCTTGTTCTTGAATGGACAATAATATAAACCTTCCGATTTCATATTTTTCATATTTTATTCAAATTAAATGGACAACTCCTCCTGAAGTTGACCTGTGCCTGTAAAGTTGTGGTAATTGGTTGGCTTGTGGAGAGCCATTGAACATTTTGTTTGATGGCCAATTACCAACGTCATGCATACAGTGGAAACCAGACCCAGAGTTTGGAGGAGTATTTCGACATGGGAGGGACCAAGCTATCAGTGGCAATTCTGGGGAGAGTGGGTGAGGGGGTATCTGGCAAAAGGCCTGGGGTTGTTTGAGTGTTCGAGTGTGGATATGAGTTTGATGAGAGATGGACTCACTCCACAATCAGGTAAGTTACCTTTATGATTGAAGAAGGAGTTGAGCTATATCTGTGGTTTATTCCTTAAGCAACACCCCTGTACAGTGCCCCTTTAAAAGCTACTTATGCATTAAAGGTCTTTATGCTTCACACTTTTACTTGCCAAGCAATCTCCACAACACCCTCTAAAAGGATTCATACATTTGCCATTTATGGGATTTAAAAAAAACTTCAGCATATAAACATCAAACTCCTGGTTAACTCTGTGATTTACCATTCCACTTCATGATCTACTCCTATTATTGTTGGCATGACATGTTAGATTTAAGAGCTATTGCCTTATTTGGCCGGGTCTCCATGATGCCATACCATTTAAATAAAGTACATGTCTAGAATATTTGTATCAGTGAAGAATAATTGATGTGGATCTGTTGGAGTTTATTTAGGTTTTATCAAAATTGATCAGGTGATTTGGTACAGTTGAAGAAGCAGCCAGTCACATAAAAGATGTTACTGAAAGTCCAAGAGTAATATGGAAAACATTGTACTTCATAAAGAGATGGATTCTCATGTGTGAAGTCTCCTGTAAAAGGATATAAACTGGATGAATGTTGTAATGGTTGCACCTTTATAAATGCTTACTCACAAAGTAGTTCTGTCACTGCCTCTTGCAAATAACCTCCCAGCCAACAAGGGCTATGGTGCCCTCAGCATAGGGACTACACTAAAGTCCCCCATAATTAACATCTGTGAAATAACTTATCTCCCAAGAAGAATGGGAACAATTTGATGAGAATGATCAGGAAATCCAGAAGCAAAATCATCACAAATATAAAGTATTCCTGGATTGGACCTCCGATACAATGCACTGAATATAATCCCAAATTAAACTGATGTCCTCTGCTTGCATGTGGTATGTATCCCACCATTCCCTGCATTTTCATAAACCTACCTCAAAACCTCCTAAACTCCACAATCTCACCTGCTTTCACCACCACCCCAGGTGACATACTCCAAACACCTATCATTCTCTGCACTGTACACGATAATCCAAATGCAGCCTAACCAAAGCCTTATTGAACTACAGCCTGACTTCCTGACTCTTGTACTCAATGCCTCGACTGATGAAGGTAAACACATCATGTTCCTTCTTTACCACTCCAAATGCGTGTGCTGCTACTTTCAGGGAGCTATAGACCTGGACCTCAAAATCCTCTGCACCTTAATTGTATTGAGAGAATTGCCATTAAATGGACACCTTCCCCTTACATTTGACCTTCCAACTGCAACACCTCACAATTGTTCAGATTATACTCCATCTACTTTCCCCCACCCATATCTGTAACTGATATAATCTTTGTTGACCTTCCTCACCGTATTTAACTCAATTTATTTGTTTTGTTTCATCTGTAAACTTACTAACCAACCCATCTACAACTTTGTCCAAGTCATTTATATTTATCATACACAACAGGGGTCCCACCACCAATCCTTGCAAAACCTCCATCCAGAATAACACCCACCCACCAGTACCCTCCATCTTCTATGAGTAATCCAGTTCTCAGCCCAATCCGCCAATTCACTGGAAATCCATTCACCTTAATCGTCTGGATCAGCCTTAATGGGAATACTGTTCGATTCACCTCAACCCCATTGAGGACATTGGACCTTGTCTATAGAACTGATGCGCTACAATGCACAATACTACATATTGTACCCTGCACCCTTTGCTTTGTCTATTGTACTGACGTTTAAACAGATCGTATGGTATATCTGATCATCTGCAAAACAAAGCTTTCCATGTAGACAACATCCACTCCCCTACCCTCATCGATCATCTTTGGTACTTCTTCAAAAAAATTGATTACGTTTTTAGGACATGATATGGCCCAAGCAAAGCCATGCCAACTGTCCCCAATTAACTTTTGCCTTCCAAATGTATATCCTATCTTTAAGAAACCTCCCCAATAGCTTCCCTACAATTGACATGGAGCTCACCAGCCTATAATTTCCTGGATTATCTTTATTTCTCTTAAACTAATGAACAGCATTGGCTACTCTCCAGTCCTCCAGGTCCATGTGTGTGACAAGAGAGGATGCTAAGACCCCTGCAGCCTCTTCTCTTGCCTCTCAAGAACTTTGATAACTAATAATAAATATGTAAGAAGAATTCTAAATAATCGATCTTAATCACCCATTTCTGTGGGAATAGCATCTCCACTTGGCTCAGAAAAGTTTTGATTCACAGAATTTTTTATGGAATAAAAAAGAAAGTGGAAGAAGCTTGTGCCTTCCTCCATAAAATGCAAAGGTGGAAAATAATAGAATTCAAAACTATCATAGCAATTCCAGTTGTTTTCTCAAGCAAGCAAAACACTTTAATTTTGATGCAATTTGTTATCTTATTTTTGGCACAGGAAGGGTATTGCTGAAATTGATGCACACCAACTGGAAGAGGTGTATTGTGCTTTGACATTTTGCTGTATATTGGGATTACACTTTCGGAACTTGTTGACCAGCAGAAAGCTGAACTAAGGGGAACAGATATTTGTAAAATTCCAGTTGTTGATTTCATTTAAGGCTTCAAAGTCAAAAAGTTCCTTCTTTGTTTATGCATGTGGAAAAAAATGAGGCTTGTACAGCATAGAAACTGGCCTTTTGAAGCCATCCATTGTGCCTATCTATACTAATCCCACTTGTCTGCATTAATTCCATAAACATTTAGATCTCATCCATTGAAGTCCTGTCCAGATGCCTGTTAAATAATGTTACTGGTCCTGCCTTCACCACGTCCTCTGGTAACTAATTCCACATACCAACTATTCTTTTTGCATGAAAAAATTACCCCTTGTATCCATTTTAAACTTTCTCCCTCTCACTTTAAACCTATACCTTCTAGTTTTAGACAACTCCAGCCTGCTCCAGGAAACCAGACCTAGTTTATTCAATCTCTCCTCATAACCTGAGCCTGGCAACATCTTTGTGAATATTTTATGATGGTGAATGGTATTAAATGGCATTAAAGCTGGAACAACGTTCAGAGGCTGAGTACGTTGTGGGAAAAGATACATTCATTTGAAATGATTTCTAAAAGTAAAATGTCAAGCAAAAGCTCTTGTTCCTTTTTAGTGAATATTAATATTAAGATATATATTGGAATTGCTTTATACATTATTTTCTTTTGGTTTATGCAATGGCTGAGATGTAATATTATTAATCGGGTCAAAGACTCGAGACATCATAAAGATTCTTATCCTATCACCACAATATCAGTCCACTATTTAAGCATACTAGTTGAAGTACAGGTTTTTTTGAAGAGAAAGCTGATCATGCCTCTTAAATATTGGTCACTATCCCAATTTGGCCCATTGAAAGATGTATTTCTTTCTCCTGAAATGTTTTTCTTCTTCCCATTTTGTTTCTTGAAAGTATTAGTCCTTTGCTTTTGTGCATTTTTTCCAGTAACCAAGATGTCACTCTTTTTGCATGTGAAGTATTGTCAGCAGATTATTCATGTGGAGATAGACAGCATTATCTGACTCCATTGTTCACATAGAGATCAAGAGAAGGAATTTCACTTGGTTGTAAATTCATTAACCAAGTACCCATATACTTAAGGGCCTGTCCCACGATGCGAGTTCACCCAAAAGCTCTCCCGAGTTTAAAAAAAATCAAACTCGTGCTAAGTACGTAGAATGTACGTCGGAGCTCGTGGATGTCTCGTAGCGGCTCGTAATGCTAATGGCAGGTACTCGGGGAAACTCGTGACGTTTTTTCAACAGTGTTAAAAATTTCTAAGAGTAAAACATTCCCGTGATGAGGTACCACGAGTTTGATTTTTTTTTTAACTCGGGAGGGCTCTTGGGTGAACGCGCATCGTGGGATGGGCCCTTTAACTTCATTTGAGACTAGGGAGTAAGCCTGGAATATTCCCATTCAATGCTACTGTGTGAAAGGAAGCAAAAAGCTGTCCAACATCTGTTTCTGATCACTTTCCAACCACAGCTACTAATAACATGGATATTTATATATGGGTGCCTGAGTGCTTATAGAGAATGGGTCATAGTTACCGACAATACCAGGTGGAGTTAAATAGTCTCACAATACTTGCTTCCAATTTTGCATGAAAAAATGAATACATTGAGCAGATAAAGGTTGCCTTGTACACAGGGTTCAAATCCCAGAGCATTAAACACATTTAGAGGAGGAAGGTAGTCTATTGGTGGAAGTGTGTTAATTTTAAACACACGTTTAAAACACAACAGTTCCCCCACTGTCATTCCAACTGGCTCGGATGCAAGGAGTGTCGAGGACTCTGCCCATTGAACCCACACCTGTCACAGGTTCAGGAATTACAGTCTTTACAATGAAGAAGAATGGTTGCAAGTGAAATATGAAAGTTATTGGTATATATCTTATGATGGTCATAGATGATTTGGGGCATAGGCCCTATTTCTATGCTGTAGAACCTGATGACTATGATAAGAGTTTGGATTTTTTTAAATATGCTTTTTTGATTTAATTGTTAATTTAAACACTTGTTTTTTGTTTTTAAGTCACAAAGTGCTGAGTAACTCAACGGGTGAGTTACCCATATCTGGACAATATAGAATATCTGAAGAAAGGTCACAATCCGAAACGTTGCCTATCCATATTCTCCAGAGATGTCATCTGACCCGCTGAATTATTCCAGCACTTTGCCTTTTTTTTCTTACCCAGCATCTGCAGTTCCTTGTGCCTAATTGAGGGGTTTTTAAGTGTTGTCTAATGGGTCGCGATTTGTAATTTTATTATTTAAATTTTCAATCATCATTTAAAATTCATTGTAAGTTTAATTGTAATTGTTTTGTATATTTTCAAGTGTCTGTGACCGTAAAGGAAGTTCACAACATTGAAGCTCCTTGACAGCTTGGCGGTGCCGTGATGTGGTTTGGGGTCATGGTTTTTCCAGCTGTCAAAGCGTTCTGTGGGACTGATTGCCAGCGAGGGCCTGCATTGACCTCGCTGATCAAGCCACAGCCAGATTGTTTGAGTCAAATATATGCCAAGACAAAGTAGCAGGTTAAGCAGGAAATCGAATGGTGAATATGGACAGTGAACAGCAATGTGGATGTTTAAGACTTAACGAAGAAAAGGCAAAACTTAGATTTCAGACATTTTATTCGGAGACTTTAATTCAGTAATCTGATGTTTAATTATGTTCATTCAAATTGATTCAAATTTATTTAGCTGGAACAACAGATAGCGAGAAAGCCCCTGACTAGGCCGTTAGTTGATGCACTTTTTTTTTCTCTGCAGCCAAGCTATTTACATATTTGTGACACTAATGGGTAGGGTGAAATTTCCTATAGGGGGGTTGCACGTAAGGTCACTGAGTCATAGGGCTTGACGCATGGAGCCGCTAAATCCATCTGGAGGACATCCGTCACTTCCGGTATATGTTATTAATGCTAAAAACGCGTACTTTCCTACCTGTTAAAAACCGCCAAAATGTTGAAGTTTTGCGCTGAAATAAATTGTGGGAGTCGGGGTAAGTGTGCAAGACATGTACCCAACTTTAGAATTCCAAACGTGAAGCGAAATGAAGGTGTAGAGAAGCGAGAACTGAAGGGGCTACAGCAGCTAAAGTGCTTGGTAAACATTGGCCGTGCAGATATCGGAATTGAAAATATGGGGAATTATCGCGTTTGCTCACTGCATTTCATCAAGCAAGGCATTATTTGTGTGTTTTCTTGATTCCTTTGGTATCTAAAAATTCTCAGAAGTGATAAATCTGGCTGTAAATTTTTCTTCAGATCCGTTTTCATTTTGTATGTAAAAACCCACTTGGGAACCATGGGCGATTTAAAAAAATTATAGCCAGATTTATCACTTTTGAAACTTTTTAGATGCCAAAAGAATCAAGAAAAAACACCTTAGTTGATGAAATGCAGTGATCAAACGGCCAATGTTCGCCAAGCACTCTCTGTTGTTGTCCCTTCAGCTCTCGCTTCCATTTACCATAATTTCTCCTCACTTTTGGAATTCTGAAGTAGGCTAAATGTCTCACACGCTTATCCCGATTTCCATAATTATTTACAGCGCAAAAATTGACAATTTCAGCGGGTTTTAACGGGCCCGCTACACTGGAAACAATGGTAAGTGCCTACCTGCAGTACATCACGTGTAGTCCATTTGGAGTAGCGTAGCAACAGTACGGGTCATGGGTCGTGACCCAACTGCCGTGAAACCTCCCTATTGAAAATCCCCAGCGAAAAACAAAAAATAATGTCAGCAGGTTTGGTTGATATTTATGCCAAAATAAGAGACTATTCAATACTTGGATTCAAATGTATATATCAGATACAATTAGAAGCAAGAGCAGGTTATCCGACCCTTTGATTTTGTTCGACTGTTCGTAAAGATTATGACTGACCTATCACCACACCATTTTACTCCACTAACCCCATATTGCTAATATCACTAGTATCTATCTCTGTTTTGAATGAACACTGAGCATCCATAGCCCTCCAGGCTGAAGAATTCCAAAGACTCCCCATCCTCTTAGTATTGGCTGCTGATAAATATCAGAGGATGAAGTATTTTATCAAATGCATAGCAGTTGTATAGAGCTCAAAGTCACACGGGTTGAAACACAAGCATCTTTATTGTTCAGGTCATCAACTACACAGCCGGTCATCACACGTTCACACTGCTACTCAGACTGGCAGGCAGTGGGCAGGATCTTACACTATGAATGTTACAATTAGGCAGGGTTATAATTACTAAGCATTCTAATTGGCTAACAAGCTATAGTCAATGCTACAGCAGTAATGGATGGCATAGACCATCCTTGGAGATGGAGAGGAAATCTGAGCTACTTCATCTTCCAGGACAAGGGGTCACAGCTTAAGGATAAGGGGGAAATCCTTTAAAACCGAGATGAGAAGAACTTTTTCACACAGAGAGTGGTGAATCTCTGGAACTCTCTGCCACAGAGGGTAGTCAAGGCCAGTTCATTGGCTATATTTAAGAGGGAGTTAGATGTGGCCCTTGTGGCTAAAGGGATCAGGGGGTATGGAGAGCAGGCAGGTACAGGATACTGAGTTGGATGATCAGCCATGATCATATTGAATGGCGGTGCAGGCTCGAAGGGCCGAATGGCCTACTCCTGCACCTTGTTTCTATGTTTCATCGAGCATCATTGAAAGCGAGTTGGTAGATTAATTTAATATTAAATTCCATTCCACAAACTAAGAGTTTTAAAATCCACAAACAAAAATAAGCTCTGAACAGGAGCCTTCTGTTTCTTAAAATTTATGGTCTTTTCCCATCACTGTTGGTGCAAAGTAGGATCCTCAGAAAGATAGAGAGCACTGCTAACTATAATCTATATTGCATCTACCTCCAGCACAGTGCAAGAATAATCATTCACTTTGATTAGCTTTGGAATATTTTGCAGGCCCCCACAGTGACATCCAGTTGGCTTGAATAATTTTCCAAAAGGAAGTCTTCCTTCCTATGCTACGTCAATGGTTACTGCAAATGTTGTAAAGGGATTAGAAAATGAGTACAGGAAAATTAATATTCTGCAATGACCGATATAAATAGATGTGGATTTATAAGGTTCTGTGCTTGGTAATAGTTCTCACAATGTTATGGTTTAAAAGAAATTTATATGATCTTTCTCACTTCAAGATAAACTGGGAGCAATTGTTCGGCACGGACTTGTAGGGCCGAGATGGCCTGTTTCCGTGCTGTAATTGTTATATGGTTATATGGTTATAATTAAACTTCAATAGATAGATTGTAATTTATTCTGTTATCATGACATTGATATCCTTTTGAAGGAGCATGGCTAATAAGATGTCATTGTTTATAAAGACACATTCATAGTACTTTCTGGACCTATTCAAAAAAAAGAACCAGTCTGTTTTCAAATGAGTGGGTAGCTTGCAAAGTCAATTGTTAATAATAATCCATCTCACTCACAGAGAACAATTCGCTTCCTTCATTGAACACAAAGATCTTGAATGGTTCACCCAGGTAAAACCAGCCTCTGGCAGTTTGAGTACTTTTTTACATATTTTGGGGGAGGGCAGTGAATGATTAACTGCCAAGTTAAACATGGTATTTAAAAAAAAAACTTTCATTTTGTTGCATTAATTGAACCGTGAGAAATTGTTAAGATAATCAACAGTGTAGAACTTAGGCTTGATTAGCACTGTTAAATACAACCTTGGCTAAGTTAGTGTTGTGAAAGATCTGCTTTCCTGTGTACAAATCAACTTTCAGAATTTAAAACTCTTAATTCCCTAAAAGTGCAGGTTTTGTCTACAAAGCACACTTGTACTTTAACTGTGTGTGGGGAAGGGGCATTGAAGGGGAGTGGGCAAAAGGAGGCATAACAGCAAGCATGAAACCCTCAGTAACCTTTGACAATGTTTATTCCATGAATGGAACAGAGTAAAGAGAAAGATAGACACAAAAATGTGGAGTAACTCAGCAGGTCAGACAGCATCTCTGGAGAAAAGGAAAAGGTGATGTTTCGGGGCGAGACCCTTCTTCAGACAGGTAGCTCATAATTCTTGTGAGTTGGCTTAGAATAAATACCTACAGTATTTGTTGGTAGATATTTTACACACAAATAGCCTAGAAATTTACCTAGGCTATTTGTAGGTAAAATAATCCAATACAGGACAATATGTTAATAATATAATACATGAGTCCATTAAACTATTGAAATATTAGTTCTTTCTCTAATTAAAACTTTGAGCTTACCCATATTTATCCCACACAATGAATAGAGAAGGTCCTGATGGGGTCAGGTGATAGGGATCCTCAATTTATTTTATAACGGGTTTAGCTCCAGTGGTTCTGAAATATATCCTGAATTTGCTTCCTATATTTTGCCTTCAGGGGACAAGCAGAAAGCAGGGGAGTATAGACTCCATCACTCAATTGAAATTGTAATGTTATCTAATATACTTTCCACAAACTCATCCTGACACAACACTTTAGCTGAGTGCCAGTGAAAAATTTGGGTATGTCAGATCCTGTCAAATCTTCCCACTCTTCCAAAACCAAGACCCAGTCCCAAACACAATGCCCCAGTTTGCTCAAAGAATTTTCCACAAGGAGATTATATCAATTTTCTTGTGCAAAAGGAGAAACTGCATATGCTGGTTTACACTAGAGATAGACACCTAATGCTGGAGTATCTTAGTGGGTCGGGCAAGATCTCTGGAGGAAAAGAATGGGTGACGTTTCGCATCTGATGAAGGGTCCTGATCTGAAACATCACCTATTCCTTTTCTCCAGAGATGCTATCTAACTCACTGAGTTACTCCAGCAATTTGTGTCTATCAATTTTCTTCTTTGGTATTGTCCATCATTCATTCTCTGTCCATTCTACTGTGAAATATGTCTATTCACCAAATTCGTAGATAAACATGAAAGAAAACATTTCCAGGGTGTGGGTATGTCGGTCAAATCAGAGACTCTTTTCAAAGAATCAGCAGCAGATGGCCTCCTAAAGAGACAGGTTCTGTTTTCTCTCTAGCCAAATCCTGATAGGGTTCAATTCGATTGTCACAAACCTCCAATTCCCAATCACAGCCTACCCCAGATTAGACCCCACTATCAGCTCTTCACTAAAAGGAACTTTACCAGTGATTATTCATGAAAATCCCTCCTCTGCCATGCCAGTGCTCATTCATGCTGCTTCAGTCAAAAATTTCCATGTGTTTTTATTCATGTATGTTATTTTCCACACTCGATTGTTTATGTAATCAAATCACTTAATGAACTTGGAGATATAACTATATTTGAACATTGTGAAATCTTCTTAAAAGTTTTCTCCTCATTTGAACCCAATTTAGAAGCAATACCATGCTCTCCATATCCTTTGAGTTATACTAGCTTATTGTAGAATTCATCTTTATTAATCTGCAGCCAGCTCAAAAAAAAATTAATAAAAAGGTTTGCTATGAATGAGCCTTGATGTTTCAGATCAAGGCCAAGACCCTGGGATACAGTTCCTTTAAAATGGCTATTTAGGTGCTGTGCTGCCAAATGACTGTGAGTACAGCATGAAAAGGAAACAGAAGGCAGTAAAGATATAACAACACCCAAGGTTTACAGGAAAAGCCATCTGTGAGCTGTATCCTGACTAGCAATGCAATGTTAAACATTTTGAAACTGTCGACAAATCCTATCCATTCACAGAATAGGGGAGAGTGCAGACTATATTATGTGATTTTTATTTAACTTCTGAAGCACTGGTTGCATTTTGATTTTAACTAAGCAGATACATTGAAATAATAAACATTGTAAGTAAACCTTGCTAGAAATGTATTTGAATTATTTAACGTTCTCAATTTGCTGTGAATTTGTATTTGGGACATACATTTCACTTTGACCTCATGCTGTTTGTGAAGGGAAATAAATCTCTGATGCAAGACATGCAACTTAATAATTCAGTAAAATATGACAATTACCCCCTTCTTCTTCCAAAGAATGAAATTAAAATATTAGAATATCCCAAACTAAAGAAGTTTCCCATAACATTTAACTCTCCCAATCCTTTATTAAATCTAAGGATTAGTATTTGGCCAAGAATTTCCATTGTTATAGAATAGACATACAGAGCAACAATACATCATACAATATTGTGGGCCATTTTGGGCACCATATCTGTGGAAGGATATGCTGGCTCTGGAGAGGGTCCAGAGGAGGTTTACAAAAATGACCCCAAGAATGAGGTTAACCGATGATGAGCGTTTGTCGGCACTGGGCCTGGACTAGCTGGATTTTAGAAGAATGAGGGGGAACCTCATTGAAACATACAGAATAGTGAAAGGCTTGAATAGAGTAGAGAGGATGTTTCCACTAGTGGGAGAGTCTAGGACTAGAGGTCATAGCCTCAGAATTAAGGACGTTCTTTTAGGAAGGAGATGAGAATATTTTTTTTTACTCAGAGGGTGGTGAATCTGTGAATTATTTGCCACAGAAGGCTGTGGAGGCCGTCAGTGGATATTTTTAAGGCAGAGCAAGAAAGATTCTTGATTAGTACAGGTGTCAGAGGTTATGGGGAGAAGGTAGGAGAATGGGGTTAGGAGGGAGAGGTAGATCAGCCATGATTGAATGGCGGAGTAGACATGATGGGCCGAATGGCCTAATTTTAGTCCTATTCCTTCTGACGTTATGATCACTTCAGGTAAAAAAAATACCCAAAACAGTCTTTTGAAGCTTCTCTAATAAGATGCTTTTCTCCACTTTACCAAGCTACTGAAACGTCCTGACTCATGATACTTGGCACCATAGTCCCTTAATTCACAAGTTGACAAGTGATGGATAGGAAAAGTTTACAGGGATATGGACCAAACACAGACAGGTGGTACTAGTGCAGAAGCTCATTCCACAATTGAGAACTGGATGACCCAGACCAGTGCTATTTTTGTCCCACATCCATGTATATGCTCTTTTGAAATGGGAGGATAGTAATTGGATTCAAGAATTCTGGTTGTTTTTTGTATCCATTAGTTCAAGGCTATGGTAAATTGTAGCACCATAACATGCGGTGTCTAAGAGAGTGACTTTGGTGTATTATTCCTTCATCACTGCCTGCATCTCTTATCTTATTTGATGCAACCTCCTCCTCTGCCACTTTTCGCCATTTTCTCTGGTTAGTGGGACCCCCATAGGTCTATCCTTGGCAAAAACCTCACAACCCCACCATGAACAACATTGGCCCAATTATACTGTCCAACTCAATACAGAATTCACAACCCTGGTCACACTCTTTCCACTCCTGAGCAGAGTTGCCAACCCTACTTTTTTCCTTATAAAGAGTACTTTCTCTACTTCGAAATATAGTCATTGTAATAAAATCCTTTATCCAGCTCATGTTCTTGTCATAATAACATTAACTGGAGGGGAATAAACACATATTTTTCCACAGCACACACTTCAACAATGGATCAGTGCACATTTATCCTCTTCAGTATAGATTTGTCTGAACATTTACTTACAGGGCACTGTTTCTTTTTGTAAGTTCTGTGATCAAATGTTAACAAACATAAATTGTGAACTACAATTGGGTTTGTGAACTACACTGATTTGTGAAGCCCATGATTTTTTGTTTTAAATTTCTTTCTGCATCTGATGCATAAAACACGCAGAGCCTTGAATATGTGCAACAACATACAATCTGCTTTTGGATGTCACTTCAAACTTTCATTCACATTGAAGAGTCCAATGATCTCCAGGCTTCCAATTCCACCTCTAACCTGTGATTCACCCCACCAACCTCACTCAGATCACTCAACCGTGTCAGAAGTAACTGCAGGCTGCTATATTTCTACCCCAGTATGTTTGGAAGCTTGCATATTAATTAAAATAACCTTTCATGCATGAACATTGCAAACTATTTTGAGATGGGATCTTGGAGCCTAAAATGTCACACGTTGGTTTTTCAAAATTCTAGCACATGGATTGTTAATGAATTACTTTTATGAAGGATTTATTCATTATCAGATTCAAGTAATTGCTTTGTGATGAATATACAGGTCCACCACCGATTTTTTGGCAATTGATGGAATCCTGCGTCTCCTTTAATCCAGACAAAATTACGAGAGTGCACTTGAAATCATTCCTGGAAGTCCCCCCCGAAAATGTGGCGCCTGGCTTGGCAAGGCGGCCGATCTCAACCATATTGGGACCTCCGTGGCTGGACAATCAGCGAGTCAAATTTGCTCCCTGCAGCCGGGACTCTGGCCTAGCCGGAGTCAGCAGATCCGTTCCCATTGTCGACTTCCAAGGCTGACTTTGGGGGCCGGTATCTCGGCCCCCCACTGGCCTAGGCTTACCGTTCCAGTACCGTTCAACCCCTCTCAGAGGTCGTGATCTCTGTTGTTCCATCAAATCAGATAATCCATGAAGGCTGTGAAACAAAAGGATGCCAGAAATTCGGTGGTGAACTATGCTTGAATAAACTCCACTTCTCGCCCTAGACTTTTTCCATCATCGTTTCTTCCTCACTTCTGTTTGCTATACCTTGTATTTTGTTACTAAAATAGAAACTATTAATTGAGAATCTGCAATCAACGATTGTTTACCTTAGAAGCTTATGCCATAGTATTACCTATCTGTAATGATAAGACTATAACATGTCCTTGTACATGTAAGAAGCTGATGTGGTCTTATCTTGGGTCGCATCTATTAACGGAGATGTTGCTGGGAAAAGGAGATGCTGGGAAGCTTTGTTTAAAGAAGTGCCATGATTGCTGACAATTGTCCTTGACTATACTTGCAACAAATGGGTAACGTACGTACTGACTAGACTTTGGGCCACTCTATTCCTGACGTCCTTTGGCAGAAGCGTACAAACTGTTCAGCATCATAATCATCTGCAGATCTCTTCAGCACCCAATTCAGTCATTCCACTTTTATAATTGATCGTGAAGGTTTAATTTAACATTTAACCAAATTGACTTAATTGGGCTAAGTGACAAGATTGGAAAGCATAGAGAATTCAACCAGTCTTACAGAGCATCACTTTGCTCAGTATTCTGTTAACCACCAAGGACGTTGGACGAAGTATCTTAAATTCTTTAATTTTGTCATGAGCTTTTTACGCTGGCTTTGAAAGGGAGAACATTGATGTACCTTCTCGGGCCCTCGTGCTCCCCGGCAACAGTCACCGAGGCCGAAGGCAGAAGGTCTATTGAATGGTGTCAGAACAACAGTTTTCCTCTCAAAGTCATATATTCTCTGAATATTTCTTGTCTTTATGGTTCTGTAAGCTGCAGCAAGTAGAAATTTCATTGTTCTGCTGACAAATGCTTCCATTTCATTTTGATAGATCTGGGAGCCACATCTCTCTTCGCTGCAACCTCATCTATTTGGTAAAGGATTTGAATATAGTTGATGTCAGTAATTAGAAGGCAGCCAGGCAGATTGCAGGAGCTACCAGTAAGGGGGTTTAGAAACAGGTGGGAAGTATCATGCTGTTGTATTGTCCTTCTTGAAACCTGTCAGATGTGGGTTACACTGCATCAAATCCTTAATGACCTGAAATTCAGCCTAAAGGGTGATGCACGATAAAATATGTTCTGTTTTTTAATTAGAGTTAAAATAAAATGGACTTAATATAATTTCCAGAATACTGTAATCACGTTTAAGATTTACCACGTAATTAATTCAACAAAACAATTAAGGAGTGACAGCCATTAAGGAGGCACAGCCAACAATGGGACTCCACCCTTGTCGACTCAACCCTTCCTGAGGTCATTTGTTGCCGGTCCTGTTTTGTTCTGGACTTCTCTGATTTTCAGTCTGAAGAAGGGTTCTGACCTAAAACATCTCTTTTCCTTTTCTCCAGAGATTCTGCCTGACCTGCTGGGTTACTCAGCATTTTGCGATTATCTTCAGTATAACCCCGCATCTGCAGTTCCTTCCTATATATAACTAAAGGAGTGAGTTTGCTGAAGCAGATTTCACCCCTGGTATATTGTTGATGATTGCTTAATAGTTAGCACATGTTCTATTATCTACCCTGCAGGGAAATAAACTGTCCTTGGGTGTGAAGGGGAGGACACCAAGGCAAATGTGTTTATCTTCAAAGCAGATTTAAGATGACATTAAACAGGGCGCAGTTCTTTCCAGCAAAGCTGAGTGCTTAGTAACTGAAAATCTGCTGAAGCCAGTCCAGGTAGTTCTTTCTTTGGATGGATTACATAAACACCGTATGAAGATGAAGCATTAGGGAGAAATTAAGAACAGTATTTGTGCCGCTTAAACTAAAACTTACAATTATAATTCATAAACCTAATTTATCTTGATGTCAATGTCAACAAATAATCAGAACTTCAGAAAAATGACCTTCTAAAGAACAACATGATTGCTCTTGGAGTAAGATTTGTTTACAATTACTTTATAATTGTCAATGAACGTTATACTGAAGCTGTAATCAGAAATATATTGAGGTGATCTATGATTTTTTTTTAAAAGGAACAATAATGTGTTTTATGGAGGTGTGTAATTGCTCAGTGTTGGCCTGTTCAGTAGAACTATCATCAGTGGTACTTTGAAAAGCCCCATGGTTTTTTCAATGGCCACTTGAATAAAAGGGTGGAATTAGTTAGCGATAAAACCTAAATAGAGTGCAACTGCAGAGTTTTGTGATGCAAGTTAAACATATAGTCAATCATGGGAAATTAATGTTTAGTGTACTGCACAAGTTAGAAATGGATACCAAGTAAATAGAGGAAAACAATGCAATAGGTTAGAAAGGCCACACACTTAATCACTCACTGTCAATCCAACTGTTAACACTGAACCAGTGTACGATTTAATTCTCAAAGACCTTGGAATTGGAAGAATGGGTCCCAAGAAGGCAGGCCCGCATAAAGGCGGCAATACTTCTAGGGTGGTTCTTGGGAACTGAAAAGTATCAGAAGTCTGGAGGTGTCAAAACCACAGGGTAAGTTTGAAATAAAAAGGTTATTTCTGATCCACACCGTTGGCACAGAAGTACTTGCATTTTCATGAATGTATCACTTGAAGCTCAATATTTGCCCTGCATGCCAATAATTGCTTTCCTTCTCATCTTATTCAATTAAAAATTTTATTCAACATTAAAATTCCACAGACAATTCATTCTCAGAGAATGTTCAAGTATATTTAATAGAGGCTCTTTGAAGTGCAGATGAAGATAGTTTCAGCTGTGATGTTTCTGTAAGATTATCTACACTGATGATGTGACTGACATAGAAGATAGAACAGTGCAGCATAGGAACGGGCCCTTCGACCCACGATGTCTGTGCTGTTCATGATGGTAAATCAAACTTAGACCTGTATGTGGTCGATATCCTATCATTCCCTCCATTTTCAAATGCCTATCAAAAAAACTCTTAAATGCCATTGTCTTATTTCCTTCTTCCCCTTGCAGCTCTTTCCAAGCACATATTACAGTCTGCATAAAAATAAACTTGGCCTGCACATCTATTTTAAACTTTCCCAGTCTCACCCTAAAGCTATGCTCTCTAATATTTGACATTTCCACCCATGGAAAATGATTCTGACAGACTACACACCATCTATGCCTTGCATAATTTTATAAACTTCCATGCATGGCCCTCTCGGCCTCTGACACTCCAGAAAATGATCCAAGCGTGTCCAACGTCTCCTTATACCTAGCACCTTCTAATCCAGACAGCATCCTGGTAAACCCCTTCTACACCATCTCCCAAGCCTCCGCATCCTTCCTGTAATGGGATAACCAGAATTTCACTCAATACTCCAAATGTGGCTTAACTAAAGTTTTATAAAACTGCAACACGATTTTATGATTCTTACGCCCAATGCCCCGATCAGTGAAGGCAAGCAAACCTTCATTACCATGCTATCTACTCGTGTTATAACTTTCAGGGAGCTCTGAATTTGGAGCCCAAAATATCTCTGTAAATCATTGCTGTTAAGGGTCCTGCCATTAACTATATACCCTTGCCTTGTATTCTATCTCAAAAAGGAACACACACTTGCACAAATTAATATCCACAAGTCATTTTTCTGCCCCTATCTGTAACTGATATATATTCCTCTGTATTTTTTGACAGGCTTCTGTCAAACTTATTAACCAGCTCATTTACATGTTTGGTCAAGTCGTATAATAGTAGAGGTCCTAGCATTGATCTCTGCAGAGCACCACATGGCCATAGTCCTCCCGCCAGAATAACACCCTTCCCCCTCTACTCTCTGTCTTCTATGGGTAAAACAGCTTGGATTGGATCTTCTGGATTAGCCTACTATGAGGGACCTTGTCAAGTGCCTTATTAAGGTCCACGGGGGAAAAAGATTCATTCCCCTACCCTCATCAATCACCTTCTGCTAGCCAGTCAGTGGAAAGACAATACATGATTACAAACAAGCCATCTACAGTGTACAGATACATGATGAAGGGCATAATGTGAATAACGTTTAGTGCAAGTTAAAGTGCAGTAAAGTCCGATCAAAAATAGTCTGAGGGTCACCAAAGAGGTAGATAGTAGCTCAGGGCTGCTCTCTAGTTGTTGGTAGGATGGTTCAGTTGCCTAATGATCTGGGAAGAAACTGTCCCTGAATCTGGAGTTGTGTGTTTACACACTTCTATACCATATGCCGGGTGGAAGAGGGAGTGGCCAGGGTGCGACTCGTCCTTGATTTTGATGGTGGCCTTGCCGAAGCAGTGTGAGCTGTAAATCAATGGAAGGGAGGTCGGTTTGTGTGATGGTCTCCGCAATTTCTTGTAGTCTTGGATGGAGCTGTTCCTAAGCCATGCATATATTTTCTATAATATATCTATAATGCATCCTGACAAACTCTCTCATCATTAAGATTTCCATACCCTGCCATTATAATTCCACCTATTTACTGGAACATGCCAGTCCTAAACACTGATCAGCTGACCTTTAAACAACTCCCACAGGTCAGATGTGGACTTACCCAATTATAGTTACTCCCTATTTACTCTCCCTAGTTCCTGCCTAATCATGTTGTAATTTGCCCTCCCCCAATTTAGTACCTACTCCCAAGTCCAAACATATCCTGACTGCAGTCTCAATCTGATATGCTGACTGTCCATTTCCCTCCACAGATGCTGCTTGACTCACTGAGTTCCCAGCTGCTCTCTGTATATATATGTGGTGTTTGTGGTATGTGGCGTTTACAGAGTACTGTGTTTACATGCCTGTTGCGCTACTGCAAGTATGTATTTATTGTATAGATTTTGAGACACACAACAATTAAACACTCTTGACTGTTGACTTGACTCATTGAAACTGAACCACGCAGTGCACAAAGATTACTGATTCAAATTTGTGAAGTTGAAATGATCGAAGGAAAATGATCTGAAGTATTGAGAGAATGTAGGAATGCAAACCTGCACTGCTAGCCTCCCCTCCTGCAATCTCCTGCTGTCAGAAGGTGTGTGTTCTCAGGAAGGGAGCAGTCTAAAGCAGACTGATGTTTTCCATGTGCCAGGTCCACCTCGTTTCTTCCTGCCGCTGCTCCTTCAAGGCCAGAGACTCTTAATTCTCACTACTAAAGTTGTAACTTATAACATATAAAAAGAGGATCAGTAGAAGGCCAGATTTCCCCTTTGAGTCTAGTCTGCTGTTCATGTGATCATAGCAGGTCCTCTTTCTGCTCATACCCCTTGATGACTACTGTCTTTAAAAGTCTACGTATCCACATCTTAAATATATCCTGTGATTTAGCCTTCCTATCTTTCTGTGGTAGAGTGTTCCCCAAGTTCAATGTGCTCTGAGTGAAGAAAATTCTCTTGATCTCCCCCCTTGAACACCTTGCCCTGTATTATGAGAGAATGATCCTTCATTCTAGACCCCTGGAGCCTGAGGAACTGTCCTCCCTGCATCCAGCCTTGACAGAATTGTGTACAGAAACCTGGTCCTAGGCTTTTGGTTTTATTGCAGACACAACATTTGCTCTAATGTCTATGAAATTGGTCCCTGGTGTGACTGGATCAGCGTGTTTGATTATTTAGATTAAAGAGTGGATAGAGAGCATTAAAATAATCCCACAGTCACCGTGTTCCGAAACTACCAAGTAGATAAACATAGAGCATAGAACAATATAATACAGGAACAGACCCTTCTGCCCACAATTTCTATACCAAACATAAATCCAAGACCAAACCTTATCTGCCTGCACATAATCATATCCCACCATTCTCTGCATTAGCCGTGTGCTTTTCCAAAAGTCTGTTAAATGCCACTGTCTTGTCTGCCTCCACCACCTCCCCGGCAACGTGTTCCACGTACTCACCAACCGCTATGTAAAAATATTTGTTCCACACCTCCTTTAAACTTTGCCCCTCTCACTTTAAAGCTACGACCTCTAGTATTTGATATTTCAATTCTGGGAAATTAGGGTTTGACTGTCTATCCAATCTCTGCCTCTCATAATTTTATCTACTTCTAGTAGGTCTTCCAGCCTCTGGTGTTCCGGAGAAAACAATCCAAGTCTGTCTAAATATCCCCTCATGCAGGCATCATTCTGGTAAACCTCCTCTGCATCCTTTCGAAAGCCTCCAAATCCTTCCTGTAATGGGATGATCAGATTTACATGCAATGCCCCAATTTACGGCCTAACCAAAATCCTGCAAAGCCGCAGTGTGATTTCCTACTCAATGGGCTGACCAACAAAGGCAAGTATACCATATGCCTTCTTTACCACAAGCAACTGTGTTACTTAAATAATAAAATTCACCAACTGCAAAATAAGCGGTGGTGCTGCTACCTAACACATCCATTCCAATAAGAGTCGCTGGTTAGCTGACAAGACCAGAAACATTGAATGATTTTTTTACCCCCTCCTGCTGGCAGGACTGTGGAGGGTAATAACTCTGCTATTGCTCCATAAATGAACACGATGGTTGAAAATATTCAGCAGGTTTGATGGAAATTGTGAAGTCAGAAACCAAGAGTTAGTGCCCAAGAGTGTGTGTGTGTGCACATGTGTGTAAATAGATCCCCCTCCAAAATCCTACGACACTGGGTTATAGTCCAGGAATAGATGTCTTAAGTGGTTATTGGGGCTGGGTGGGGGTTGTAAAAGTGGTAATGTGGCGATTGGGAGGTCAGAAACAGGGAGGAGAGGTACTGGATTTTGGCAGAGAGCAGCTATTGGAACTTTTTCAAGAAGCTGCGTGTCTCTTTTATTACAATTTGTATTTTTATTTCAGAGAATATCATGTTCCTAGTCAGTGCTAAACCAGCTGATCTAAGTTGGAGCGATGAGTAAGTTATTGCAGAGCCTTGGGATGGGAGGAACCAACTCACTTTGTCTTTTAAAAACAAATATAAATCCCATCTGAATGTTCGAGGGAAAAATTGAAAAAAGGTGGGGGGAAAAATAACGCCCGGCACAAACCTCCTCTCAGTTTTGTCCTCTGAACATTCATTGTATTGGTATCAACACTAACAGGCAGTTCGTTTTGATAGAGTTAAGTGCCCCACAACAAGCAGAGTGGCTAGTTTCATGCTGGAGTCCATTAAGGAGGCATTTTGACAGAAAGCCACAGAATGTAATGTTCAACTACTTTAGAAATTCATCCATCCGTAATTGCATATTCTTCAGTATCAGTAAATGGTAGGAATCAAGTAGGATTGTATATTAATAGCAATCAAATGCTCTGGTGCCAGTGAAGAGGAGTAACCCTTGTGATTAGCTGAGGTTGTGGTAACAATCATAAAACAGAGGAGGGCTGAAGCAGTGAAACCAATGCAGCAGGTTACTGGTGGAATATTTGTGGAAGGGCACATCCCTGAGGGAGGGATCAAGGAGAGCTGCTCAAAGACTAACTGCAGAAATCATTAGACCATTGCAACTGCTGGGCTCAGGCTGAAGAGGAAAATTCAGCCATTGGATATAAAACATTTGCTGCAACTGTTTGGTAGATTTGGAGTTAAAGATGTTGTCTGATCCGTACAAAGTTGCTGAAAGTGGTAAGTTCTAAGAACTATTATCAGTTATTAATTTAAACCACTCGTTTTGCAGAGTGTAAATAAAGTTGATAACTTTTTAAAAAGCAAAATAGATATAGAAAAAAACTTAAATCTGGGGTTTGCCAGAATTTACCTTGCATTGCATTTTGTGTAAATGGAAATGACAAAGTTGGAATAATATTTAGATGTGGCTTATCATAATGATATACTTTAAAAACAGTAAAGTAATAGTTATCCTACCATGCACTATATTTATAGAGTAAGCTTCCAAGTCACGAAGTCTCCGAATTTCAGCAGTTAACAAGTTCATGCATTGCTATCAATATATTAAGGGTATCTGCTGACTTATTAGAAGTTAAGGCAGTCTGAAATAAATTCATTTTAATCCAAAATTGTATTTACAAAGAACGTGGCTTGAATCTGACATTGGTGATCTAACACCAGAATGAAAAGGATTGAAACCACCTGTAGAAAGGGGAATAATTCCACCTTGCTTCAAAGTTCAGTTTGGTTTTGAAGCCTGATTTATATTTTGTGAGTTGGGTATTTCCTTTTTGTTTTTTTTTGCTGCTAGCACATGCAATTGAGGCGTACTTCAATGTGGCTTAAAAGACTGCAGAATTTTACATGCAAGCAACTTAACTCAAACATAACGTGCCACAGTATCCTCCATCAGGTACAGCTGTTGGATCGGTCCTGTTGCTCATTTCCTACCATGATATCTTGCCACCCATTTAGAGAGCTTCACATGCGAGCTTCCTGCAGCTGCACTTACAAGGAGCTTATCCTCAAATTGCAGACCGATCAAAACAAAATAATTGTCTTAGCTCCCTTTGCAATTTTGAAGCAGTCTTATTAGTTTATCCTCACTGTTATCTGACCTGGGCTTTTTGTTGCTTTTAATTACTCTAGTATAGACTGCATTAAACATTTTTAATCTTGCCCAATTTCAAATTCTTTAGATCGCCGATTAGAATTCTGATGGGTGAATGTGTTGAAACTTGAAAATTACAAAATTAGATTTTTATTTTGTGAGCTTGCTCTGAACCCAATAATTTACTCCAATATTTTATGTTCATGTGCTGTAATGATGGTCACAATAACATTCTGCAGGTGTGTGACTATTTTAGTTTTTTTCATCCTATCCTAACAGTGTAAAATAAAGTAATCCTCAAACCCATTTGGAGGATGGAGTCAAAAGAGCTTTTCTGTAAGAAAAAAGCAAATTACTTACATTTATACAGAATTTGTTGGGTAGAAGCTCAACTAAATTTGTTGTGTAGATGCTCAACTAATGTTTTAAAGGATAGGAGCTTTATCTAGGTTTACAACAGGATTGCTCCCATCAGTCAATTTCTGAATGGCAACACAAGTTAAAAAAAACTCCTCAACAGATTTTAACACTCATTCTAACTTGCTATCAAATAGAACACCCAAGCTGTGCAATGTTACTCCACATAAATAGAAAAAACTGAAATTTTGCTTGAAGCATTTTCAAAACTTGGGAATAAATCCATTATCCTTTAAAAAATACCAGCCCCCGGAAGCATTTATCTTAATAATAAACATTTGAGTGTGCCAGTTCACACTCGCTGTTTAACTGTATATTGTAGGTATGTTACAAAACTTACTTTCAGCGGTGCTGCAATTCTGTCGCTGGCCGTGTGCGCGACTTTGGCACCTTTGAGAAGGGGGGCGGGATTACAATACGTTTTCTCCTATCTGTCCAAGATATATTTTCTCGGGCTGCTACCTAATGATGAAAATTCCGACTGTCGTTCTCGGAATATATATTTTTAAACCGCGGGACAATTTCAGCGCTGGAGTAAAATAAAAATCGACTTCTAATGCCGTCAACACCGATAATGGTACGGATCTCACGTACGGGACAAAGCCAGGTAAGTCGTATATTTTACATATAAACTTGCTTCTTAGGATGCCTTTAATCAAAATTTCACGTTGCGAAAATGTGATTTGGGCCCCATACGAACCGGCAGTGTTTTTCCTGCCGATATGAGGTTCAAATTCACCGCAAATGCAACGTTCCAATCGATCGCGTTCCACAAAAACCCACTCCCAAGATGATTAAAATGGCCATTCATTTACGGGAATTAAACACTAAATTCCTTCCTTTTGACCTATAAATTCATGACAATGAGATTTAAAAATCATGTTATATTGTGAATTCTTATGTGAATGTTATTTGGACACTTAGGCTATTAAAAAATGTTAACCTTGTCTTAAGAAATGGATAGATGTTTAGATCTAGTAATTGAATTTTGTAATTAGCTACAATTAGGTAACTAACTAATTATATGCTTTAATTTCAGGTCATCCAAGTAAGATTGTTTCATATTTGTTTCAGAATGCTTCAAACTATAATAACTGAAATTTCATTCAGTTCTCTTAATTTTTAAGAAAGTTATGGGCTTGTGTTACAGTTTTATTGTGGTTGTCTGTTCTTAATTATTGTACTGCTGTCTGGTGGAATAGTTCCTCCCTTCCCTTTTTCCCCCTGCATTAACTGAGGCTAAAACATTCCATCTTTGTGCTGTCTCTTTCCAATCTGCAGCAGCTGGAATTAGCAAGTTGGTGTCCCTCAACTTTATTTTTCACACTTAAACATTTTTCTAACTTTCTTCTTTGATCCTCTGCATTTTCTTTCAGCTCTGTAAGAGCAGGGATTTTTTGCAAATGCCATTTGTTTTCTGTTCTTTCCACTCATCAAGTTCTATGGGATGTTTACACACTGGATCGATAGGTCCCAGAAGTACTGACGTCCAACAACACCTCCGTGTGAGATGTTCATCAGAGATTATCCTGTTATAAATGGGGGGGGCAGGCAATGTACCACCGGTGTACTACCAACAACTCCTCACGTATTTGACGGAGGAGACTAGTCCGGTGAATGTCAAAGTGGCAATATCCACTTTATTAGCACGCAGCCAAATCTTTTCACTGTACCTCGGTACACGTGAGAATACACTAAACTGAACTGAACTGATGAAATCATTTTGTTTTTTTTTGTTTATTTAGTTATGTAAAAGTGTGTTTTTTGTGTGTTTTTTGGTGTTTTTTTGGTGTTTTTATGTGGGGGAAGAGGGCACGGTGCGGGGGATACCGTCCTTCAGCCGCTTCCTGGTGAGGACGCGACTATTATTCGAGTCGCGTCCTCTCCCCCCCCCCCCCCCCCCCCCCACAGCGGGAACCTACCTGGATTGGCGCGGCCTTTCCTGACGGGATCGACCGGAGCTCCAGCAGCGGCGGGACAGCGCTGGAACATCGCGGGGCTGGTGATGCCTTACCGGGGGTCGCCGTTTGGAGCCCGGAGTGCTGGACCTGCTGCACCAACATCACGGAGCTGCGGTTTGCAGAGCTCCCAACGCGGGCGGCGCTGACTAATCAACGCGGGGTCCTGTGACTCTGCCCGGCTCGACCTGCGGACTCGGCAAGCTTTTCCAGCAGCGTTCTTTCCACTCATCAGGTCCGGGAGGCTGATGAGGAGGAGGCTGCTCACCGTCGGGGTTCGGCGTCGGCGTTCCACCAGCCCGGCGTGAGGGCCTGAACATCGGGCCACCCGGGGCGGCGACTGCGGGTGCTTGGAAGGCCCCGTCCACGGATGAACACGGAGGGGAGGCTGGCTGGACTATGGTGCCGTCCTCACCTGGGTGCCATTTATGTTATGTTGTGTCGTGGACTTCTGTATTTGTGCTTTTTTTTAATTTTAATTCAATTTCAATTTTATTTTTAATATGTTTTATTATTTATTTATTATTTATTTTTATAATTTATTTGTGATTTTTTTTTTTTAATGATACTGCCTGTAGGAAAATTCATTTTGTTGTCTCAAATTGAGACAATGACAATAAATTGAATACAATACAATACAATACAATACAATACAATACAATACGAAAGATGAGTGTTTTGATTGTTATATTTTGTTTATAAAAATAGAGGAAGAGGGGGAAAAAACAATGGCATGTCCAATTACCATGTCCCCCTACCATTGTCCATCCTTCAGCCACCGACAGAGAGCACAAATGATCTGCCTCAGCATTATCTATCTTTCAACCACGGAAAGCACTTGTTGTGGGGGTGGGCCTGCATTTGTACACTGGGATGGTGGTGGTCACAGCTCCCATTAGGGCTGTAAAATAGATGGTCATTCAGGGGAGGTGGTGGAAAGCATAGATGTCATTAAGCCTGACACCAATGTACGGCTAGGGGTTGAACGGAGACTTTAGATGAGGAGGTAGGGACTGAATGTGAGTGTATGTGATACATGGTAAAGGTGTAATGGGTCTGCATTTTTGGATACGCAGGTAGAGGGGAAGAGAGCAATCAGGGGCTTGACATATGTGGTTGGGGAAGTCATTGGGGTCTGTGGCGTTTGTCGATCAGCAGATTATGAAAGCAGAGCAGGGTAGATCACGATCGTAATTGAGCTTGAGGAGGGAGCTGTAAGGATAATGGATTTTAAAAAGAACCTGCTTAAAGGGGAACCTTAGATAGACTCTAAAATGCTGGAGTAGCTCTGCTGGACAGGCAGCATCTCTGGAGAGAAGGAATGTGTGATGTCTCAGGTCAGAATCTTAAGCAAAACACAAAGTGTTGAAGAACTCAGTGGATCAGACAACATGGGTGGATGGAATGGACAGATAACATTTCAGGGCAGGAACTTTCTTCAAACCTAGGAACGTGTACTATTGCCTTGGACCAATTCTCTACACAAACTTCATATGGGGATAAACTTCGTCAGAGGCACAAAAGTAACACTTGCCAAACAATGTCTGGTCAAATTTCTACAGCATCATCAAGATCACAAGTAGTAAGAGTTGTGATTTTTTTTTAAAGAAAATAAGTTTTCAATTGCATCACCCCACAAAAAACAGCTATGTGCAATTGAATTGTTGGGCAACAGCACTTTTCTAACTGAGATATCTTCCAAAATGTTTCTGAATAAAGAAACGTTGACTGATGCAGTGCAAAACAAAATGCAGCATGTTAGTCTTAAGCTATCCACAGCCTCAAACATTTGGTGTTCAGCTCTCGGGAAGAAAGTAGCAGTGCCCGGCACAGCCACCTGGGTTGCCTTGAGTTAAGGCAGTGTATCTTTTAAATGTCAGCACTGATTACTGAAAATCTCTGATAAGTCATGACAGCCAAGATAAAGAAAGAAGCTTGTTAACTTAAATTGCCTTAAATCCACTGTGACCTAATTCCTTCAACAGGTTTGAATTCCAGTGTAACAAGTAACCTATTACCCTACTCCCATGAATCATCCAACACTCTTCTTTGGATTGACTTTTGCTGCTTTAAATTCATGAGCTCAATTTGTACTCAAATAATGTAAGCCATAAAGTACCCAGTTTGTAATTACAGTTTATGGTTAATAGCCTATTTCTAAATCAATGTAATCCAAAGCATGCTTGACATGTGGCTGTGTCACAACCTTAGTTGTCAGCAGCTAAGAATCTATTGAGTACTTACAGCACATGTCAACAGAAGCCTTTATACGTGCACATGCTCAAGAACTAATGTAAAGCAAAAAGGACCAAATCTTGAAGGAATTCTAATACTGCAAAGAAAAATCTTGTGAATTGGAAGTTGGAACCATCCATTTTGCCTCTCACGTCTGCTCCGCTATACAGATAACAGTACAGAACTGCATCAGCAGTTCCTTCTTGAACCCACTGTACAGATAATTGGCTTCAGGGCCGTTTTCCTGCTCTAACCCTATGTCCCTTTATTTCTTTAATGTCCAAAAGTCCGTTGATTTTTGTCTCAGATATATTTAGCAACTGTTGAATTCCAAGCACTCACTGACCCACTGGGTGAAGAAATGTAATCTAATTTCAGCCCTGAATAGCCAACCCTTTATTTTTAGACCGACCCATGGATACATGAGCCTCAGACAGGGACAGTGCCATCCCTGCTTTCGCTTTATCAAGCTTTGCAAGAACATTGCATATTTTAATGAACTCGACTATCATTTTCCTATGTTCAAAAGACCTGCTAAATTTCTTCTCATAGAGTAAACCCTCCCAACCCAGGAAGCAATTTGGTGAACCATTGTCGCATTTCCTCTTTTGCAAGTACAGTATATTCTTTTTTTCTGTAGGAAGAACTGACCTGTGCACAGTATTCCAGGTGTGGTTTCACAAGGCCCTACATAATTTCTGTATTGCATGATGAGAGTAACATTATAATTTCCTTCATAAAAATAGCATTGTTTTGATTTCTTAGCCATTGTAATCTACAATGTCTTCCTGATAATTTTCCATTTGATCGTGACAACGTAAATGAACTTTCCATTCATTATGTAGAAGTAATAATATCAAAATATCGATGGAACCTTCTAAATAAAGGGAATTTAATGAGAACAAGAAGTTGCAATAAAAGGAAACTGGGCTTAGTTTTCAATATCCTAGATAAGAATATGTGGGCACATTAAAATATTATCTGTTCCACTTAGCCACAATGTGATAGATTCAAATCTGATTAGGACAAATTAGTAAAAAGTGCTCATAGAAACATAGAAAATAGGTGCACGAGTAGGTGATTCGGCTCTTTGAACCAGCAGCACCACCATTCAATATGATCGTGGCTGATCATCCCAAATCACTTCCTGCTTTTTCCCTATATCCATTAACTCCCTTAGCCCTAAGAACTATATATAACTCCCTCTTGAATGTTAAGATACTGCAGCTATCTGAAATGGTTCTTCAGTTTTTGTTCTTAGCGTCTTGCATGCTAATCAGATGTTGTGTAACAAATATTCTGGACAGTTTAGAAAAGAGTTGTGTGTATCTTTGTATGCAAGTGTGTGTGTGTGTGTGTTTTTTAAACTTTTAGCCAGTCGGTTGTCAATGGAGATGGTGGAATCAACAAATTTTGAGATGGTTTGAAGTTCAGTGTGATTAAAACCATGTTTGTCTTCGCATTGTTATAGCTTGAGTGTTTCTATTTCAACACCGTTTATTTACCAGAAACCAGCAGCTCATGAATGTAGCAACACTTACAATTAAACCTGTTACTGTCCTTATCCTTGTTATTTGGTTTTCTGGTCAGTAGGCCCCAGGAATTTAGTATGGGTTCTTATAGTTTAAATTCCTAAATAAAACTAATGATATGTTGTGTGATATTGGTGCTAATGAGTTTAATTGTGATTTGCTTTGTGTAATTCAGTGAGTTTTGTGCTGTTCCAGTTCAGAGGAAGCTGTGGTTATAAAGAATGTGATTGCTTTCTGTGGGAGCAGTGTTATTTATTGACAAAGAAAATATCCCCTGTTGATAGTTTTGATTTATTTATCTTAAGTTTGCTTTGGTCTCTGATCTAGCCATGAGGTATGATAAGCCCACGAGGGAGAGGGGGAGAGGGGGAGGGGAGAAGGAAAGGGACACCGTGTTTTTGGGAGCTGGAAGTTGTGTGCGTTTGAACACTGCAATAAAAATGTCATTGAAACATTTAATCATTTGCTGAGTCGCAAAATCTAGACAAACTGGTAGCCGCTAACTTTAGACATTATTACATAAACCCCACCATCAAAAAATGTGACGAATCATTTGTGGCAGGCACCAAAAAAAAGGTCAATTTTAATCCAATGAACATTGGATTAAAATGGCAAACAGGAAAGCATTGCTTGGTTTATTGTGATAATGTCAGTGTTGGTACTAATGTTAGACCAGTTTAATAGTGGATGTTAAACTTAAGGCTAAGCAACTGTATAACCAAAGAAATCAGATTAAAACAGTCCTGTCTCATTACTTTGAGGTCAAGAATCACAAGAGTTAAATTGATCAAATGCACTGGAACCGAAGCAATGGTCCAGCGGGCATGAACATTGAATTCTCCCAATTTTGCTAGCCCTTGCTGTCTTCTCCCCTTCCTTAACCCTCGAGCTGTCTCCTCCCACCCCCCCCCCCCCCCCCCGCCCTCCTCCTCCTCCTCCTCCCTTTTTCCCCCCTTCTCCCCCCCCCCCCCCCCCCCCCCCCACCCCTATCAGTCTGAGGAAGGGTTTTTGGTCCGAAACGTCACCTATTTCCTTTGCTCCATAGATGCTGCTGCACCCGCTGAGTTTCTCCAGCATTTTTGTGTACCTTTAAGTTCTTACTTACTGCAGCTTTACTGGCTCATTAAAGCAATAATGTAACAAACAAATGTAACAATAAATTAAAAAATTAACAGGAGAAGGTAAACCCATCTCTAAGAGTGGTAATATGCACATGCAAAATTCATTTAGACCATCTTTGGATGGATGAGCCAAGTGGATGTACATTGTCTGCTTTGATCTGTCATTTTCACACCTTACCCATCCATATCTCTAGTCACCCTCTCCCCTGGCTCTCAGTCTGAAGAAAGCTTGGTATCTGACAGGAAATGGCTTTCCTCCTGATTTTCTAAACTTTGATACTGTTTACAATATTTATTTTGGATTGTGATGAAATGTCCCCCATTTGGTTGAACAGATGCAGCTTCAACAAACTAATCACAGAACAATACAATCTGCTTTATCAGTCCCTCAATCATTCACTTCTAACCAGGTTTTCATTGGGAAATATACTACAAACCCAATAGTCGGTCAAAAATCCAGGAATTCTGTACCTTATAGTATTTTGGAAGCATTTACACGAAAACCAGAAGTGGTTTGTGGCCACAATTTCTAGGGCCATTAAAATGTAAAAACATAAGACATAGGAGGAAGAGTCGGCCTTAACTCAAACTTAAGATAGGCACAAAAAGCTGGAGTAACAACAGAACAGGTAGCATCTCTGAAGAGAAGGAATGGGTGATGTTTCAGAAGGGTCAAGACCCAAAACGTCACCTGTTCCTTATCTCCAGAGATGCTGCCTGTCCCGCTGAGTTACTCCATCTTTTTGTATCTATCTTCAGTTTAAACCAGCATCTGCAGTTCCTTCTTACACCTTACCTCAAACTTGCTCTGTTCGTTCATGGCTGGTTTGATTACTGGGCTCAACTTCACTTTTTTTGCTGAACTTGTTGTAATGTCCCCATGTTCTAAATGGATTCAAATAATCTGTCATATCATTTTGTATATATCTTTAATTCTTCAAAATGAGTTGAGAGTTCAATGTTAAATTTGTCCTCCCAAATTTGTTGTGTGTTGAGAGTTCATTTATTGCAAATGTTATTCTATTCCTTTTGTAATAGTCACAAATCTGTCATTGAGTTAGTGGTAGAAGTAATTAAAGGTTATGAAGTACGAGTACTGCACAAGAAGCTTATCAGTGCAGCATTTAAGTAGTTATTCCTTCAGTGAATGTGCATCAATTAATTAAATACAGTAAACTCTTGTTTTAATGGATCTCTTTATAACAGATTTTGGTTACAGTGCATCGAATCTGTTATGGACCGAGTTCATTGTGAAACGGAATGACCACTAGGATGATGGAGCGAATTATGTTTTTGAATCATTTTAGCTTAGTTTAGTTTAGAGATATCGCATGGAAACATCGAGTCCATGCCAACCAGTGATCTCCTGTACATTAGTCCTGCACATTAGGCACAACTCGGAGTGTATCGGATAGAACCAATACATAGGGGCAACCCAAGGAAACCCATGCTGCTACAGGGGGTATCCAAGGTCAGGATCAAATTCTGGTCTCTGGCACTGTAAGATAGCAACACCAACACACCACACGCATTGTGCCATCCCAAGATATTTTGTGTTTTTACTGTTTATCGTGTAGTGTATGTTTATTGGCTGTTTTTACAATAATAATGTATATATTAACCCCCTTATTTGGTTACAGCGGACAATCAGTAATAGCAGACACCATCTCCTCCTGTGTGGTCCATTATAGTGAAGTTTTACTGTAGTTTAAAAAAAAACCTCAATGTTCTTCTGTTGATTTCTTCAAACCATGTGTGGACTGTTATCTCCTGATCAGTTCATCCCTCTTTGTTATTTCAACTGCTTCTTCAGGGACAACATCAACATGTTTTTTACTCCACTTTAAAAATTATTTCATAAATTCATAAGTGATAGGAGCAAATTAGGCCATTCGGCCCATCAAATCTATTCCACCATTCAATCATGGCTGATCTATCTTTCCCTCTTAACCCCATTCTCCTGCCTTCTCCCCATAACCCCTGACACCCGTACTAATCAAGAATCTATCTATCTCTGCCTTTAAAATATCCATTGACTTGGCTTCCACAGCCTGCTGTCGCATAGAATTTTACAGATTCACCACCCTCATGTCCTTCCTAAAGGAACGCCCTTTAATTCTGAGGCTATGACCTGTTGTCCTAGACTCACCCACAAGTGGAAACATCCTCTCCACATCCACTCTGTCCTTTGGCAATTCTCAGTTCCAGGATCTCCTGTCTCTTTTCCTTTCCCCAAGATTTAAATCTATCATAGTCTCTGGTGCACCTTTCATAGAAAATTAGAAACATAAAAAATAGATGCAGGAGTTTGACCATTTGGCCCTTCAAGCCAGCACCGCCATTTAATATGATCATAGCTGATCATCCAAAATCAGTATCCCGTTCCTGCCTTTTCCCCATATCCCTTGATTCCCTGAGCCCTAAGAGCTAGATCGGGTAGCACCACCAGCAGTCGCTACCTTGCCAACAGTCTTTTTGTCCTTTCTTCATTTTTTTAATGTTTAGTATGCTTTAAATATATGTTTTAGTGTACCTTGGTTTGTTTTATGTGGGGGTTGGGGGAAACTGTTTTTCAATCTCTTACTTCGACGGAGATGCAATTTTTTCCATATCATATCTCCGACCCCACTGCGACCTAACATTGTGGAGTTGGCGGCCTTTCCTGGAGACCGACCTGGCACTCCAAGCTGCGGGACTCTGCAGGACTTTAACATTGCGGAGCTTGCGATCCCTTTGCCGGGGATCGAAGCTCCAACCGCGGTGCCTGTGGACTTTAACATCGTGAAGCCCATGGTCTCTGGTAAGAAGAGGCCGATTCGGGAGCTCCATGCCATGGAGAGAGTTTCAATCGCCCCAACGCGGGAGTTTCGATCACCCCGATGGGGGCTTCGATCCCCTGAATGTGAGAGAACAAAGAGGAAGAAGATTGATTTTTATTGTCTTCCATCACAGTGAGGAATGTGGAATCCAGTGTAGGGGATGTGTATGTTAACTTTTATGTGGTTGTGTTTCTTGGTGCTTTTCACTCAGTCTGGCTGAGTGGTAACTCAAATTTCATTGTACCTTACCTGGTACATGTGACAATATACTGACCTTGAAACCTCAAAACCTTAACTCTTTCTTGAAAAATCCAGTGTATTGGCCTCCACTGTCTTCTGGGGCAGAGAATTCCACAGATTCAGAACTCTCTGGGTGAAAAAGTTTATACTCATCTCAGTCCTAAATGGCCTACCCCTTATTCTTAAACTGTGACCCCTGGTTCTGGACTCGCCTAATATGGGGAACATTTTTCCTGCATCTATCCTGTCCAATCCCTTAAGAATTTTATGTTTCTATAAGATCCACAAAACGCTGGAGTAACTCAGTGGGACAGGCAGCATTTCTGGAGAGAAGGAATGGGTGACGTTTCGGGTCAAAACCTTTCTTCAGACCCTTCTTCTCAACCTGAAACATCACCAATTTCTTCTCTCAAGAGATGCTGCCTGTCCCACTGAGTTACTCCAGCATTTTGTGTCCACCTTCGATTTAAACCAGCATCTGTAGTTCTTTCCTACATAAATCTTATTGGTTTAGTCTCAGTTGTAACGCTCGCTGCAGTTGTTTAGGCGTGGTCATACAATGTCTGCTATGGGATAATTGAACATATTGCTTTTTTTTCTTTAGTGGTGGAGCAGCTGATCCCAGAACTGAATCTCTTACTGAAGCTACTGGACCACGAATATCTGAGTGCCACCACCAGAGAAAAGACAATGACAGTGAGCAACATGCTACAACGGCTCCAGCCAGCCTCTGGTCAGTAACATAAACAAAGAGCCTTTACTCCCACTCCTATTCACTGAATCCCAACCAATCACAGAATATTCACAAACTTAGTAGCTCCAACCTGATCTACATCGGTGAGACTAACAGAATCATCGTTTCGCCGAAGTCTGTTTTGTGAAATATTGACTGACCTGCCTATGGCTATTTCCCCCTCCCATTCCCAATCCAGCCTCTCTGTCCTGGGTCTCTCCATGCCAGAGTGAGCAACACCGGAGGTTGGAGGAACAGCACCTCGTATTCCGTTTGGGGAGTCTGCATCCGGCGGGCATGAACATTGAATTCTCCCAATTTTGTTAGCCCTTGATGTCTCCTCCCCTTCCTTAGCCCTCGAGCTGTCTCCTCCCATCCCCCAGCCCTCGGGCTCCTCCTCCTCCCTTTTTCCTTCCTACTCCCCGCCACCCCCTCAGTCTGAAGAAGGGTTTTGGCCCGAAATGTTACCTATCTCCATCGCTCCATAGATGCTGCTGCACCCGCTGAGTTTCTCCAGTATTTTTGTGTACCCTCTCAACTTACCATTTTGTTTCCTCCTCTCCCTGGTAAATAGCAGATGGGGTGGGGGGGGACATGATCTACAACTAACCACAGTCACCATCCATGTCCCTGCATCATTGGCTAACTACAAGCAGGCTTGATGGGAGATTGGTGAAAATCTCAGCTTCTTTATATATGGAGATTTTACAAGATAAAACTCTTAATTCATATTGTTAAACTACTTCAGATGCATTGATCTTGTAAAAGGTGTAATACTAGTATAGTTAGGGATGCTTTACTGAGGTTGGGAATGAGGGATGCTTGTGGTACAAGGAAGTTCTGATACAACAGCAACTAGTCTCCTGCAATTCTACCCCCAAACTCCAAATCCTCAGATGGGAATTGAACCTTCAAGGGGGAATGCCTCACTTCTTTAGAAGCATTACAAGGGAAATTAGATCCCCTACCCAGAGCACAGACATGATTGATCATAATTAGGACATCTATTTACTCTGGGCTGGGACTCCATTACTTGTCTTCTTTTGCATGTGGCTGACCCACCACTGCCCACCAAACCACACTCCTTCTCAATTGTCGTTAGCCTGCAAGCCCTACCTGGTTCTCCACTGGCCAAGTTTGTACCATCAGTCTCCATGCCATCACCACAGTCTCTAGTCCGCGAAAGGACACAAAATGCTGGAATAGCTCAGCAGGTCAGGCAGCATCTCTGGAGAACATGGATCAGTGGTATTTCAGGTCAGGATGCTGAATACGTAAAGTTATGTATCCATGTTCTCCAGAGATGCTGCTTGACCTGCCGAGTTATTCCAGCACTTTGTGCGAATCTAAGGAAGAGTCTTGACCCAAAACGTCACCTATCCCATGTTCTCCAGACACTAGTCCTCATTTGGAAGAGCCACATCTCCCCAGATCTATAAAACTGAATGGCTCTTCCATAGGTAAGAATCTCACCACCAGCACTCCACCCTTGCTCCGAACACCATATTTTCCTTTGGTCAGCTACTACGCATGAAGGAAAAATGATGGCATCTTCTACAGCCCTGGACTCTAGAGTCACTGCTATAGTTTGCAATGGAAGACCCACAAATAAGATGGTGCACTTCGTGAGTGATGGTGCCACCACTTAAAATATTTGGCCCAGATATTTTCAGACATAATGTGCATGAAAGAGCTGCGAAGGCTGGTTTACACTGAATGTAGACCCTACTTTGAAGATTCTCAAGGTATGCCTACTTTAAAGAAGTTCTCCACCTCCTCCACGATAGGAGTCCTGCAACACCATCTCTTGCTGCTCCCCCTTTGTGATTCCTCCTGCTCCCTGGCTCTGTCATCCTTGATTTGTTCTTTTCATACCTATCATTCTTTTGTTTTTTGTACCGCCTCATATCTCCAGTTTCCCTCTCCCTTGACTCTCAATCTATAGAAGGATCTCAACCCAACCTATTCCTTTTCTGCAGAGATGCTGCCTGACCCAGAGTTACTCTGGCATTTTGTGTCTATTTTCAGGCATATCCCTTTTACAAAAGGGAATGCTATTTAAATGTGAATATCTTTAATTTATATTTATCTATTTGTTGCCAAACCTGTTAACAAGTTCTGTGGTCAATCAAGATTGCCTGATGGTAAGTAACAATGATAAGGTCACTCAGCAATGCTACTAATTCTGGCCTTACCTATTCCCACACGATAAAACATAGCAATCAGCAATTTTCCTTCCATCATATGCAGATAGGCAAAAAGTGCAAACAGTTGCTTCAATTCTTTAAAGTGATTAGAGTAGATTCTTGCTGCCTAACAATTTCCAGTAACGGAGCCAAATGGTTTAGTGGCTTTGAAGTTTCACAGCCCAGCTGTGATTTGATAACATGGGTGCTCCTTTAGGGCTATTGGGAATCCTGACAGTGTGCTGCATTTAACTCGTCACTCTGTGAAGTGTTTTGGGGTATGTTTCATCACTCTGGTGTTTTGCAATAAACGCATTGGCACGTGGAATTTAATAACACACAACAAAAAGCACATAAAAATTCCACAGTGGTTCGACTTAACTGTAAAGTGAGCAGAGTAGTTCTTTTTGATTTTAGCTTGTCAATCTGCGTAGTTATTTGCAAAGAACAGTTTGATCTTCGTGGCAATACAGTAATGCATGTCACTTTGCATATAAGCAACTGGTCTTCTCTTGCGTTTGAGGCAGCAGAGGTTATGTTAATGCCCAATGTGCTGTTGTTGAGGGTCTACCCCTCCACCAGGGGGGCGGAGGACAGCGCGATCGAAAATGACGTGCTGCGCTGTTTGCTGGTCTGCTCCACACTTGCAGGCTGCTGTTGAACGCAGCCCCCAGCGATGCATGTTGCCATTGAACCGGCCGACCCCTGTACAGAGCCGGTTAAGAGCAACCCAGCAATGGTGATAAATTCATTACGGTTAGGAACCATATAGGAACATCAAATGTGATTTAATTTTTGCATGTTGCTATAAGTACACTAAAAATGTCACAATGCAACATTAAATCTGAGATCGCAACAATTTCTGACTTCCAAATCCTCATAAGGAGGAATTTTCAAAGCATTGGGTTTTTAAAAGTTACAAGAAACAAAAGTTACATTTTCCATTAACTATAACACACCTGAGCCTGGTGTTGCTTGTCACTGGCTAGAACCTGGATTCCATGGAGTTTCTGTTGATGCTAATTTAATCAAAAGCAGTAAAAACATTGAAGAGATATTAGTTATTGAAGAGCTGCTATTTCACAGAGGAAAAGTCATATGGGCTGAGAGTAAAAGGGGTGAAGATTAAGAAAAAATATACAAGTAGGAACACAACATTGAATCACAACTTAAATGCTTCAATCCTTTTCTGTCCTGATGTTTCACCAGTTTTAATTATTTTCACTAGGAATTTAGGGCATTTTACGTGGCAGATGCTTCAATGACAAATGTCTCTCTAAAAGAGGAAGTGTGGTGATTATTCTTAAACAGTATTGTTTTAACTCTGAGACTATCACAGTTCAACCCATTCTTAATCAGTGCAAAAGCACAAGTGTTTGAGAGTAAAGTATCCAAATGTGCGCACCTTTTGTTATAATTTGATTTTGCTTTGTCTCTACAGTTTCTGAGAAGAGCTACCTGTACATGAATACTTCAGACTGTCGGAATGGCACAAGTTTTGTGGAATCCTTGTTTGAGGAGTTTGGTACGTAATGAAATAATTTTGCTTTAATGTTAAACCAATATAATTTAAAGGGTAGTTGTAATTTTTTTGGAACCACGAGGGCCCAGATATTTTCAATAGCAGCACACCTGCCAGTACTCACTGTAATTGTAAAATTGACATTAACATGCGCGGTGAAAAGTGTTAGGAAGGAAGATGTTGCTAATAAATATCCTGTGGGTGTAGCGTTGATTTACTGCAACTTTTGAAGAACCTCACATTAATTTACACTGCTTATTACAACTGTTAACATATTGAAAATGTTAAATATTGATGAATGGGGTATAATTGTGTTCCTAGAATCCTCAAGCCCCAGAATGAGGCAATTTGTCCAGTGTGTACCTGCTAATCCTTGTACAGTAATCTATACAGTCCCATTGCCTGCTCTCCCTGTACACCTACAAATTATTTTCCTGCAGGTGGCTAACCTGGCTTGTATACAGGGGTACAATGTAGTTGCTGCTGAACTGCTGCTTTGGCCCTTAAAAATGCAATGATTTGTGTATTTTGGGCACTTTATTGATGATCTTTAATGTGCTGTTCTTCTAAAGCCAAAACAAAGATGCCAGAGCTGGACACTGCAACTAAAAATTAAAATGCTGGGGGGACTCAGTGTGCCAAGCAGCAACTGTGGAGGCAAAAAGGTTTTAGTCGACATTTTTGGTCAAGACCCTACATTAAAACTGCGAGGAAAGATTGCCAGCGTCTAATAGTATAGGAAGGTAAACATACAGATTGGAAGGTGTGAATGGAACCAAATGGGGAGGGGATGATGGGCAGATGGAGTCAAGTGGGCGAAAAAGATGGGAAGGGTGAACAAAGGGAGAAGAAAATTAAGTGGACCAATGAATGTATGTGGGTTACCTGAATTAGAAAACTCAGTGTTAGTACCACTGAGTTCTGTGCCACCCAAGTGAAATTCTTCCAATTTCCACTTGGCTTCTCCATAACAATGGGGAAAGCCGGGGACAGACAGGTCAGTGCGGGAGTGGGAAATAGAGTTAAAATGATAAACAACTGGCGGCTATTGTGGACAGAGCGCAGATATTCTACAGAAGGCCCCCTGGTCTATGCTTGGTTTGGACCAATGTAGAGGAGGCCACATTGTGAGCATTAAAAGACCAGGTCAGAAGACATGCAGGTGAACCTCTGCCTCACTTGAAAGAGCGAGTTATGACACCACTGAATGTGCTTGACTTTAATCAGTATAAAGTCATACAGCACAGAAACAGGCCTTTCAGCCCAGCTTGTCCATGCTGCCCCATCTGCACAAGACCCACCTGTCCATGTTTGGCCCATACGCCTCTAAAACTTTTGTTATCCAAATTCCTTTTACATGTTGTTATAGCGCCTGCATCAACTACTTCCTCTGACGGCTCATTCCATATGCCCACCATGTCCGTATGAAAAAGGTGCCTCTCTGATTTCTATTAAACCTTTCCCCTTTCACCTTTAAACTATGTCCTCTGGTTCTTGATTCCTCTGGGTAAAAGACTGTGCATCTACGCTTTATATTTCCCTCATGATCTTATACATCTCTATACGATCACCTATGATTCTCCTACGCTCCAAGCAATGCAGTCCTAACATGTCCAACCTCTCCTGATAGCTCAGGCCCTCAAGTCCTGATAACATCCTTGTGAATCTTCTCTGCATTCTTTCCAGCTTAACAACATTGTTCCTACAGTATTTCAGCACACTGGTTCTGAAATAAGCAACCATCTAAGCATGAGATGGAAAAAGGTCACATCTACTACCAAGTATGCTTTGATTATCTGGAAGGCAATTAATGGACTAAGGAACATAGAACATAAAAATATTACAGCCCAGGACCAGGCACATTGCCCCTCTCACCTGAGAGCAATACCCTCTAGTATTTGACATTTCCATCCTGAGAAAAAGGTGCTGACTGTCCATCCTACTAATGCCTCTCATCATTTTATAAACTTCTATCAGGTCTCCCCACAGCTTCTGACAGTCCAGAGAAAATGATTCAAGTTTGTCCATTGCCAGACTGAGGTCACACACAAACTGGTGAAATAGCACTTCACTTTCCTCTTGGGCTTATAACCCAACGATATGAACATTAAATTCTCAAATGACACTCCCCCAACCCTCCATCCCTCCCTCCCTTTCCCCTATCCCTCCCCCACCATGGGGTGCACACATATCCCCTATATCTCTAAGCACCCCAGTCACCCTGCCATTTTTCCTCGCCTCCGTATGCTCATCTCCCATCCCTGAGTCCCATTTTTCTCTTTTAGCCACCATGTTCTCCTCCCCCCCCCCCCCCCCCAATCCTCTTTCACCCACATCCCTCGTTTTCGTCCTCATCCTCTTTCCTAACCTAACACCTTGTTAACCCATTTCACCTCTAACTTTACCACTTACTCCACTCATTCTTCTAATCCCCATCCTCCACATTCTTTCTGAAATGGGTGATGAGAACAGTAATAACCAAGGAATCCATTACCTAGCAAATATAATTCCTAATAAACAGCTGAATGAATGTAACTCGAGGCAAAATTCTAACCCAACCTCATTTTAGCAGTGCATTGAATATAAAATCCATGATGGCCATCATAATTGATGAAAAACAAAAGCAGGTTCCCAGTGATTTGCTCAGAGAGACAATCTCAGATCACTGTGACAACAGAGTTAAATCTTTTTGTCTACTGTTTATTTAATGGTGGAATTGTCCATTGCAGAGCAGACTCAATGGGCTGAATTGCCGAACTCTGCTCCTGTAACTTGTGGTCTTCTGATTATTTACATTTCAGAAAAATAGCTTTTTGGTATTGAATAGCCATTAACTTTGTTGAAACAAGTGCGTGTTTCAATACCCTGCTTTGCTTGCAATGTATTGCAGCCCTGAAGACTATAAAGAGACCTCTGAGTATCATTCATTGCTTTATAGGTTTTAGTTGACATTGTACATGTTTGCAGTTATTTCAAATTGAACGTATATTTTCCATTTGTGTCCCATTAAGAATACTTCAGCTAATGTGGACTAGGGGGAATGATAAGATCTTATGTGAACAAATTTCATTTATCAACTGGAAAAACGTAAGACAAATTCTATTTAACTCGAGGCATTGACTGAAAGACATTAACACTGTGAAAACAATCTCAGAACAGCTCCCGTCTTGAAATGGGGGGGAAAAATGGTTGATAACTAGAGACTCCAGTAAAAATATAAATATAATTGAGGACATCTTAGAATTGGAGATTCCACAGATTACTAAGAAAATAAGGTTCATACAAAACAAAATAGATTGCAGCTCATGATAATGAAATCAGAACAAAAAGGGCAGATTATGAATTAGTATGCTATAATGATATTTTTTAAACTCCTCGACAGATTGCAATCTAGACATTAAATGTTTACTGCTAGCCGAGCCTCAAAATCTTGCTATCATTCATTAACAAACTATTCACTTTCTGGTCACTGTTGTTAATCCCTGAAAAGCCAAATTTGAAACAGATTTATGAATTGTGATGCAGGATTAACCAGCAGCTATTGGTTCCAATATGGTTAGCGTGCTAATTAATACAATGTAGATTGTAACCAGCACTAAATGCACTGTTAACTCATTGTACGCTTCAGCATGCTGCAGATGTTTCCTTGTTAATGGCTTGAACCACATACATCTGGTTTGCTCTGCATAAAGGAAAGATCGGAAGGCTGGGATAGGTTCTGCAGTTCACTCTAACACTCACTCTGATATGACAAAGGGCATAAAGACATAACGCTATTAGAGATTAAGGTCCACAATATTCCATTCTGAGGTAGAACATTTTATATCAGTGATGTAGGGAGTGAGTATGTCATTTATCCAGAATAGTTTCTGGGAACTACAAGTAAGATTCCTCTTTATCACTCATTATTCCCTTTATCCTTTATCTGTGCACTGTAGATGGCTTGCTTACATAGAAACATAGAAAAATAGATGCAGGAGTAGGTCATTCAGCCCTTCGTGCCAGCACTGTCATTCAATACGATCATGGCTTTTTCGCCATGTCCCTTGATTCCTTTAGCCCCAAATCACTTATCTTTGACTGGATAGCACTCAAACAAAAGCTTTTCACAGTACCTCGATACACATGACAATAATAAACTAAACTAAACGATTCACTAATGGGATGCTCACCTTACTGACAATCCCAGCATTTAATGTCCATCGGTACTTCCCTCTGAATCAGAAGGATCAACCACACTGATAGATCTGGCACCAAGTGGAATGGGGATGGAAGGATCTAGGAAGGATGGCTGGTTTACTTCTCTGAAGGAACCTAATGAGGTTTTCCAGCAATCCTTAATCTGTACAGTTGTCATTACTGAGATTTGATTCTGTAACTTCCAGATTTATCTATCTACTTGAAATTTCCCAGAGGCGGTGCTGGGGAATTCAAGTTCCTGCCTCAGAATCAATGAGCCACAAATCTGAATGCAAGTCAAATAGCTCGACCATTACATACCATGAACACAGCTTCACAAAGCAAATGACAAGTGGCAGGGAATGCAGTAAACTTTGCTTGCTCTTCCTTCTTGACCTAGCAGCAGTCTTTGACATGGTAACCCATTCATACTCTCCAATGCCTTTCCATCATAGTCTTGTTGAGAAGGACTACATTCCATTGTTATCTGTAGATCTGAAGATGGGGAGGTACCAGCAATAATTTATCTTCTCAATCCTGCTTCTCAAGTATGCACATGGAGTCACTCTTATCTCCCGTCCTATTTCTCGGTCACATCAACCATGACATATCAGGTTGCAGATGTACGCTATTTGCATTCAGCTCTATCTCACAACACCTCACTTGCCCCTTCTGCTTTACCTGATCTTTACATAGCATAATCAACACCCAGTATTGGATGAACAGTGAATTCACCAACTAAATATTGAGAAGCCCAATGCCATTGGGTCCATAACATCTGTTCCCAAGCACCTGATACCCTGTCCCAGACTTTCTCCAAGGCTGAAACAGCTTGTTCCAATCTTTTCTATCATGTTTGGTCTTGAACAAGACATTCTGACCACAAATCCACACCCAGCTGGGCTGCTGATGTCAATTGCTATAATAATCCCCAATCCTACTCCAGCCTGCTGCTCTTGTCATTTTCCTTGCCATTGTTGGCCTTATGCTTAACTAGCCCAATGCCAGTTCAACTAGTCCAATGTGTAATCTTTCTTAAATAAGATTATCTAAAATGGTGCGGTTCTTGTGCTCTCTCACACAAAGTTCTGCATGCCAATCTTGTGTTTGCTGACTTCCTTTGGTTTCTGGTCTGCTCGCATGTTGATTGTAAAATTCTTATTGAGTTCAGATGTCTCCACACCCTCACCCCTCATTTGCACTGTAACATCACAGGCTGTAAAATAAAAGCCTTGAGATACTCAGGCTTTTTTCAGTTCTGGCCCTTTGTATGACTTTCCTAAGCACATTGAGCAACAGAAATGTTTCACTTCATCAACATCGCACTATTTGTGGAAATTATCCTGCTGCACATCTTTTGCAGGAGCCTAATGATGAAGGCCAAGGAAATGTGATGCTACAAGACTCCAGCAGAATGCCAGATAAATCTGCATCAGTTTAAAACTACTGCAATGTTCCTTAACCATGCCAGCAGCATAAATCTCACTGGTCAGAAAAACAATGACATAAATTTGATATTTGATAGGCTAAAAAAGAAAGAGAAATGGCAGTGTAAAATTATCCATGGGAGAAGCAAACATTTGTTCTTTTCTTGACCTTTAATCCAGAACTAAATTAATTTAAAGAAAAATGTTACAGTAGCACACAGTTGGTTTAAATCTACCTGTCAGAATTTTCTTTCCAACTCTGTTTACTTTAAAGAAGTTCAAGTTTCCACAGTAGGGATCAATTTCAGGATTTCGTGCTTTGCCTCCGATGTCTGCTCTTTGTCCTTAGCTTCCTTGAACTTCACATGAAGTGAACATCACTTCAAAGAAGCTGGTTTGTGCTAGCGCTGATTACTGTAATGCCAGTACTATTGTCTCGGCCACGTTCAAACATCTGGCTTCTGGGAGTCCATGTGATGAGGATTGTTGGGAGTGTTGTCATTTCAAATATCATTATTCATTAGTTCATATTATTAATGAGACTTTTGCATGTAACTCACAACATTGTCCATGTTGAGCTGGAAAGTAGGCATGTTCAGTGGACTACTCGGAGCTCATGAAAGAAGATGTTATTCAAGGTGAAGTATTTGCAATAGGTATTTTAATGGCTTCAAATTCCTTGGGAATATTCTTTAAAAAAATGCTATCTAGTTTTGAGCATAGACTGAAATGTCTCCAGAAACCAATTTAAAAGTGATTGGAGGTTTAGTGTGTATGTGTGTGTGTGTGTGTGTGTGTCTGCCATATCCCTTTATTCCTCTAAGATCCAGAAATATATATCAACCTCATTTTTTAATGCAGTGACTAAGAATTCACAGCTATTTGGAATAGGGAATTTCAAATATTCAATACCATTGAGCGGTGATTTCGCTGCATTTCAAAACTAAATGGTCTATCCATTATTTAAGATGGTGATCCTCTAGGACTGCTCAGTCAGGAAAACACTCTTCACATATCTACCCTGTCGAGCCCTTGACAGGGCAGAATAATTGAGCTTGGCTAAGTGAGGTCACAGATCAGTCTTCAAAACTGTAAAGAATAACAGAGTCTGCTCAATCTCTCCTCATACGATAGAACATCCAGAACGTAGAGCAAGTGAAGAGCTCTTCGACCCACAATGTCTATGCTGAGCGTGATGCTAAGTTAAACTAAACCTTTCTGCTGCATATGATCCATATCCATCCTTTCCCTGCAAATCCATGTGCCTATCTAAAAGTCTCTGAAACACCATTATTATGTTTGCTTCCACCATCACCCCTGACAGAACATTAGAGACAACTGCCACGCTCTGTGTAAAAGATAATACTTGACCTGCACATCTCCTGTGAAGTTTGCTCTTCTCATCTTAAAAGCTATACCCTCTAGCATTTTACTTTTCTGCCCCGGCAAAAAAATGTCCCGACAGCCTACCCTATCAATGTCTCGCAATTGTGTACATTTATATCAAGTCTGCCCTCAGCCTCCGGCGCTCAAATGAACATAGCATCCAAGGAACCATTCTGGTGAGTCTTCATTGCACTCCTTTAATAATAAATGTTTTTTTGGGGGGAAGGAGACAGCAGGTGTTGGCTTGCTAAGCGCCTGTATAATGGTAGTATATTCAGCTTTATTCCTTGGTATTACAATACTGCACCCATTGTTATGCACAGTAAGAGACCAGGGTCAATATCTTGATTGGGCTTCTTCATACAATCATTACGGCCGATCATTAAGACAATATCGGGTCACTGTTCCAGAAACACATTTCACCTTCTTGATGAGAATATTAAATTACAGTACTCCAAGGAAACCAGTCTTTCACCTACTCTCTTGCATCATGGAGTCCAGTCAACAAACTGCATAGACGAATCTCCCAGATATCTGTACCAAAATTACCGTGATTAATGCCATGGTTTGGCCTGTGTCGATCTTTCCCTCTGGTGTACTATTAAGACAAACTGCACATTACTCCGAGTAATATCCCATAGATAGTGCACGGGACCACATACAGAGAAGAAAATGTAGGCAAGGAAGTCATAAAGTACTACAGAAAAGGATGCTTGTCACCATCAGTGAATGAGTGTTCCAAGGGGAACAGAAAATTCAAAAATATTGGAGGAAGTGAAATTTATTACAACTTTTCAGCAGCACCAATGCTGGGGAATCATCAGCCCGGCTAATTTTTGGCAATTGCCTCCTATGGTAACACGTGCTTTTATCAAGTATATTCAAATAACACTGCTAAATAAAATAATTTCATACAAGGACATAGGTTTCAGATGAGTGGGATTAGATTTCATAGGAGTCTGATGGTAATATTTTTGCATAAAGGTTGGCGGGTGTATGCTAATGAGCTGCCAGAGGATGGATTTAAGGCAGGTATTATCGTAACGTTTAAGATACATTTATCCATCCTAACCTATGGATAGGATAGGTTTAGAGGGATATGGGCCAAATGCAGGTAGGTAGAACTAATGTAGATGGGTCATGTTAGTCAGTGGGTGTTGAGCCAAAGGGCCCGTTTCCATGCTCTATGGCACTATATATAGTGTAATTTAAAATATTGATGTATGAATCTTGTTCTTATGATTGTAGATTGTGAACTACATGACCTTAAGGACATGCAGGAGGAGTGCAAGGAAGTGAATCGTATCGAGTTGCCACTACCAGAAACACCCCGTTCCAAATCAGTGAGTCATGGGCACCCGAGCATTTCATTTCTTTTGCAGAAATCCTTCTTGCACTGTCCCTCGGTATTGGGGATGATTTAAGGGGCTGTCCCACTGCGGAAACCTAATTGACGAGTTTAGGAGAGTTTGCCCTCGACTCATACTCGCAGCATGGTCGACACGAGGTCCTAGGAGGTCTTTGTAACTCTCCTTCATGCTTGACCATAGTCCCAGTGTACTCGAAGCCTCAGCTAGGTCGCTGCGTATTTTTCAACCTTCTGAAAAATGCCCGCGAGTTAAAAAAGGTCGCCATGGAAAAAATCGATATTTTTTACTTGTAAATTTAGTCAAGGTCGAGCATAATAGGTCGGCATGTTATTCGTAGGTAACCGAGGGTAGTCGAAGGTAGTCGTAGACAGTCTTAAACATAGTCGAAGGAGATCCAAGGAGGTCATCTTCACTCTCCACTATCCGGTGTCCAATTTTCCTGAAGCTAGTCGAAGCTGGACTTCAAGGTAGTCGAAGCTAGTCTTCTACATAGTCGAAGGAGGTCTTCAAAGTCTCCTAAACTCTTCTAAACTCGCCAATTAGGTCGCCGCAGTGGGACAGCCCCTTTACACTCCAGTTTTATGGGTACAGATAAGGCAAACATGGGAACCACAGACTCATTTCCACAGTTGGGGCAGAGGATGACTGAGATGACAAGCAAAGGGGGTATTTATTTGTGAGATGTTGTGCTCCCTTCGTAAACTGTGCATATACTATTATTTTAATGATGTCATATCATACCAGTTAATATTTCCAGTTCAACTATGGGAATTTAAGTTTTATCAACGATGTTTTTTGTTCGTTAAAATGTGTAAAATATCTGCTGATAATAGTTCCTTTCTTTAAGCAGCAAAAAGTTAGGCACCAGATGGTTGAATGTTGAAGAACTTACAATCTGATTTGACCCCCCCGCTACCAGTTAGCTCTCTTTCCTAACAATCCTGTCAACCACAAAACACACCCTTAAACAGCTGAGAACTCAAAAATAAATGTAAATCTGTAAAACAGTACTGACTATTTGTCCAATGGGTGATGTAATAAGATGAATAACTTTTGTGTTACATGTTATTTATTTGGTTTAGCTTTAGGTTTATTATTATCACGTGTAGCGAGGTACAATGAAAATGTGTGTTGCTTGCCATCTAAGTAGAGCAGCTAATACAATACATAAATGTAACCCCACGTCAAACTCAAGTACAATAGGTAGAGCAAAGGGGAAGATTAAAAGCGCAGAATATGGTTCTCGGCATTGTAGCACATCAGTTTCATAGACAGTCTATTGCCCACAATGGGGTGGAGGTGAATTGGGCAGCACCCTAGCTTATGGAAGGACTCTTTAGAAGCCTGATAACAGAGGGGAAGATGCTGTTCCTGAGTCTGGTTGTGTGTGCTTTCAAACTTCTGTACCTTCTGCCTGACAGGTGCAAGAAGAAGGAATGATCAGAGTGGGACAAGTCTATGATTATGTTGACTGATTTATTGAGGAAGTATGAAGTGTAGATAGAGTCAATGGTAGGAGGTTTAATACATGTGATGGACTGGGCTACATCTACAACTGCAATTTCCTGCAGTCTTGGGTAGAGCTATACCCAAAACAAGTTGCAATGCAATCTGACAGTATGCTTTCTTTGGTGCATCTGTAGTTTGCAAGAATCATTGGAGACATGCAGAATTTCCTCAATCTCCAAAGGAAGTAGAGGTGTTGGCATGCCTTCTTAGCACTCGCATTAATGCGGTTGGTCCACGACAGATTGTTGGTAATATTAATGCCAAGCAACTTGAAGCTCTCAATCATTTTGACTTCTGCACCATTGATAGGGACATGTACTCCACCATGCTTCTTGAAGTCGACAACTTTCTTCTACATCCTGCTGACATCGAGAGAAAGTTTATTGACTTGATACCATGTTACAACATTTTCTTCTTCCTGCTTCTCATCATTGTTTCTGATCTGGCCTACCACAGTGGCATCAAATGCAAACTTGTAAATGGCCTTATATGGGTGAGTGCATAGGGATTAAAGGACTGAGAACATATCCATGTGTTGAGAATTATTGTGGATAAAATGTTGTCACCTTTCCTCACTGATTATGGTCTGTGGTTTAGAAAGTTGATGATCCAATTGCAGAGGGATTGCTGATTCCTAGGTCCAGGATGAGTTGTCGATGAGTTTGGATGGGACTTGGTGAATGACATGGGCTAGGTTTGACCAAGGATCAATGGGCTTTTGGACATGTTAAATCAAAGCCCCATCTACCACCTTAGATACAAAATGCCCCACCTTTGAATTTCTTAGTGCCTTGGACAATCTTTATTCTTCAACTGACATAATTGTAACAAACAAGATGAAAAAAAACCTGCCATTGGTCAAAATGTGTATGAAGAGTCTTTAATCTGTATCATTATCTCTATTTCACCTTCCAGTTAAGCTAGCCAATCTGCTGAGTGTTTCCAGCAATTTCTGTTCTGTTTCATTTCAACAATTAAACTGGTTTTTATCTCATTTTTGCTTTTGGGAACTTGGTGTATTGAAATTCAATTATTGAAATCCTAATGTCTAATGCAAGTTTCTTTCATATTCAGGGAGTACCTGATACACCACCCCCTCTCCCCACAACACCCCCTCCTGAGGGGTATTACGAAGAAGCTGTACCTTTGAGCCCAGGAAAAGCCCCAGAGTACATTACCTCTCGCAGTACGTATCTTGGCTTTGTGAGGAGAACATGTTTTACCATTTAAAATTTGAGTAATTAAGCTATTTGCTGTTTTACTAGGTAACTTAGATGGTAAGCTAGTGATAGAAGTCTGATGAACCAGACAGGGTGGGATTAAAATTGCAAGATATATATAAAATTGTAAACCTGTTTTTATTTTCTTGGATTTTATATTTGCTTGATAATGCAGTCACACTGATACATGGGCAGGTTTGAGATAAGCACATTCCACACAGTGGTCTAATATTTTGTGATTTATTACCCATGCCACAATCAGTGTATATAACCAAAAACCAAACAATTGCAGGTGCTGGAAATCAGAAAGAAAAACAAATGGTGGAAATAGTAAGTTAGCCAGGCAGCATCTGAAAGTAACAGAGCAAAGTGTACAGTTTTGGTCTCCTAATTTGAGGTAGGACATCCTTGTGATTGAGGCAGAGCAGCGTAGGTTCACAAGATTGATCCCTGGGATGGCGGGACTGTCATATGAGGAAAGATTGAAAAGACTAGGCTTGTATTCACTGGAGTTTAGAAGGATGAGGGGTTATCTTATAGAAACATACAAAATTATAAAAGGACTGGACAAGCTAGATGCAGGAAAAATGTTCCCAATGTTGGGCGAGTCCAGAACCAGGGACCACAGTCTTAGAATAAAGGGGAGGTCATTTAAGACTGAGGTGAGAAAAAACATTTTCACTCAGCGAGTTGGGAATTTATGGAATTCCCTGCCACAGAGGGCTGTGGAGGCCAAGTCACTGGATGGATTTAAGAGAGAGTTAGATAGAGCTCTAGGGGCTAGTGGAATCAAGGGATTTGGGGAGAAGACAGGCACGGGTTATTGATAGGGGACGATCAGCCATAATCACAATGAATGGCGGTGCTGGCTCAAAGGGCCGAATGGCCTCCTCCTGCACCTATTTTCTATGTTTTCTAAATGATTCAAGTGAATGATCCTTCATCATAAGTCCTAAATCTAAGGGGAATGATTCAAACAAATGTACATAACCAAAAGTCACGAGGAGTGAATTTACCTTTAAAATTAATCAATATTAACTGGTCTTAAGATCACCCAATCTGTTCTGTAGTCTGGCCAGATGTTATTTTGTAAAGTCAGTTTTGAATTTGCCCCACTTCAGTTGTATATTGTATTATTTATTTTTTGATGAAATAGCTTGTAATGTCCTATATCAACTTCATTGATATCATATCATGTCATATTTTGTTTTGAACAAAAGTAGGCCATGCAGCCCATTAAATCAATGCCAGCTTATCAAAAACATCCCCCCCCCCCCCCCCCCCAACTTCCATGGAACTTATTTGCTATGACTCCTGATTCTTCTATCGCACCTCAGCACCTTGGATGCTTAACAGTAGATATTTAACCCAAACACCCACTAACCCATTGGGATGTGAGAGGAAACAGGAATACCTTGGATAAAGCCAGGTATTCACGGAGAATGTGCAGCCTCTTCACAGGCAGCACCAGACATAGGTAGCTGAAGTTGAGCAGCACCAGCTGCTGTGCCACAAGCAGTGAAAATGGACTGTGTCAGATTAATCTAAAAATCCAATTTTAAGGTTCAGATTTTTTGTAGAATGAGCATTGTAGTCCCTGCGTTTGTGCTACTACCCACAAAGAGAAGATCTTAAAAACCTACAAGTTTATGGATTGCAGTGCCTTTTGATTGGTGTGATTTCACACATGTGCAACTGCTACACTGCCATGAAGCTGATGATTTCAAGATTCCAGTGGAGAAAATGTGAGTTAATTGTAGAGCTCAGTAATATGATCAGGCTACCTTGATTTATTCTTACCGCTGCATCAAATCTGACTATGGAAAATTGAGTCTGGCTCCACTTTGCTGTCACTTTCTGAAATTTGACAGAATCTCTCTGCACAGCTGGTAAACCACTAACCAGTGATATGGGTGTCTGCTCAAAATGGCCATTTGACCAGTGGAAAATGAACACATTGAAAAAAAAAACGGTGTATTGATATAGCCTGCAAAGAAGTTTATTCCAGAAAGCTTTAATATGATATTTGAGGTATTTGGGCCAATTAATTGAATAATTTTAAAGGTGATGGCTTAAAAATGTATGTCCTTCAACATATTGTTAAATGATACAGCTTATTTTAACCAGTTTTCCATTATGTTAAAGAGTAAATATAATACTGCGTCAAGCTGTTTTGGAAAATAACTATCTGCATCATAGTATTTGTTAAGGACAGTTAACTATATAATGACACCCTTCCCATATATGTTGAGGCTTAGTGTTTTGTTGTTTCTTGACAATATTGGACTGAACAGCAAACTCAGGCTCGAATTAAGAGATATTGAATTTAGATAATTTATGTGCCCTTCATCTCAAATACCATATCTTCAAGCTTGCTAGCTTAATGACTAAGAACATACCTGGCTGGATACACTTGTTATAAAGAAACCAGAGCAAATGAGTGACTAGGTCATGGTTTAATTTATTTATTATTGTGATCACGGTTTATGTTTGAAATGCTTCATCTGTTTTTTTTTAAAGGAATGGGTCTGGAAATATCACAAAAGCAGCATGGTATTGTGTTATTTGACTGAGTTCAAGTCAGAGAACAAAGCATTAGAATTTTAATTCATGTAGCTCATAGACAGTAGGATTAGAAATTGCAGCCTCTTACCTTGCTTTAGAAATGCCTTGCTTATTCTCAACAGAATTATCTTGCTATGTCGGCATAAACATCTATTCCATCTGCAAATTCTCACATCTTTCTAATACTATTATTTTGGGGAACTGCTTATACTGTGTTTGTTTAATCAATAGGAATCCAAGAAATATTTACATTATTTTACAAATATTATGCAGGTAACATTAAATCTTAAAAGGGATGATGTGCAGGAACCAAATGAGATCCAAGATGAGAGTTTAATAGCAAGTTACTATGGTAACACTAACACATGCTGTTTTTAGACATTGTACGACATAGTGTTTGCAGTGGCAAAATGTGCCCAGCTGGAAAAGGGAATATTTAACTTAGATTTGTTTAAAAAGGTATAACAAGTCATTCAGAAATACAGTGGGTACACTGAGCTTCATAGCATAGAATTCTTCACAAAAAGTGAGTGTTGTGAATTAACCTTGTTTAAGACAAGAGATTTGCTTTGTTCCATTGTTTGCTAAGCAGATTTTTGCAGAATAAATCTATTGTGAATTTACACACACACAAGATTCCCTGTAATTTTTGTTTCTCAATACCTCATAACTCATAGTTCTTTAGGAGCTACATTTAGATGAGGCAACTGTTAGATAGCCATATCAAACTGAACATTTACTGTATGAGAGAAACATAAATTAGGATTATCAATGGCACCTGCATTTAAGGCATAATGTTCATTAAGGTATATATTGCCTAGAAATATTAACAGAGGAATTGGCCTGATAACTTAAATTGTTTCTGTGACTGAGCCACAACAGCTTGATGAAAATTTGATCGTCAGTCTGTGCTAATTAGTTAATCTCACATGAAGAAAAACAACTGGTCTCTAGTTAAGAAAGGGAGACAACTGAATCCTGCTCTTGATTATTAACCAGTGATTTAGTAATTATAAGCATGTGAATGTAGATACCAGTCCAGGATATGAATTAGCTCTCCAGTGATTTCCTCTCACCCTCAATGGTATAGAATAGCCTGTCAAGAAGAAGCAATCTAATGCAGGATGGCTGTTTGCCACGTAAGGGAATATGACTCGTACCTGCAGAAGTGCACTCCAGCAAAACGTCTGCTTCATCTGAGGAGGCGGTGGGAGAAAATGAGGACTGATGAAGAAATTATGAATTCATACCTTTGTAAACATTATTTGAACCACCATTCAGAAATAATGATAGTAGGCAGATTTTAAACCAATTGAATTTGGAATGGGAATTGAAAATTGCAGTTTGTGGGAATTTGCTATGCACAATTGTTCCTAACATTGCAAGAAAAGTTATAGTTATTACAAAATGGCTTATTCTCTTTCATTCATTTAAGCCACTGTCATTTTGGATATCGCAAGCAGTGTGTTAAGTTCACCAAAAAAAATGTAAAATCCTTTTTTCTAATTTGGTGTGCTTTCATTTTATTTCTAGACAGTTCCAGTCCACCAAATTCTATAGAGGATGGCTACTATGAAGATGCTGACAGTAATTACCCCATCACCAGGATTATGGGAGAACTCAAGCATTCATGTAATTAAATACTAATTCCTTCTTTAGAGGAAACCAAATAAAACTGCAGATGCTGTAATCTGAAACAAAAACAGAAAGAGTGGAAATGTGGAAAGGGAAATCAGTTAACGCTTCAGGTCAGGGACCCTTCCTTTTCTCTGCAAACGTTGATGACTGGTTGAGCTCTTCAAACATTTTTCTTTTCCCCATTCATTATTATTCAATTGCATGTTAAAGCCCCAGTATAAGTAATACTGTGTGTCAGGCTTTTTACTTTTCTGCTTTTTTATGACTCATTTCTTCTGTTTTAGAAGGAATGGAGGTTGACTTAGTGGCCTGAATGGCCTAATTCTGCTCTTATGACATGAATCGGGTGGGCCGAAAGGCCTGCTTCCTCGCTATAGCTCTTTAAAAATATGTTTTTAAACAAAAAATCTCAGCCAGACTGACCAATTTAGATTTTGGATAGTTCAGGAGAGTATTGAAAGAGGCACAGGGACTGATAAGGAACCTGTGGAGGAGGTTTGAGTTCAATCCCAACCCCAGAAAAAAAAGTGTATGGAGCTCCTGGTCATGACTGTTCCGTTAACTGGCCATGAGATCCAGTAGCAGGATAGGGCATCTCCTGGGAAGAAAGTTGCTTAATTGGCTGGAGAAAGATCTCTGCCCTCCTAACCATTAACTGTGCTGTAGAGAGGCATAATTCTTCTTGAAGCAGTACTTACATATTTGAATTGTTGGATTTCTGAAGACAGACTGGGCCTGCATAGGCAAAGGTTTAGGTTTTAGTCTCTTTTCCAAGTTTGGTGGTGTTAAGAACCTGCTGCTTTTTTCAAGATAACAATGGAATTTTGTATCTGATTATTTGAAAGTATTTCTATATTTATGAAGGCCATCTACCAGCACACTGAATTTATTCAGAAAACTGTTTGAGCTAATTGTTTTGTGTCGTGTTTAATAATCATTAACTGGAGATGAGTTCTGTGAGTTTAGAAGCTTTTTCTAAATAATATTTACTTTAATTTTTATTTAATTGATAAAATAATAGCTCTAAAGTAATTTCAGGATTCACCTTACTGCAATCAGAGAGTCAAAATATATCTCCCAGGACCTTCATTTCTTCTAATGTCAAACAAATTTCCAATTATTCTTAATTATTTTATAAAATCAAAGAAGCAATATTTTACTGCATGAAAATGATTCATGCCCATATGTCAAATAGTAAGTTTATAAAATCATGTAAAAAAAGTACATTATGTAGGAGGTTTATTGCTCTTGGTCATGGTAACTACTCTCAACCATGCAAATAATCTGCTTTCAATCCCGGATTCAAGTAGCATTCAACTTTAGGAGCCATCACCAGCTTTCCCAGCCCTCTATTAGGTTAATAAACATCTCCTTTAATTATAGCTGAGTACAGATCCTTTCTGAGCTGCGGACTCAACTTATAGAGTGCTTGTACATATAAACGAGTGGCAGCATTAACAGCCGCTCTTGCATGCCTGCTCATTCTCCTGACACAGCAGTTTCTGTGAACCTCTCCCAGGCACTGTTTTTGTTCATTTCTGACTTACGAACAGTTCGAGTTATGAACAGTCCTCAGAAACAGAACCCTGATGTAACCTGGTGACTTCCTGTATTCAACAGGTAAATCCAAAAGTTCACCAAGGTATCAGCATTGTCTGCATAATCGGATAATCTATTGATAATAGAATGGAGAAGTCCGCAGCAGAGGCAATCAATGAAAAGGCCGCATAGCTTCCATCCAAATTCACATCACACTTGCCACCTCTTTCTTCACGCAAATGATTTAGCAACACGTTAGAATATAATTTATTTTCCCCTCAGGTACTTAGCCAACTCCCTTTTGAAAATGCTGACACTGTTTTTATCTCCTTCAGATGGTCTGCCCCTGCAGCTAAAATCCCTTGCCTCTTGAACTACTTCCAGTAAACCTGTTCTGCATTCTCGTCACATCTTTCTAAAAGTGTGTTATCCAGACTTGGATGAATCGCTCTAGAAGCACCTAAACATTTTTTACATTGATAGATTATCAGAGTGGGTGGCATTGGAGCATAGTAAAATGTATTTGGAAATGCTATTCAGTGTTAATATTTATCAAATTAAATATTTTGAACTAACTAATTTTTTTCAAAATAAGTAGATATTTCTAGAGTCATAGAGCACGAAAACAGGTCCATCAACCCAATTTGCCAAGATGCCTCATCTACACTGGACCCACATGCTCACATATGACCTATATCCCTCTAGATCTTTCCTATCCATGTACCTGCCCAAATGTCTTTTAAATGTTGTTAAAGTACATGCCTTAATTACCTCCTCTGGCAGCTCTTTCCATAATGTCACCCCTCGGCCTCCTGCATTCCAAGGAATAAGTCCTACTCTGCTTAACATCTCCATACAGTTTAGGCCCTCACGTCCTGGCAACATTCTCCTAAATCTTCACCTCATTCTTTCCTGAAAATATGCACCACAATATCACCATCTGAAATAAAAATAAATGTGGCATGAACTCTGTGGACAGTTTTGTTTCTTTAGAAACGGCATTTCGTTTGGACCTCAAGGGGTTCAAATGACAATTAAATTGACTCTCTTGATTCAATCCCGTTCTGTCCAGGACATCTATTGTTGCAGTTCGTGGCATACAAGCACACAACGGGGCATTCTATACCAGCAAGAATTTGTTTCACATTCTTGCTCATTTTTTCCGCCCTCTTCTATAAGCTCTATTCTGAGATATACTTCTTCTTGTGTATTCCCAGTATATTGCCGCTGTATTTACTTTAGCAGTTGAGCTTGATGCTATCAGCAAATGCCATTCCCAGACATACATCTCTATTCAGTTGTAGCCTTGACAATTCAAAGCCACCTTTTCGAGTGCCAAAAAGATCCCTCTCAAAATTTTTATTGACTGATATTATTTAGTCTAGTTTAGAGATACAGTGTGGGAACAGGCCCTTCGGCCCAGCAATGAATTCAAGAGAGAGTTAGATATAGCTCTTAGGGCTAACGGAATCAAAGGATGTGGGGAGAAAGCAGGAATGGGGTACTTTTGCATGATCAGCCAATATCATATTGAATGGCAGTGCTGGCTTGAAGGGCCAAATAGCCTAATCCTGCACCTATTTTCTACGTTTCTATGATTCCGCGCCGACCAGCATTCACCCCGTACATCAACACTATCCTACGCACTAGGGACAATTTGTCATTTTACCAAAGCCAATTAAGTTTTAAAATCTGTATGTCTTTGGAGTGTGGGAGGAAACGGGAGCACCTGGAGAAAACCCATGCATGTCATGGGGAGAACGTGCAAACTCAGTGCACACGGCACCCATGATGTGGATCAAACCCAGGTCTCTGGTGCTATAAGGCAACAACTCTACTGCTGTGCCACTGTGCCAACATAATATTGTTAGAGCATATTTAATTTGTTTAAGCAAAGAGAATAAACAAAGTTACAAAGGCAACTAAATGTAATTAGTGTAAGAATATCTCTCAATTCAGATTGAAGCAAGATTGATATTCTATTTGATGGTAATAGAACAGAATGAATACAGAATATATTGTGGTGACCCACAGTACAGTGCATTATCGGTCGGTTTAGATGGCTTATTCTGGTAAATCAATAAGAGTCCCAATTATAAGAGAAGAGAAAAATAGAACATTGGAACAGCAGTGACATAGACTGCTCCTTCCTCTAAATCAGTTTTTATTAGTTTCTTTAGCCTTGACTGCTCCTGTTTTCCTTGTGGTTGTTGATAAGTTATCAATGTTTATCAATCATTCTCTCTTGGTCTCCAGCCTATCAAATACCTTTTGTTTGGTTCTCTCTGCCCCAATGCCTTTCTGTGTCACTTCAAACTTATTTCAAATCTAACTCTTCCCAGTACTTCAGAAGAGTTATCCTCCAGAAGTTGTCAACTGTTTCTCCACAAGTGGTGCCTGACCTGCTGGATATTTGAAAGGAACAGGATATATATTGTGGTTAATAAAAATGCAGAATGTGATCTGAACATGAACTACTACCTGTCACATCAGAATTACTGAGCTCCCAATAGCCAATATAGTTTCATTGATAAATGTACCAATCACTTCACACAGACAATGACTCAGATGTAATGAGCAGTTCATATGAATCTTACGATGATGAGGAGGAAGACGGGAAAGGTCAACAGTTGACTCACCAGTGGCCATCAGAGGAAGCTTCCATGGACTTGGTGAAAGATTGCAGGATCTGTGCCTTCCTGCTGAAGAAGAAGCGTTTTGGGCAGTGGGCCAAGCAGCTCTGTGTCATTAAGGAAAACCGACTACTGGTAAGCTGATTGTCAAGTTTACGTTTGGGAGGCCTTAAAATGGAAGCCTATTTTTATGTTAACAACTGAACTGCTAGGCCTTAATTAAATGTTGCTTTAAAAAGTTATTACAGCCAAATTCCTTTACCGGGGGGGGGGGGGGGGGGGGGGGGGGGGGGGGGGGGGGGTGGTAGAGGAGAGGTGGGAGGAGGAGAGAGAGAGAGAAACATCTAAATGTGGTTTGTAGTCTCAATGCCTCAGGCATAGGCTTTTAACATCAGAAACATTAGTAAAGGTTTTATAGTCCATGTTTGCCTTTAAATTCCATTTTCCAATAAGACATTTTTTTTAAAGTGCATTAATTAACAAGTTTTGAACAAGTATCAAGGATCACATAACTGTAAAATCATGCATTTCCTGAACATATGATTTTATTTGGGGTAGTGATCTAGCAGTCAATTAGGGTCAAGTTGGAATCATGAAACAGCCCACAATTGGACCTGTCATCAGTGCCACAGGATAACGACATGGTTGCACTCAGGAGGTAACGGCACAAGCATTATATGCCGATGGTGCTGAATACTGTCCCCACATTATACACTAATCCAGGCCTTGAGATTTTACATTAAACTCAAGTTCTTTTAACAAGATTGCCTAAATCCACTTTCAGCAAGCCAACATATTATGAAAATGAGAAACACCTCTTTACTAATAACATTAATTAATGAGATAATAAGAAGCAGCAAGCAACTCATGACTTCAAAAGAGTAGTTTTGTGAACATAATTTTATTTGTGAATAGCTTTATAAATAACTAGACCAAGTGCAGACCTGTTGGGTCTGCTCCCCCAATGGTGTGATTCCCCCAACCCAATATTCCACCATGCACCCGTCTCCTCCAACGGAACTGAACCCGTTCCCAAATGTAAGATTCCAGCACTCCCCTGCCTCCCTCAGCAGTGGATTGAAAAATTCCAATTGCACCTGCCCTGCCTACTGCAGCAGTTCCAATTGCAATACCAATTGGCCCTCCCCCTCCTGTTGAAGCACTTGCTGTGCTATCCCATTGAGGTGAAAAGTTCAGAGTGTTCCTGTCTTGCAACTTTGTTTTGAAGTGTGTTGGAAGCTGATAGGAAGGAGTGTATCGGGCATTGTGACATCACACGATGGAACGAATCAAAAGGCAGAAAGGCAGCCGGACGCCGGACGGCAGGCGGCAGCCACACAGTTTTAATATATAACTAGACCAAGTGCAGACCCGTTGGGTCAGCTCCCCCAATGGTGTGATTCCCCCAACCCAATATTCCACCATGCACCCGTCTCCTCCAATGGAACTGAAACCGTTGCCAAATGTAAGTTTCCAGCACTCCCCTGCCTCCCTCAATTGCACCTCCCCTGCCTGCTGCAGCAGTGAAAAGTTCAGTGTTCCTGTCTTGCAACTTTGTTTCGAAGTGTGTTGGAAGCTGACAGGAAGGAGCAGCTAATCAAAAGGAAGAAAGGCAGCTGGCAGCCGGACGGCAGGCGGCAGCCACAGACTTTTATATATATACTAGACCAAGTGCAGACCCGTTGGGTCAGCTCCCCCAATGGTGTGATTCCCCCAACCCAATATTCCACCAAGCACCCGTCTCCTCCAATGGAACTGAGCCCGTTCCCAAATGTAAGTTTCCAGCACTCCCCTGCCTCCCTCAATGGCACCTCCCCTGCCTGCTGCAGCAGTGAAAAGTTCAGTGTTCCTGTCTTGCAACTTTGTTTCGAAGTGTGTTGGAAGCTGATAGGAAGGAGCAGCCATCAACGAATCAAAAGGCAGGAAGGGATCCGTACTGCAGGCGGACGTCGGATGGATTTGAGTTTTATATATTAATAGATAGATAGATGACAATGTTTAGCAGAATTATTTTGGTTTGCAATATCAATTGCAACTATACAACAGGTTTTGAGGCACAGGCCAGGACTGGATTTTTGAGTATCCCAGTTAACAGACTTTTAATGACCTGTGTCAATACCATTTGCTCATTCAAAACCATTCTACCATCACTAAATCAATAGAGATATAAAATAAACACTTGTTTATTGGCCAGGATTGTGTAATGCTCCAAGGCAAATTTATGTCTAACCTCATCGGGTAGTGACACTATAAGCAATAAGACAAAGGAAACTAATGAGAAAACAAAGTTAACATCATACATATTATGTCAAAGAAGTTTACTTTGTTTTAGGTTAAAAGTAGAGACAACAAGAATTAACATTTAATTCTAATTGGAAACCTAAGGGAAGTTGAATTTTCAGTCCGCAATTTTCACTGGTGTATACTCCATTCTAACAGTGCAATATCATTTATATTTGTGAACCATGCCTTATTTAGACTGCAGTTTGACTTCAGTTAAAAATAAATGGCAAAGTCAGGATTATTTGTTATTTGTTCTGTTCTGCTCACAGTTATAAGCTTCTGTAAGTTTAAGTTCATTGTGATTAAACCAAACAGCAAAACACCAGTTTCCTTTTGAATACATCTACAAAGTAATATTACTTCTGTCCCAAGCATTGTTAATTACAAGACTTTAAATATTCAGACTAATCTTAAAATCACATTGATAGTCACACAGGGCACTATATGTTTGAAATAAATAGTTTTGCTACAAATTCAGTCCAGAGGATATAAATTGGGCTATGAAGATAATATGCTGCAGGAAATTCTGTTCAATGAAAGTGGCTTGATGGGAAACTTCCTACAGCTTTTTCCAGACATCCTGTTGGGAAAACAGATGGAATGCAAGGATATGTTAGGTATACTTGATAATTATCACTGTATTACATAACCATCAAGCTACACTGTTAAGGCATATTCTTCATTAACAGTTAATGTACTACATGTGTTGAGAAAAGGTATTGCCTTTGTATTGGATTTCTCTAAAGAAAAAACGAATGTACATTTCCCTTTTCTTAGTGTTACAAAAGCTCCAAAGACCATCAGCCTCACATGGAGCTGTCACTGAACATGTGCAATGTTATTTATGTGCCTAAAGACGGTCGACGCAAAAAGCATGAATTAAGATTCTCCCAGCCGGGAACTGAAGCGCTAGTACTAGCTGTACAAAGCAAAGAACAAGCAGAGGAATGGTTTAAGGTAATGCCAACAACTTATATCACACTCAGTACAAATCACTTCTACCAAATCTTTGGCTGCACAGGGTGCTCTCACATAGTCTATTAATTTTAAATTGTAGTAATATTAACGTGATGTGCAGGGATTTCTACATCAGGTTTGCTTCCAACTGTGAACGTTTGGGATGTTTAAGAGCTGCATATGTTTGGTTTGGAAATTAATAACTGAAATAGTTTCTTGCTCTGAAGACAGCGATTGAAGCATTTTTTTCTTTATCTCCTTTACTACCTAATGACCACAGACTAAAAGAACCCTCAATGGACAACAGCGTCTCTTGCACTACTGTTGTTTCAGCTCATTTCTAAAGTTCAAAATGCCAATTTAGTCAGATGATCATTTTTGAGCACAAAATGAAGCTGAGTACAGTAATAGTCAGTCCCATGGATAAATAAAATGTATAACACTTTATTGAGCATTAATTACTGCACCAACATATTTTGAGCAGTCGCATGATATTCTGCCGTCAGCTAATTTTACAGTGAAATTAACTCTAACCTTTTAAAATAAATGTATTTGTAGCTTTTTAAAAGAGATGAAGGGAGATTAACCAAAAGGTTAAGTGTGCATCCATTCACAGCAGCAACAGAAAGCTCACCTGATGCAAAGGAGTAGTTTTAGCTTAGTTTAGAGATACAGCACGGAAACCGGCCCTTTGGCCCACTGAGTCCGCACCAACCAACGATCCCCGCACATTAGCACTATCCTACACACTAGGAACAATTTACGCATACACCACTCCAATTAACCTACATACCTGTACGACTTTGGTGTATGGGAGGAAACCGAAGATCTTGGAGAAAACCCACAGGGAGAACGTACATACTCCATACAGACAGCACCCGAGGTCAGGATCAAACCCGGGTCCCTGGCGCTGTAAGCGCTGTAAGGCATCAACTCTACTGCTGTGCCACCGTGCCACATATGGTTATTATATTCTATTGCCCCTAACCCATGACATATTTGCCCCTTAAAATTTCTGGGTCATTTAGATATATAGAAAAGTCTAGAACAAAAGAGACAACTGTATTTAATATTTGGAAAAGATGCCACGAGGTTTAATTCTTTTATATTACAATTTTAAGATGTCACCATTAAAAGGTGTGATCATTGATTGTCTACTTGGAATGTTTAAATACTGTAACATAGTAGATGAAAACCTAAATGTGAATTTATACAGGTTAAATGGGTCAAGATAAAATATCAGCTTTCACAGTTTTTCATTAGGAAATTAGGACATCTTTCACCAAAACATAAAGCAATGGACAACCATTGAGATAGGTTTGATGTACAGACACTGTTCTGATGTGAGTATATAAAAATCCTTTTTACACAGTTCACTCTCAAAAACAACAGTGTGATTATGGGCAAACAATCAGTTTCAAAAATGTTGATTGCAGAATCATTGACCTGGCAATTATTGGCAATTATTTCTGGCAATACCTGGCAATTATTTCTGTTCTCTTTGTCAAAATAGTGCCCATCCATCTGTACTACCCAAACACCAATCAGTCCAACCGCTCTACATCTTCTTTGAAAGGTGTCTTTGTGCCTCTGTTAGTGTAGCATTCTTTCAGATACACACTGTGGTGACAGTCTCTTTGTTACACAAAATAACAAGAGATTGCTTGTGCCATCCAAGTCCACAACTTACAAACTAAGTTACTGCAGTTTTGCCAACATGAGCAAAGGATTGATTTTATGAGCCTGTCACTGCAGTATTTAACGTTGAATATCAATTGTTTCTTTATTGTCACGTGTAGCAGGTACAGTGAAATACATTTTTTGCATGCAGCTCAGCAAGACTATCCCTGCACATAAGCACAATCCCCCAGTCAGTACAGCCCATTGAGTCCATATTCAATGTATGAATATAAAAATATATATTCCTTTTACTTGAATTACATTGAATTTAATCAATTTCACTGAAGGTTCTTCTTTGACAATAAAATATTGTTACTAATGGCCTGAAAAACGACTGAAAAGAATTATAACTATTATATTTGCATGCCTGTTATGTGTGCGCTTTTATATTCTGACTAAATCTGTTGGTATTTCCATGGGATGTTTAAATTAGAAGCTTTTGTCATGGAGATTTGGTTTCTGTTCGTCTGAACCATCGCTTGGGGAAATTGAGAAAGAAAATAAACACCCTTTCTGGAGTGAATCATGTTTTTATTGGTGCGGATCATAACTGATTATTTTTGTCTGATACCTGATCTCTTTGAAATTTCCACTCTGGTTTTCCTCTGATTGTTCACAGCTTCTCTGAGGGAATCAGAGTAATGGGCTGTTTTATTTAGGAAAAGCTTACCTCCCAGTTGGCTTTTCAGATGGTGTGATCGCCGCAGCAGGACTGTGTGCTGCTGTGAAAACCTTCTACGATTTCCTTCCATTGTTTCACACATGGATTTCTGGATTAAATCTTTTTGTGACATGAATGAAGCGGAACGTTAGATACAGACGTAACCTCAGACAACACAGAGGCCCTGGGTTCCAAAAAAAGTGAAAGCCCAACTTGGGGAACTCTTATATAGACATGTAACTTATGGACAAACATCATTACAACAATTCAAATCTGCTCAAGTTTAAACTCACCATATTGATGTTCCAACCCCTTTCCCACATTCAAAAGGATCATCATTCTTTGCTGGTCAGGCAGCTTCTCTGGAGAATGTGGATAGATGAGGGTCCCGACACGCAACATCACCTATCCACGTTCTACAGAGATGTTGCCTGACCGGCTGAGTTACTCCAGCACTTTGTGCCTTTTTCTGTATGCGAGCATCTGCACTTCCTTGTTTATCTCTGTCATCATTCTTTGCTGTCCCTACTCCTGATTATTATTACATACAACTATTATCACTAAAACTATTATCTCACTCCATGGTCTTTGCTCGTTTCTCAACTGCATCGTTCATTGCACTAGTCAGATAATGTGTTTTTTATTCCATATTGTTCCTCCTCTGTGACATCAGGCCATATGCAGTCCTAATATTGGGTGGGCGGCGCGACTCGCGTCGCAGCGGCCTCTGCAGTCCGTCTGTCGTTTTTTTTATTTTTTGGCTCGTTTGTATGTAGTTTTTATTTTTTTTTAAACTGGGTATGTGTGTGGGGGGGCGGGGGTGTGAGGGGGGGGGGGGGTGGGGAAACTTTTAAAATCTTTGTCCTGCACGGAGAACCCGACCTTTTCTCTGTCGGGTCTCCGTTGTTGTTGTGGCCGAGCACCGTGGAGCGGCCTCCAACCGGAACGACCTGGGGCTCCAGTCGCGGAGCTGCGGACTTACCCACCATCGTGGAGCTGGCCGAGTTCGGAGTGGGAGGAGCGGTGGTGGTGCGCTGCTGCGGCCCGACCCCAGAGATTCAGTGGCTTACCGCAGGTCTGGTAGACAGTAACACCAGGAGCCCGCGGGTCCCTGCTGGTAGACCGCTTTTCGGGGTTTCCGCAACGGCGACTTCTCCCGCCCGAGTTGCGGGGTTGAGGATGACCTGGAGCGGGGGCTTACATCATCGCCCGGCGCGGCTTTATAATTGCCGCGGGATTATTTACCATCGCCCGCCGGGGGCTTTGACTCTGACATCGGGAGGAGAACGAGGAGTGCAGGGGAGAGATAAGGCTTTGCCTTCCATCTCAGTGAGGAGGAGATTCACTGTGATGGATGTTCATGTAAATTGTTTTGTGTCTTGGTTCTTCTTGTTTGTATGACTGCAGAAACCAAATTTTGTTTGAACCTCTGGGTTCAAATGACAACAAATAAATTGTATTGTAATATAAACTACAGAAGAGGTTTTTTTTCCCTGTATTTTCCATTTGGTGTTAGTGCTTGTGAAATCCTCTACTCTTTCAACAGTAGTTACCGGTAAAGATTTATTGGGCTCAACAGCCGAGATGTGAAATGGGCTGCCTATATGCTGATGCTCATGTGTTGCATTTTATTCACTTAGGTAATTAGGGAGGTATGCGTCCACTGCAATGGAATTGATGGATCAACGTCACCACTTTTTCTACCAAAGTTAGAACTGGAAAAGGTAAACTTTAAGATGCCTTTACTTTTGAACAAATAAATATTAGGCTTAAATATACAAATAACCCGATGTTCAAACCACTTCTTTTCATAAACATGTTAAAAGGAGAGTGTGAATACAATGTTATTTTAGTTAACCATCCTTTCTCCCTCCACACGTGGCTGACCCTTCTGTTTCTGTTTTTTTTTTTTGTTTTTTTTCAACATCGCTGACTGCCTTTTGTTAAATTATTGTCACCATGCCCACTTTGGCCAGCACCCTATCACAGACATTCCCTCTGCTCTCTGCAACTTAAACACTTTTTTTCTAATAATTCCACCAGATTTTGGGTCCTCAACCCAAAACTCCAACCCTGTTTCTTTCTCCACTGATACTGCCTGGCTGATGAGTGCTTCCCATGTTTCTGTTTCTATTTAGAATAAAATGATAATGTTGAAAATGGTAAATCATTTACCGACATCCAGATGAATTACCTTTGCAAGTAGATTTCAATGATTTTACATTTTCACAACTTTCTTTCTAAAAATCATAGAAATGCCCAAAGGGGCAAATGTGAAAATGAAGAACAGCTTGTTATGCACATCAAGAAGTCCCATGCTCTACTATTAGTAAGGCTCAATACAAAGCATCCTACTGGGATGCATCACAGCTTGGTTTGGCAACTTCTCTGCTCCAGCCTCATAGAGATTATGGGCGCAGCCCAGTACTTAATGCAAACCAGCCTCCCCAAGCACCACCACACATTGACTCCATCTACACTTCACACTGCCCACGAAAAAACAGCCAATATAATCAAGGACCACCCATGCCCCTGTCATTCCCTCCTCTCATATCTTAATTCTGAAAGAAGATTTGAAAGCATGTGCCACAGTTTCAGGAACAATTATTCCCGGTTGTTATCGCACGTTGAAACGGATCTCACATACGCTAAGAATGTATTTCAGATCTCCTAATCTACCTTGTTGTGGCTCTGTATGTTTTCTTTAACACGAACATTATATTTTGCACTCTGCTTCCTTTCTCTCTTTGAATTACCTATTTGTGCTTATGTATGGTAAAGTTTTATCCTGCATTTCAGTACGAGTGATAATAATAATAAACCAAAACCCATACAGGAAGCTCATCATCTAATAAAATGTTGATTATTAACACAGTGGTGCAGCGGTAGTTTGCTGCCTCACATCACCAGATACCCGGGTTTGATCATGACAATGTGTGCTGTCTGTGCTGAGTTTGTACATTCTCCCTCTGACCACGCGAGTTTTCTCCCTGTGCTCCAGTTTCCTCCCATGTTCCAAAGACTTGCAGGTATCTCGGTTAATTGGCTTCTGTAAATTGCTCCTCATGTGTAGGATGGAAAAATGGGATAAAATAAAACTAGTTTAGAGGTGATCAATGGTTGGCGTGGACTTGGTAGTCCGAAGGCCCTGCTGTATCTCTAAACTAAACTAACCCTTGATAAACCCGTCTGAAGAAGGGTTTCGGCCCGAAAAGTTGCCTATTTCCTTCGCTCCATAGATGCTGCTGCACCCGCTGAGTTTCTCCAGCATTTTTGTGTACCTTCGATTTTCCAGCATCTACAGTTCCTTCTTAAACACTTAACCCTTGATTTTGTTCAGATTGAGTACCATTTTACTGTTAGAATGATTGAAACAGGAGATAAAGAAAACTCTTGAGTGAGTCCCTTGCTTTTCATTTCACAGCTGATTGAAAGATAATATCAAGAGATCACATTGTGTTCTTCACTTCCTATTCGGAATCTAGTATGTGCGCTAAACTGAGCAGACTTTCATTTCTTTAGTAAAAATACATTTATCAATAAAAAAATAATTTAATTTATAGAACACCAAAATTGTAAAAGAATTGTAAAAGAATATAACCAGTTGTATATAGTCAAAATTTATTTTATCCAGATACATGATGAATAGACAGCCTACATATAATCTTAGAAAACATTGTGTCTATTAAAGGCACACTATATGGTCAATGTGCAGCACACCATTCACTATTGTGGTGATGGTTTCACCAACTGTGAGCTATATTAGGACCAAGGCCTACTATCCAAGGGATTAAAGTCCAGTAGAGGAGATAACAGCATTGAAGAAACCAAACGCAGGCTGGCTTATGGTTTTGTGGAGCACCTGCATTCAGTCTTTATGGTCACCTTCATTCAGTTTGTTGGGGCAACAGTGAACTTTCTGTGGCCTGAGGCATCTTGTACTGTCACAAAGTGGTGCCACGCTAGCTTGGGGAACAGCACCCCATCTTCCACCTGGGTATATTGCAGTAACTGAACTCAGTATTGAATTCTGCACCTTAAGGCAAATTGAGCTGATTCTGTATCATTTGCCTGTCTGTGATATTGGCTCAGGTTGTTTGTATTTTTTTTCTTGTTTCGCTCTGGGAGTTGAAAATGTGCCCAGCCTGATCCACTAGTCATGCCTCCCTGCTCTGTAGTTTGCAACTCCTACATTCTTTTGTCTTTGTTCTCATTCTCTAACTGCTCCCATATGTTGATTGACTGGATAATTTTGTATACAGATTATCTCCTTTGTCAGCCCAGTTTTACCTTATCAGACATACCCCTCCCCCATCCTTCCTGCAGCTCAATGTTTTTTTTGTTGTATCCTTCCCAGTTCTGAAGATGGGTCCTCAACCTGAAACATTAACTCTGTTTCTCTTCCCACAGTTTTTATTTTAGATTTCCAGCATCTACAGTTATGTTTGACAAGTATTGCATCAATGCTCAAGTCTTTGGGAAATTCAGTATCAACAGATAATAAACGGATGTAATTTTAAGCTATTTAATGCAGAAGGTGGCTGTGGTAGTGAAAAAGCAAGCAAGGCTTAAAGCTTAAAATATATATTTTGCTTATTTCTCAAAGTAAATTTAAAAAAATATATTTCAGCACTATTGTATAAATTTGTATTTTTGCTGGTAACCTATTCACATTAAAAATCATTGTGGCAAATGCCTGAGAAAATAAGAGTACAGCTTTCTGGTATTGTAAAATAAAAATATTAATATTTGTTTTCATGCTTTTCTGCAGAGATTGTCGAATGAAAAGCAGGCTTCAGATGTTGACAGTATAGTAACAGGAGAGAATGGATCTCTAGTTAATGGCAGAGAGAATAGAGAACACGGTAAGCCATTACATTGATATGTAAACAATGATCTTAAACTACATATTGGACATTTCTTCAAGCAAGCTTTGAAAGGTACAATATACACTGATACATTCTGGCAACAATTCAAGTGGCATATGTCAAACACAAGATTTAAATATTGCCTTCACGAGTTCTAGTTTTTCCCTAATTTGGCCTGTTTTTTTGTTTTTCCCTACATCTACTTTCTATGTCGGAAGGACAGTGGAACCTGAGGATAGCACTATACAAACATAACATCACACCAGTTCATGTTAGCCCAGATGATTACTTGAGTAAAAAGCAAACTGCTGGAGGAACTCAGCAGGTCAGGCAATATCTGTGGAGGGAAAAGGAAAGACGTTTTGGGTTCGGACTGAAGGTTCCTGATCCAAAATCGCGTGTCCATTTCCCTCTGAAGAGGCTGCTGGACCTACTGATTTCCTCCAACTGCTCCTTTCGCATACAAGATTCAAGCATTTGCAGTCCCTTGTGGCCCCAGCTCTTATAGTAACAGTTACTATGCAATCTCTGTGGATAATCCTATAGTTAAACCAACAACGTACCTTCCCTATCCCTTTTGGGTCATTTGTTTTGTTCATACTGACAGCGGTGTTTTTAAAAAAGCATGCTCTTTACTAATAATCAAAATGTACTGAAAGACAAGGGAAAATCAGGAGAAAAAGCTTATTTTTACTTAAACACAAAAACGTTAAGAGAGAGAGAAAATGAATGTATATATTCTGAGTGATTTTTAAAGATTAATGCAATATTGTATGCAAACTCTGAGGTGCTTTCTTCACTTGGCTATTATATGTTGATTACATCCAAATCTGATCTCCATTTATTCACATAATTGGAAATTATACGCATCGGCCAAGACCAGTTTCAAGAGAAGGCCACCTCAGGGATTAGTTTTTCATGAAAGCAAAACACTGCATACCATTAAAATTTGCAGACTAAAGCATTACAAAATCAATGCCATCATCGGGTTTCTCTGCTGCATTAATAATGTTACCAGCTTAACATTCAAATATCATTTGCATTGGAATCCATTGACATGCTGACATCAGGTGTGCTTTACTGATGAGCTTCATTGGAGAAACTGACTGCCTTTGCTATCGCAACCTAGACATTCAGCAAGCTTTGTAATCACTGATACTGATTTTAAGTGTAAAATGGATTGTGAAATGGGACTGGGTGCTTTTAGTAGTCAGCAGATTGTGCCTTCTATTTGGATGGTACCATGCGCATGACATGTCTATATCTGAAACATGTGGAGCATGTGTGACTAACGCCAAACTACCTTTAACAACCAATTATTGATTTCACCCCAAAGTTAAATCACAGATACGTAACTCCCAGTATGCGCCATACCCAGGAAAGTGAAGCAAATGGTGCAGTCAAACTCTGCACCTGCTCCAGATTATTTGTGGATGTGTAAGTCATTTTTAGTGGATCTCATTACTTCTCGAAGGACAGAAGATTTTGTGCAGCAAGCTTGGGTAATTGCTGCCCCTCAGAGCTGCTTATAGCGAGATCATTAGTCATGATCCTTTTGAGACTGCAGCATGATCTGGAGCTGGAGAAGATGTCCCAAAGGAAATGAATGATTTGCCATAAGGATAGAAAGCACAGGCCAAGTTTGGATATCCCCCCCCCCCCCCCCCCCCCCCCCCCCCCCCCCCCCCCCCCCCCCCCCCCCCCCCCCCCCCCCCCCCCCCAGAGTTTTGCAGAGTATTCTCCTACTTCCAATTGTAGAAACAAGGAACTGCAGAAGCTGGTTCACACAAAAGGGACACAAAGTGCTGAACAAAAATGCTGGAGAAACTCGGTGGGTGTGGCAGCATCTATGGAGCGAAGGAAATGGGCAACGTTTCGGGCAGAAACTCTTCTTCAGACTGGGTTTCGGCCCGAAACATTGACTATTTCCTTCGCTCCATAGATGCTGCCACACCTGCTCAGTTTCTCCAGCATTGTTGTCTACCTTCGATTTTCCAGCATCCACAATTCTTTCTTGAACAAAGTGCTGGAGTAACTTAGCGGGTCAGGCAGCATTTCTGGCGAAAGTGGATAGGTGAAGTTTTGGGTCGGGACCCTTCCTCTGATAATCTTCTGAACCAATCCAAAACATCATCAATCCATGTTCTCCAGTGATGCTGCCTGACCCGTTGAGTTATTCCAGCACTTTGTGTTCTCCTCCCTCCAATTGTCTGGATATCAAAACATCCACCATTTTACAGGCCATTGCTTCAGAGATCTGCTTCCTCCTGCACACAGGGTTCCAACCACAACACCCAATGCCGTGACTGCAACAATCAGAAGTCTTGAAGTTAACCTCGGGAATGCTACAGGTGTTGGTTGCACTTTTTACAGTTCACCCATGGTATAGACGAGATGGTTCGTGTCCACTTAAGGAGTCCATGGTTGTAAGGATTTTCCAGCTATGAGGGCTTCCCTGAAGGATCAGTATGTGATAGTTCACATATATGGAACTCCAGGCTTTATGTCCGAACACTATATTTTGTGTCTATCTTCTGTCTTTTGGAACACATAAGCTTTCACCTGCTTAGCATTGTTTCTCTTTCCAATTATACTTTCCAAATGTGCTGAGCATTTCCAGCATTTTCTGCTTTCCTCCAGCCTGAATTCTATTTGTTCTTGCGTCCATCTAACCATTGATATATTACTGTACCCCAGTATTTGCCATGTAGCCATGAACTTTTTGCATCCTCCCTGTCGATCACAAGCTAATTTTCTTATCATCAACAAACTATTTCATTGGTATCCTATAAAAAGCAAGATACCTGGTACTGGTCCCTGCAGAACCCTACTGTATACAATAGGTACAAGTCATTAGCATTTCTGTTGATCGTTACTCTGCTTTCTACAACTAACATTTTTTTTTTCAATTTAAATGCCCTGTTAAAGTCCAGACGGACTCTGTCAAGCAAACTGCACTCATCACAAACCTTGTTACAAGATCTATTTAAAAACTCCCTTTAGTCAGACACAATCTGCCCTTCATAAATCCTTGTTCACTGTCCTTAATTAACCGGAGTGATCCAGGGAGAGCCTCGCATTGTTCTGTCCTCTGCTGTATGCTGCATACTCTGCGCATCATAAAGGCAGAGCCCTTACACGTGGGAGGAGGAACAAAGTGACAGCAGGAAGAAAAATTATTAGAAAACAAGAGCACCCTGAAATTTCCTCTGCACACAGCAAAGCACAGCCATGATGATTGTACAACAACACTGAAACATTAGGTGGCAGTAACTCCTCCAAAGCAATGAGCTTGATGATGGGTAAGTGACAGTGAGTGGGTGAATCTGCATGGGCTGTCTTGGCATTTGAAGATGCACCCACATGAATGAGATCAATGAACCTCTTAGAAATTTGTATCCAGGTGCTTTAAGACACAAATCCTGGTATTAATTCCAGGTATTATCTCTTCCCACTGATTTGTGAGAGAACTGCATGGCTGGCAAAATGTAGAGGACTGGCCACTTATTCCCCTCCATTTTCTCCATCAAGACTTCCAGTGCCATCTAATTTCTCTAATGCAGCAACAATCTTCAATGTTCCCAAGATCAACTTCACCTGCTTTCGCCTGTGTGTACTTCCCATTGAAGATATGTAGGCTGGCTATAAACTAGCACATGGTAACTTTAACCAGTACTGGCTATTCAATTAGCCTCCTTGTGAGCCGTACAGCCACTGAGCAGTAAGATTGCTTTGGGCTGGATGCGTATTTGGAACAGATACTGATAAGAGTTCTGGACATCAAGGGAATCAAAACACCAGGAAGGTGGGGCTGAGTTCAAAGATTTGGCATGAACTTTATGAATGGCAACATTATTTATTATAACTCCAACTTCTATATTATTAGCATTGTGGTAATTATCATTGGCCAGCAGCATGAAGTTGCCTGTGTTACACCAACCAGCATGAATTAATTACCCACCTTGATCTCTGCATCCATTTTAGGGGCCAATCAAATTTATGTCTAAAGATGTCCTCCTCATCCTTTTTACTCCGTAATGTTCATTAATCTCCTTTACAGCGTTGTCACCTCCCTGTTTGTGGATGATATATTATGAATGTTCTGTTGAAAACTACAGACTCTTCATTATTTATGTGAAAAATATCAATGCATTAACCAGATAAAATATTTTTTTACTTTAAAAGGAATAACATTTGTTTGACATAATCCAGACTCTGCCACATGTTCTTTAAATGTGTGTCATGCTCTGTGAGATGGAACTGCACTAATGAATAATTGTGATCCTCAACTTGCAAATAACAATCTCTTAGCATTTCACAAAGAGTTGTATCATATCCCCTTTTTCATTTTGGAAGCATATCAGTGTGGCCTAATCTTTTCTATTGTTTATGATCAAATAGTGAAAGGGAAGAAAAGTGGTTTGGCTGAACTGAAAGGCACAGTTAGCAAGGCTGCAGGGAGGAAGATTACCCGCATCATGAGTTTGGCAAAGAAGAAACAGTCTACAGAAGAGCAAACGTCTTCAACTGAAGAGGACATCCCATGTTGTGGTTAGTGTTGATCTGCTGTTCACTATTTTGATTGTTAAATCTTTCTGGTATTTTATCATTTGTTTTTGGACCTTACGCTGATTTAAACACGGGTTTTGGATTTGAAGCAAATCCACAATGATGCTTGCCAGATAAAACAAATTTGAAAATAAAAGTTAAAATAATGCCTCTGTTAAAATGCATCATTTTGCATCCCTACCACGTCACCGGCGCCCTTTTCAATTGTGACGTGGCTGACGGGCCTCCCCCAACTGCGCAGGTGCAGATGGTTGTAAACATACTTTTTTCCCCCCAAATCATTCCGTGGGCGGGATGCGGAAATTTCCCGAAATTATTTAATTTCCCTAAAATTACCCAAAGACAATCAGAATTTCCTGAATTTCAGATAATTTCCTTCAAAGTGGAAACACAGTTTGGTGGGGACTTCTGTGCTTGTCTGTATGGCAGAGCCTGGCTGCCAATTGTCCCCTTACCTCATATTAGGACTGTAGGAACTACAGACGCTGGAATCTTGCTTAGAACAAGATGTGCCGGAGCAACTTAACGGGTGAGGCAGCATATCTGCAGGTCATGGATAGGTAGCATTTAGGGTTGCAACCATCATTCAGACTACTATGGCAAGTGGTATGCAGCAGCCACCCCATGTTAAAACAATTCAGGTACCAGCATCTTCATCTCATCACAGCTTGAGGAAGCAAGTTACCCTCTATCCCAAGAGATTGCTTAGGATGATTTGATGAGGTTTGGCTATCTGGTCATTCTCATGCAAAAGTTTAGAATGAACTGACATGCACACCAAAGCCAGCCAGTGCCTCTGCACATGAAAGACATCCAGCCTCAAGCAGGAGCTGGCCCATTATATGAAATATTAGTACTCCTTGCAGCACCTAACATTAACTCTGTTTCTCTTCCCACATACACATGCCTGACCAGCTGAGTGTTACCAGCATTTTTAGTTTTTGTTTCAGATTTCCAGCATCTACAGATTTCGATGTCAGCCATTTTAGTGAGATGAGACCAGGTAGGAATCATGACTCCTACCATTGGGGAACCAATGGTCACTGAATGTCACTGCTCTAGCCCAGTTTTGTTGGCTTGTATCCATTTGGCCTGTGAGAACGGAGAGTTTACGTAGCCCAAGGCAGACAACTTCCTATCCTCAGAGTTATCTTGCTCAATGTCTCAAATAATTACTGTATAGCCTTGGCATTGGTAACCTAGTTGAAAAATTGCATACTAGCAACCTTCAGGACTGGAGTGGGTATTATCCAGTGAATGGTAGACTTGGCTACAATAATTTAAAATAATTTAACATCTTTCCGATAATTATCATTCCATTTATAAAGTAACCAATGGAGGCCAGAATTTATTTTCTGCTTTACTTGATGCCCACATGGATATTTTGTTTCTATTTTAATTTCCTAGAAATCAGAAATGATTTTTGGGATCCTTTTCCAGACTCCAGCAATTTCCAGTGTAGAGATTGTGTAGGTTACTAACTGGTCACTAGAAATATTCTATGTATCCTTTGATTACCTCTACGTCAGTGGGTTTCCAATGTTGGTGTGTTTTAGAGTTTGATGATGCACTAATACACCAAAGGTATGATCACATGAGAAATAATGTTTCCTTTGAAAACCAATCGCACTTTTTCACACTTCTATAACTTAAAATGAAATTTTGCCTAAGTGTTCAAATTTATTTTATCACTTAACCAAATGTCCATCCTACACCTTTAAGTCACATTTTGCAGTAAAGCTTACTTGATTTTTAAAAAAAGGTCCTGATATCCATGAAAATCATTGAGATCTCTATCAAACCCTTCTTTGTTCACTTCTCTAAAGAATCAGGACAGACTCAACAATCTTTTTGCAGCTCTGAGCAATCAGTTCAAGAATCAGCTTCTTAGTTCTCCTTGACTTCCGACAATAATTCTGCAATTTGCTGCTTGTATTGTTACCAAACAAGTACTCCAGATGTGACCCTGTGTCACTCCCTTTGATTTAAGCCACACCCTTTTTTAATATCCTTGTGTTGTTTATGATATCAAATCAAAATCCCCATGTTGCATGCCAGTTCACGGACAAAGTGTTCAAAGTTCAGAAGTCTGTGTTTACTAGTAACTATCTAATAATGCATTAATATCATTTTGGGAGCAGGAAAATAGCACACACCTTGTGCCCGAGATTCTTCCTTTTCTGCATGTTTTCTCACATGCTTTTCCAAACATTTGGTGGATAAACCGGAAATTATTTCAGGCAGGCCTGGCACCTTAATGTTCAAGGGTACAGGTCCTCTCCCTTGTAGGGACCTCTATATATTATATGAGGTGGCTTTTAACACAATTCAGCCCCGACTGCTAGGGGAGAAGATGGAGAAGATGAAGGTGGATCCATTAATGGTACTGTGGTGTTTGGATTACCTTTTCCTCAGACCACAGTATGTGCGCCTACAGAACAGTGTCTCAAGCACCATCATGAGCAGCACAGGGGCTCCACAAGGAACTGTGCTGGCTCCATTCCTGTTTACCATCTACACAGCGGATTGTCAATATAACACCAACAGCTGCTTTTTGCAGAAATTTTCAGATGACACAGCTGTTGTAGGCCTCATCAAAGGGGGCAATGAGGAGGAGTATAGAGACACAATTAACAACTTTGTGGAGTGGAGTGCACACAATCTCCATCTCAACACCAAAAAAAACGAAGGAGATAGTTGTGGATTTCAGGAGGGGGAGGGGGAGGAGGAGGACTCAACCAACACCAATCACCATCAGGGGCACTGAGGTGGAGGTGGTCGCCAACCACAGGTACCTTGGTGTGCAGCTTGACAGTGAGCTGGACTGGAAGAGTCATATGGAGGCGGTGTACAGGAAGGGACAAAGTAGACTGTATTTTTTAAGGAGGCTAAAGTCATTTAATATCTGTCAACCCCTACTGTGCAGTGTCTACCATTCAGTGGTGGCCAGTGCTCTGTTTTTTGCTGTGGCCTGTTGGGGAGAAGGCGCCCGAATAGCGGACAAAAACAGACTGGATAAGCTGATCAGGAAGGCCGGCTCAGTGGTTGGGGCAGAGCAACTAACGGTCAAGCAGGTGGCAGAGGCCAGAACTCTGAAAAAACTAGGCTCAATAATGACCAACCCCACTCACCCACTCCACGCCCTGAAGGTGATCAAGTGCAGCATCTTCAGTCAGAGACTGATTGCACCAATGTGCAAAACGGAGAGACATAGGAAGTCTTGTATACCAGCTGCTATAAGGTTTTATAATGCACAAAAATTTTAACTTATTATGTATTGAAGATATCTGTTGAAATGTGTGGTGTTATGTCTGTCTTGAAGCTGTTGTGGCACTGTAATTTCCTGTAAAGGATTATTAAAGGTTATTCTTCTTCTTTCCTAAACACACTTGACATATTCCACCCCATCTAAAGCCTTGACACTATAGTAATCCCAGAGTATATTAGGAAAGTTAATCTCCTATGCCAATCCTATTAGTTTTGCAGCTATCTGTAATTTTCCAGCATATTTGTTCCTCTAAGTCCTATTCACTATTCCAGTTGACACTAGTACAATCTCAACAAGGTGATCATACTCAGCCAGACCCTGTGATCTTTCAGGCAACAAGCTGAGGGCACATGCACCATCTTGTCACTGGTCACTTGCAGTCATGACATCAGCTGCATGTGTGCAGCTCAGCCGTTAATGGATGTAGGAGGCCTGACGGCAGTCAGTGAACCCAGGTTCACTCGAAAGCCATTAACGCTTGCTGGGTAAGTCAAGTCCAGAGAATTCCCAGAAATGTGCCTGGAGCATCAAAACTAAGTTGGCATTTTCCCAACTCATTCCTGCAAATATTACATTTTCCAGGGAAAGCCAAATCACATGGGGAAATACAGCCAACGGAATCACACACGATTCTAGAAAATGCCTCTCCATCCACTTAGGGCAAACAAAAACAAAAAAAAACGCTACTATTGTGGGTTTTTTATTTCCTTTCAAGGAAATGCTTGATGCAAAACTATCCTTGTGCAGTTCAGTTTCAAATCAAGATTGAATTTATTCTTGCCTTATCTGTTTAAAAACTGATTGCAAATATATTTTATTTGAGTCCCTGTCCATGCATCACACTGGTGCAGCTGTTGCCATGTAGCTCCAGCAACCCGGGTTCTATCCTGACCTCCGGTGCTTTGTGTGTGATGTTTGCGCGTGGTCTCTGTGACCACCTGGGTTTCCTCTGTGTGCTCCATTTTGCCCCCACATCCTATCGGTAGATTAATTGACCACTAAATTGCCCCTAATGTGCAAGTCTATTTTGGGGAAAGTTAATAAGAATGTGGAGAATAGAATAGAATAGAATAGAATACCTTTATTGTCATTCAGAACTTACGGTCTGAACGAAATTTCGTGCCTGCAGTCATACATACAATCATACAATAATAAACAACACTAAACACAAATTAACATCCACCACAGTGAGTCCTCCAAGCACCTCCTCACTGTGGTGGAGGCAAAAATCTTAGGGCTGCAGTCTCTTCCCTCCTCTTCTCCCCCTGCGCTGAGGCGATACTCCACCGGGCGATGGCACAAACAGTCCCGCGGCTCACCGAGCCCCGCAAACGGGCCGGCTCAAACACCGCGGCCCGGGGTGGTTGAAGCTGCCGCCCTCCAGTCCAACGGACGCAGCCGCTGGCCCGCGGCTAAACCCCGGACTCAGGTCACCGCCGCCCCAGCCACCCGAGCACCGTTCCAGCCCCGAGCCGGATCGCCCTCACGTGAAGATAAAAATGGGATTAGTGTAAAGAATATTCTATCCACTGTCATCGTGCAAGTCAATGCCTTTACAAGTGGCAATATTCCACATAGATTTAAGATTTTCATTGCCTCATCTAGGGTTTGAAATATGATTTTTTTTGCCAGTGTTGCTTATAGTTTTTTATAAACTATGGAATATTATTTTGTGTGTTGAGTCTATTTCATGAATAACACACAATTGAATGCTGTAGTGTGCTTAATGGAGTTTTAATTTTTTACTTTATTAAGAGGATTTGGGATTAGGGAATCTTTAAGCATTGTGTAAACATTTACAATTCACAGGCTGCTGAAATTGAGACCAAGTGTTTATTTTCAAATAAATCAGGGACTGAAAGATGTATTCAAACTACATGAGGCAATTTGTGGATTGTCACAGCTTCACAATTTTACTTCCATCTCAGACAATAAGGGTAAACTGACTTATCTGAGGAGCAAATAAACAATTCTCATTCATTATTTTTTTTTATTTATTTTTTTTTAATTTCAAAATAGACTTTATTCAATTGATAAATATATACAATTCATGAACCATTCGAACAAAAAATTCATCCGACATTTTCGGAGACTATACAATTTTTTTTTTTTCCAGTACAATATTTTTACATTTGTCAAATTCCACCAAAACTGTCCCCCACCCGTGCCACTCTGTGGCCCCTGTCCAAGTAATAAATATATACAATGTGTGCACAGTTCGAAAATTCCATCCGACATTTTTGTAGGCTATAGAGATTGTTCAATACAGTTTATGTCTTTTAAATACCACAAAAATGTCCCCCACCCATGCCACTCATGTGGCCCCCTGGTGTGGGATACCTTCCCTTAATTTAATTTGAGGGGCATCTCCACCATACCGTGCCCCCCATGTCCAGCAGCGGAAGGACCCTAGACTGTGGCCCTCCCCCACCGAGCCTTGGCGTTGGCTGCACCAAGCTTCAGCGAGTCCCTTAGCACGTACTCCTGCAGTCTGCAGTGGGCCAGTCGGCAACATTCCCTGATGGACATCTCGCTCTGCTGGGTGGTGAGCAACGCTCGGGCAGACCAAAGAGCGTCTTTCACCGAGTTGATGACCCTCCAGCAGCACTCGATGTCAGCCTCTGAATGTGTCCCTGGGAACAGTCCGTAAATCACAGAGTCCTCTGTGACGGAGCTGTTCGGGATAAATCGTTCCAGGGACCCTTGCATACTTCTCCAGACTCTTTTTGCAAATCCACACTCTGCAAAGAGGTGGGCAACCGTCTCCTCTCCACCGCAGCCGTCCCGGGGGCAGCGTGCGCTGGTAGTGAGGTTCCGACGGTGCAGGAAGGATCTAACTGGGAGGGCTCCCCTCACCGCCAGCCAAGCCATTATGGGAATAGCAGTAAAAATAAATACGTGCATATGTATACAGGAGCTTTTACATTCATGCACTTTACAGCCAGTACTGCCTTTTAAGTGATACTGGAATTCTAATGAAGGAATACGGGAGGCAATTTGCATAGGGCAAGCTTTCACAGCATGACATTGACAAATAATCTTTATTTTTAGGAATGTAGATTGAGGGACAATTATTGACCACAAAACCAGGGTTCACTGCCCAGTTTGTTTCAGTTTGAAATCTCATCCAAAAGATAGCATCTTTGAGAGTGCCGTACTGACATAGTTCGGAGACACAAGGAACTGCAGATGCTGGAATCTTGAGCAAAACACAAAGTGCTGGAGAAACTCCGCGCCTCAGGCAGCATCGGTGGAGGAAATGGACTGGTGATGTTTGGAGTCGGGATCCTTCTTCAGACGCAAGAAGAATTCTGAAGAGGGATCCTGACCCAAAATGCCACCTGTCCATTCCCTCCACCGATGCTTGCTGACTCCACCACTTTGTATCAGACATAGTGTGGCTTGCACTATTATGGTCTAGTTACATAGTATAACAGATATTTTATTGTATATTTTTCTGCAATATTGTGTTAATGTGCCTGTAAAGCTCAAGCAAGTAGGAGTTTCACTGTTCCGTTCCGAGTGCATGCAATTAAACAATCTTGACACTCTTACACTGATGCATCAACCTAAATTTTGCCCTCATGCCTCTGGAGAGGAACTTAAACCCAGGACCTTCCAATGCAGAGGCATAAGTGCTACATGGCCGTCCGAAGAGGAGGGCACGTTGGGTGCGACCACACCCCACTTTTTTTCCCCTTAAGAAAAAATCACCAATAAATAAATAAATAAGAAAAAGAAAAAGAAAAAAAATTCGGGGGAAAAAAATCAACGTTTCCACTTTCGAAACGGCCAGTTCTCTGTTCTACCATCGCCGGGCAAGAATGGCTGAATCTGAACCCAACGGCTGTAACCCCAACACCAGACGCCGCTGCAGCGGAGCATGCTCCCCTCGTCTCCCCCCGCCCAAGCCATCTCCCCCCCCCACCACCCCTGCTGACTCCCGCTGGGCCCACACCACCCCCGCTGGGCCCACGCCACCCTTGCTGGGCCCACGACCCCCACTGGGCCCACGCCACCCCCGCTGGGCCTACGCCACCCCTGCTAACCCCCGCTGTGCCCACGCCAGCCCTGCTGACCCCCGCTGGGCCCACGCCACCCCCGCTGACCCCCACTGGGCCCACGCCACCCCCACTGACTCCTGCTGGGTCCCCCCACCCCCGCTGGGCTCAGCCACCTTCATGCCCCCCCCCCCCCCGCGCCCGCTGGGCCCGCGCCCACCTTCATCTTCGCCCCCCCCCCCCCCCGCAAGAGAGAGGGTGGTAAGTGAGAGGGGGGAGGGGAGAAAGGAATGGGGAGGCGAGAGGGAAAGGGGGATTATCTTCAGTGAGATTGCAAAATTAAGGTAGGTTTTAGAGCTATTATATTCTCTCCTCCATATGAATAATATTAAACAATATCAAATATTAAGAATCAATTGGAACTGCTTTCTTTTCCTTGATAACAATACTGAAACAAACACAACCAGACCCCAGTCTGCTAAGAATGGACCCTGCACCCTCTCCTTCCCATTCACCACTTCACACCTACTTAAGGCAAGACTCCAGTATGAAAAGAGTGGACCCTTTCCCACCCCACCCCACCCAACACATTCCACCTACTCACAGCCTGACCTCAGTCTGCAAACACTGGGCCCTTCTACACCCATCCCACTCCAATCACCACTTCACACCCAATTACTAATTTTTAACCAGCCCCTGCCTGCTTCAAAGTCTACACTATTGTCCCTGTACCCAAAAAGGTAAGGATTACTGGTCCTAAGGACTACAGGCCTGTCACACTGACCTCTGTAGTCATTAAGACCGTTGAAAGGCTTGTGCTGGCCAAGCTGAAAAATATCACAATCCCTCTGCTGGACCATCTTCATTTTGCATATTGGGCCAATAGATCTGTGGATGATGCAGTCAATCTGGGCCTGCACTTCATCCTCCAGCACCTAGACCGCCAGGGAACCTATGCGAGGATTTTGTTTTATTGATTTTAGCTCTGCATTCAACACCATTGTGCCAGAGCTACTACGCTCCAAACTTTCTGAGTTGACTGTGCCTGAACCCCTCTGTCGGTGGATCACCAGCTTTCTGACAGACAGGAAGAAGCATGTGAGGCGGGAAAGCATATCTCGGACCCGCAAATGCTCAGCATAGGAGCACCGCAAGATGCGTACTCTCCCCTCTACTCTACTCTCGCCACACCAATGACTGCACCTCCATAGACACCTCTGTCAAGCTTCTCAAATTTGTGGATGACACAACCCTGATTGGACTGATCCAGGATGGGATCTCTGTACTCTTTTCAGTTTGACATCTTTCCTATAACATGGTGCCCAGAACTGAACACAATATTCTAAATGCGGTCTCACCAACGTCTTATACAACTGCAAAATGACCTCCCAACTTCTATACTCAATACTCTGACTGATGAAGGCCAAAGTGCCAAAATACTTTTTGACCACCTGATATACCTGCGACACGACCTTCAAGGAACCATGCAACCATCAACCATTTCTCTGCCCACCTGGCTAATTGATCCCGATCCTGCTGCAATCTTTCACAACCATCTTCACTATCTGCAAAACCACTCACTTCTGTATCATCAGCAAACTTGCTAATCTTGCCCTGTTCTGTGACGTTTCACAGAGTGCTGGAGTAACTCAGCGGGCCAGGCGGAGTATAGAAGTTGGGAGGTCATGTTGCAGTTGCATAACAAGTTGGTGAGGCCGCATTCAGAGTATTGTGTTCAGTTCTGGCACCATGTTATAGGAAATATGTCATCAAACTGGAAAGGGCACAGTGAAGATTTACGAGGATGTTGCCAGGACTAGAGAGGCAGAGATAATGGGAGAGTTTGAGTAGGCTGGGACTATTTCATGGAGCACAGGAGGATGAGGGATGATCTAATAGAGGTGTATAAAATCATGATTTGAATAGATATGGTTGAGTCTTTTGCCCAGAGTAAGCGAATCGAGGAGCAGAGGACATAAGTTTAAGGTGAAGGGCAAAAGATTTAATAGGAATCTGTGAGGTATGTTTTTCACACAAAGGGTGGTAGGTGTATGGAACAAGCTGCCAAAGGAGGTAGTTGAGGCAGGGACTATCGCAACATTTAAAAAAACAGACAGGTACATGGATCGGACAGGTTCGGAGGGATATGGATCAAACGTGGGCAGGTGGGACTAGTGCAGATGGGGCATGCTGGGCCGAAAGGCCTGTTTCCACACTGTATCATTCTATGACTCTATCTTTTCCTCTCAAACCCATTCTCCTGCTTTCTCCCCATTACCTCTGACACCCTTATCAATCGAGAATCTATCAATCTCCTCCTGAAAAATGTCAATTGACTTGACCTCCACAGCTGTCTGTGGCAATGAATTCCACAGTTCACCACCCTCTGACTTAAGAAATTCCTGCTCATCTCCTTCCTAAAGGAATGTATTTTAATTCTGAGGCTGTGGCCACTGGTCCTAGACTCTCCCACTAGTGGAAACATCCTCTCCAAATCCACTCCATCCAGGTTTTTACCAGGCTGGGACAGACGGCAACAGCTTCACACTGTGTCCCAAAGCTTGTGTCCTGTCCTGCATCACCCAAGGCAGCAGAGATGTTATAGGAGAGGGCAAGCACCATAACAAAGTAGTTCATGATGGTTTGGGTAACATTGAGGAATGTCTATGCATGTCACATCATGAATATTACTGAAGAACGGTCTTGACCCAAAATATAATCTATACCATTTCTCCAGAGATGCTGCCTGACCCACTGAGCTACTCCAGCACTCGCATGGATAGGTGACATAGACGTGTCACCTATCCATGTTCTCCACAGATGCTGCCTGACCCGCTGAGTTACTCCAGCACTCTGTGAAACGTTGCGATTCATATTCTCCACGGATGCTGCCTGACCCACTGATTTACTCCAGCACTTTGTGACTATTTTCCCTTCACCCATCTGCCCAAGCCCACTCTCCCCCCTCCTTTTCTATGTTCCTTTCCACCCATAAACCTCTCTCTGCCTTTACATTTCACTCCTCTTTCAAATTTGCTCTACTTATCAACATGCATTTTTCATCTTCACTTTTTAGTCATAGAATGATGCAGTGTGGAAACAGGCCCTTCAGCCCAACTTGCCCACAACGACCGACATGTCCCATCTAAACTAGTCCCACTCACACGCATCTGGCCCATATCGATCTAAATCTGTCCTATCCATGTACGTGTCCAAATGTCTCTTAAACAGTAGGATGGTCCCAGCCTTAACTACCTCTTCTGGCAGCTCGTTACATACACCCAGCACCCTTTGTGTGAAAAAGCTACCTCTCAGGTTCCTGTTAATTTCTGAAATATTGGTCATAGATTTGGTGCAAAAATGCTCCAAATTAAGGCTCAGAATGCATCAGAGAGCATCTAAAAACCCTGGCATCGAGGGACTTCACGCTTCGCGCACATTATTTCACATTACATTTTTTGTAATCCTGACATGCCACCCCCCTTTTTGCAAAGCTTTGTACGGGCCTGTGCTACCAGTCAATTCACAGTTGTGGGCCTGGAGATGGTATTAAGGGACCTACTCTTTGTGCAAAGAAAATAACTACAGGTGCACAACCTTTTATCCGGAGTTCCGGAAACCGAAAAGCTCCGAAAACCGGACATTTTTTCCAGGATGTCGTCAGCACACCAAAGCTCGCGTTTGGTGCCAAACTTGACCCGAAACGACCCACGGTCAACCCAGGTCTGTACTACTGTAGCGGCTGCCTCCTTCCCGGAGACCGGGGAGACACTTAAACATCTGTAAATCATTGCTTAAATGTTAGTCAGTAAGTTTGGAGGGCTTTTATGTGAAGGGGGGGGGGAATGGGGAAACTTTAATTCTTAGTCCCCTACCTGGTCGGAGAGGCGGGGAGCGGGCAATGCCTTACCGGGTCGCCGTGCAGTAAGCTCCGGAGCGCTGTGGCCGCCGACTCCCAACATCGCGGAGCTTGGGCTGCGGGCGTCCGGCCGCGGGCAGCGCCGGTGTAGCTCCGACCCCTGGCAAATCGACCCCTGGCTGCGCGGCGCTCCAAATCCAGCGCCGCCCGTGACCAGACGCCCGCAGCCCCAGCTCCGCGATGTTGGGAGTCGGCGGCGCAGCTTTCTGCACGGCGACCCGGTAAGACATTGCCCGCTCCCTGCCTCTCCAACCAGGTAGGGGACTAAGAATTAAAGTTTCCCACTTCCCCCCCCCCCCCCCCCCCCTTCACATAAAAGCCCTCCTAACTGACTAACATTTAAGCAATGATTTACAATAATTCCCCGGTCTCCGGGGAGGAGGCAGCCGCTCCAGACTTTTCAAGCCGCCCGCGCTACCTACCTAATCTACGCTAAAAATCTTCCATTTCGAAATCCGAAAAATTCCGAAATCCGAGAAGTGTCTGGTCCCAAGGCTTTCGGATAAAAGGTTGTGCACCTGTACCAAGCTTTGACCATTTTTGTACAGATTAACTACTCTCTAGGAATGTAGTCATCCAGCACTGAAACAGACCTTTCAGTCTTCAAAACTTGCACAATGATGACTCGCATGGGAAGTGGAACTGTCACATTTATAACGTTTTTGAAAAGGGGGGAATTTAATGTTCTAATTAAACCATGCGTGCATGTATTATGGATGAATTGGCCAATCAATTCATTAATTGAGTATTTGCCATTGCTTACCTGCTGTTTTAATCTAGAGCCTACTTTTACCCAGTGCTTTTTTTGTGATGGTACATGCTGGTACAATAAACTGGCACTTCTGAAAGTTAAAAGCTACATTTTCAAATGTTTTGATTTTTTAATATAACAAAGACATTACAAAAGACATAAAAAAGTAAAATGTATTCACTAAATTAGGTGGTTTAATTAGCAGTTTATATGTGATAGGAGCAGAATTAGGCCATTCAGCCCATCAAGTCTACTAAGCCATTCAATCATGGCTGATCTATCTCTCCCTCCTAACCCCATTCTCCTGCCTTCTCACCATAACCCCGACACCCGTGCTAATGAAGAATCTATCTATCTCTGCCTTAAAAATATCCATTCTCTTGGTCTATAGGACAATGACCGAGCAATGTAAAAATAAAGGTGCCAGTGCACACAAAAAATATATACTGCTCAAAATTAATGTAGTATGTTTGTTCAGATTTAAGATCCAAGTTTCTGACTTAACCAAACTATATTTGGTATCAAGTGCTGGAATATAAAACTTCACCATTCAAAGTTTTGCTGTGTAAATTCATCTACATACATGTCATTAATAAGATGCCACTATGGGGCATTGCCCACAGAGAACATATTTTATTGGGACTTAGTGGCTTACGAATAATGAAGTGTGGGCTACTGTAAATTGTCACCAGTGTGCAGGGGAGATGTGGAGTCCAGAGGCAATGGTGAATATGCGAGGAGAATGTGAGAGATTAGTGTAGTCAGCAAGGACCCAGTGGGTTGAAGGGCCTGTTTCTATTCTCTCTCTCTCTCTCTCGCTATGATTCTAACTCTCAAAGAATTTACATAAACAATTTTGAGAGAAATATTAACTTGTCAGAATAAAGAGATAGTGACCTTTGTGTGATCTGGAAAAATGTGTCAGAGTTGCATTAATTTCATACCACTCCCAAAAGGGACATATGAATTTCTGGCAATGGTAATTCCACTGATACAATTGCAATTAGATCCATCACCACCCATCGGGGAAAGAATCACACCCATGTTGCATATCAACAAACACTCGATCACAGGCCAGTACAGTTCCAATTCTAAGTTCCAGCAAAGGTTAGAATTTGTGTCTGCTTGCCACATGTCTGGTCTGTTTCATGTATCCCCATCAGCCCGACACTTATCAAGGACATCTGCACCATATGGTCAGATTGTCTTTCTCCTTTGTTTTTGCAATGTGTATAAAAGTTAAATGGATGTGTGAATGATTAAGACAAATAACGTTCTCATCGTGTTATGTAAAAAGGTTTACTGGCAGTCAGGACTGATTTAACGCATAAATCCTACAAAACCCATGAACAAGTGACCCTCTATAAACTTTACCAATGTGTAGACTTGCTCCTTAACAGAAATGGAGTGATAGGTTTGGTATAGAGGAGTAGAATTAATTGTTATCAGATGTCGGAGCACCTCAGATTCTGCCAAAATAAACACTAGTGTGGAATATTATTTTAAATTATTTATTTCTTCTTCCAGCTACCACACACATATAGTTCCCTTTTAGTTTACCATGAGATCAGTCCCATGCGTGTGACCTCCTTGGGAGTATTTCCTTTAATTTGCCATAACGTGTGATCTTATCGATGTTATTGATCGTCTGAGTATTCACATTTAGACTTATTCTCTCTCGCACTCATATATCCACACTCTCTGACCAGGTCATTCGATGAAAGATATCCATTGGCGTTTCCATTTTATGGGTATTCTATAAAACATACATCCCAAATAAAACTAAGTATTTGTGCTCCAAGCAGAGATAGTTTTATGAAATATGGAATGAAAACCTAGAAAAGGATTGGTACATCCTTTTGCAGTTAAATTCTGAAGTTGAGTGTTTGTACATTTTTAGTCATAAATTGCATAAATATGTTGCACAGTTATTAGAGTGTTTACACCAATTTCCCCATGGAATTCCTATCCGCCAGGACATTGTTCCAGCTGTCACTATCCACCTTACCGCTGAATATATTTCTATCGTATTTTCCATGCATTATTTCATTGAGATATGTGGTGCTCTGTTTTAAGTTGCTGACAAAGATTAGATCAAGTTGTCACCACCAATGAACTCTGTTTTTCACTCATAGTAAAACCAGGAGAGCTTCATATTGCCATTATGTGAATTAATAGTTGATGCTGAGGCATCATTTTTATCTCTGATTCCTAGACATCAATTTCTACAGGTTTTATCATGTTATTTTGTTCACTTTTGCTGTTATTCAGATGTGAATATTTTGATTTCTAATGTAACAAGGCAGATTCTTGCTACAAGTGTATTTAGGTCCATCTTGAATCTAGAAATGTGGCATATTCACCATGGTGGCTGATGAGATTAAGTTTATACAATTTAGTGTAGAGTATGGTTGCACACAACACATGTCAATAGCAATACAATACAATTTATTTGTCATTTGAACCCCATTGAGGTTCAAACGAAATGTTGTTTCTGCAGTCATACACACAAAAAAGAACCAAGACACAACACAATTTACACAAACATCCATCACAGCGCATCTCTTCCTCGCTGTGATGGAAGGCAAAGACTTATCTCTCCCCTGCACTTCCCATTCCCCTCCCGATGTCAGAGTCAAAGTCAAAGCCCCCGGCGGGCGATGGTAATTGTCCCGCGGCCATTTATGCCGCGCCGGGTGCTGCAAGGCCACGCTCCGGGTCTTGTTGTTGGAGCTCCCGGCGGGCGCTAGCAAAGTCCCGCAGCCATTCCAAGCCGCGCCGGGCGATGATGTAAGGCCCCGCTCCAGGTACTCTTCAACCCCGCAACTCGGGCGGGTGAAGTCGCCGTTGCAGAAGCCCCGAAAAGCGGTCTCCCAGCAGGGACCCGCGGGCTCCCGGTGTCACTGTCCACCAGACCTGCGGTAAGCCTCCGAATCCCCGGGGTCGGGTCGCAGCAGCGCACCACCACCGCTCCTCCCTCTCCAAACTCGGCCAGCTCCGCGATGGTGAGTAGGTCCGCAGCTCCGTGACTGGAGCCCCAGGTCGTTCCTGCTGGAGGCCGCTCCACGGTGCTAGGCCCCAACGACAACGGAGACCCGACAGAGAAAAGGTTGGGTTCTCCGTGCAGGGGGTAGATTTTAAAAAGTTTCCCCCACCCCCCACCCCCCACACACATACACAAAAAAAAATTAATAAAAACTACATTCAACGAGACAAAAAATATTAAAAACGACGGACGGACTGCAGAGGCCGCTGCGACGCGAGTCACGCCGCCCACCGGATATGTGCCTCTCTCTTTCTCTCCATAATTATATCCCCCTATGCTCAGACTGATGTTATATGTAAAACATTTACAGCAGCCTAACTCATGCCTTCTGACTTTAACCCTTTTCCAGGTTACCTCAATGTAATGGTTAATAACTACTGGAGAGAACGCTGGTGCCGACTGAAAGTCAACACACTGTACTTCCACAAGGACAGAACAGATCTACGCACACATGTAAAGTCCGTTGTGCTGCAGGATTGTGAGGTAGTTCCAGGATTTGGACCAAAGCATCCCTTCGCTTTCCGGATCCTTCGAAATGGACAGGACATTTGTGTTCTAGAGGTGCAGTATTTATTAGGAATTACAATTTATTATTTAATTCAGAAACAGTGTGTGTGTGGGAGGTGTGCAGGTCACTGGAAAACAGAAACTTCACATGAATTAGTATACTGAGCATGAGGCAGACACACTGACAGATGACCTGCACTGACCAGGTAGGTTTTAGATTTGATGAGAAGACAAAAGAGACTGTAGAGGCTGGAAACTGGAACTAAATACAATGCTAGAAGAACCAAAGACCCCACCCTATCTCTACCAGAATGCAATCCTTAGCTATTCCACCATGACTTCAGATCCTGATTTCTAGATTCCTATGCAGATTTCCAATTGAAATATCATTCCCTTCAGGACTCAATTGTGAACAACAATGCCACCATCAAGTCAGCTATGCTTCCTATGCACTGAAGGCCCATTGCCTACTCCCACCCCTCCTCAATCAGCCATCTCTGGGCACCACCCAGTCCAAATCCAGATCTCTGTGGACCCCCCACCTCTTTAGACTTTAAACACCAACTCCTGATATCCAACCTTGCCTTAAGCCCTAATCAAGCACCAATATCCAGGTGTTACTTCCTGGGCTCTGATCTTCAGCCACCATAAGCCCTTAAATAACCATCCTTCTAGTTCCTCCAGATCCCCAATCACTGAACCCACTTCGTACTTGCCCCCCATATGCCACGGATTTGGCATGTGCATGGCCAAGACCATCATTATCACACCACACAATGTTGTGCTCTTTAAAGGTGTTCATCAATTTCATGATCCTTTTATATTTGATCCTCTTCATAACTTCAAGGACCTCAGAGAATGCCTCTCAGTATTAGTTTTCCATGCCAAACAAAAGGAAAAATGAGAAAATGCAAACTGACAGACCCACGATGTACAACACAGTGTCTATTATTGGACTTTGAAGGGACATTTGTGATTGAAAAGGCCTCTGATGCTGACTATCAAGGTCCATGCTTAAACAATGCCCATCAAGATGAAATATCTCATCAAACAGGCAATAGGTTCAGGAAGAAAGCATTAAATAGCCATAAGAAAACCCCCAAATAATGCATAAACCTTAATGTCAAAGATTACATAATCAAAAGCTATGTTACAACACAGCAATGGTCAAATAGGTTTCCACTTTTGATGCTATGTGTTTTATATAAATGATTATAAAAGGGTGTAGAAAATGTGAAATTATTTGTGGTAAATCAATTTTAAATCTTTATAAATGTATCTAGCATGCAACAAAAGCTTTTCACTGACTGTACCTTGTCACATGTGACAATAAACCAAATTAATATTTAATTGCCCTGTCCCACGGTACGTGTTCATTCCAAGAGCTCTCCCGATTATTAAAAAAAATCAAACTCGGGGTAAGCACGGAGAATGAATGAGGCGGGTATGTCGGAGCTCGGGGACGTCTCTTAGCAACTTGTAACGCTAATGGCAGGTACTCAGGAAGGCTCGCTAACAGCAGGTAAGCACAGGAAGACTTGTGAAGATTTTTCAACATGTTGAAAAATGTCCACGAGAGCCCCGAATACCGACGAGTGGTCATTACCGTAAATCTCCGAATTCGAATCAGGGCAAACTCGGGAGAGCTCTTGGAATGAACTCGTACCGTGGGACGGGGGTTTAAAGCTCCATCAAGATAGGACCATTATGTAAAATAATTTCCAATGTGAAATTAAAGATAAAATCAATTTGAAATCATTTGCATCAACTACTGGTATTTCAGCTGATAAATATGAATTACGTTTCCAAATGATATTCTAGAATAAGATTCATTTTGTTTTATCAAGTTTGTAACTTATGCTGGAGTGTTGTTCACATTTTTCATCTCTTCTGGCTTGTACAGGCCAGCTCTTCTGAGGAGATGGGTAGGTGGCTGGGACTGCTACTTGCTGAGACAGGCTCTACCACAAAGCCAGAGGCTCTGCATTATGATTATGTTGATGTGGAAACAATAGCCAACATTGTGGATGCCGTCAGACATTCCTTCTGGTGAGAACTCAATCCATTATGCAGAAATTTGAAAATAAACTTCTGCCTGTTCTGTTGCTGTTATTAGCAGGTTTTGCGGCGATTGGCAACAATTGACAAACATTTTTTATTGAGGGCAGTAATTCTCAACACTTAGCGATAGCTTTTTATGACTATCAAAATAATACCACATTGGGAAATCAGTTCGTAAATGTGCCCTTTTATACACTACAATATGTGGATTTAAACTGTGAGTGTTAGTAAACTATATTTTAGTTTAGTTTAGAGATACAGCATGGAAATAGGCCCTTCAGCCCACCGAGTCCATGCCGACCAGCAATCACCCATCTGCTAGTTCTATCCTACAGACTAGGGACAATTTAGAGAGGCCATTCATCATTCATCATCTTTTGAAAACGTTTGCGACGCAGTAGTGTTGGTTTCCAACGGGAACGGTGATGGACGCACCACACATCTGTCCTTCAGTTCCTGCGGACTTCTGCCGCAGGAAGTATAGGATTTTGGTGTGTGTGCTTTATCATCATTCCTTACAATGCTATGTACAACAGTGATCGCAATTTCTACTGAAGTGTGGATGGCCGTTGGCTTGCTAGAAGTTCATCCGCCCTTTGACAGGTTTTGTTTTTAGCCCTGCCGGTGGTCCACAGCCCAGGTGGTGGAGACGGTTTAGTCGCTGACTATCCGACCTTGAAGCAGGTAGCACGGGATTACATGGTACCCGTGGCAGGGAGATCTCCCCCGACCTGACCTGAGGTCAGGGGAGAACTCCCTCCTTCTTGACCTAGAGAGGCCAGTTAACCTACAAACCTGCACATCTACAAAACCCACTCGGTCACAGGGTGAACATACAAACTCTGTACAGGCAACACCCTCAGTCAGGATCAAGCGCAGGAGCGCAGGTTTCTGATGCACCATGCCGCCTTATTTACATAAACTGGCTATTCTAAGCCAATGCAATTCCAGATAATAATAAGAAGCAGAAATGTTCTCATCATTCTTATCCTTTGGATATCAAAATTAACTGTTATGCCTTTGTTCCTCTGAGTGAATCTTGATTATGTTTCATAAATTTACTTGTTTTGTTACACTATATAGGTGGGCTACTTCTTCATATAATTCAGCACTTTATCGGCATGATTCCAGAACATATGATGACGTACCATATGAAAAAGTACAGGTAAGGTATTTAGTGGTAAACAATACTCTAAGGAAGTATTTGAATATAAATCAGCTGTATGATGCAGAGTGTCATTTTTAGCAGATTATTTTTAAATATTACACTGAACTTTTGAGCTGGGAGCTAACTGATTACACTATTATAATGAGATAAATCAGACTACAACTTTTGAAGAACTGCAACTTCTGTCAATGCAAAAATCTAGAAGTTGCTGTCAAAGATATCCTGCTCGTCCACAGGATACAATGTTGCTGCTAATATGTCACATAGAACTGAATATAATGATATGATATTGAGGCCTAACTAGCCCTCCACTAAAAGTGGCTGTAAAGGATGTATTCAAAAGTTAATGTTTCAAAAGATCTGATAAATGAACAAATATCCTCTGCCCTTGAAATTTAATTTTACAGTAAAGTGAAATAAGTTATCATTTGCTGAGAAGCAAGTCAGAGTGGGGATTTTCAAAAGACCCAGAGTTGTTTATTCTGTGTGTCTCTTTTGTCTGTGTGCCTCAGTCACATCTTTATTTCCTAATCCATGTATTTCACATAATGCATTATTTTCTACTTCATATTTGATTTTGTTTTAAAGTGCTACAAGATTGTATTGTAATGTAATATCTGTTGTGAAATGTTTAAGACCTTTCAGGCATGTTTGGCATGTTGAAATGTTCAATCACTCAGATCTATGCACAGAGATGCATATGTTGAAACATGCTGGCCACACAGCAGTTACTGCACAGACATCGGTTGGCTTCACATGAGCTGCAACAGATTTCCGTTCAATATTTCCACTCCTGTGATTGCTAAACCATTCTTGCCAGCAGTTGACCCAAGCTGAGCAATTTTATGGCAACTGTTGCACCTGAGCATTGCGCATTAATCGGTCCAGCCACTATCTCCTGGCTTTATTTGCTAGCAGACACGTGACTTATGAATGTATATTAGTGAACAAAAAAATATACAACTCATGATGGCTTGTGAAAGGACATGCACTGCAAATTACATTGTTTATGCACACAAGGACCTGCGTGATTTCTACTGAGGAAACCCATTCTACAGCATAACCAGAGCCAACTATGCAGTGACATTTCAACACGTTTTCAGACATGAATGATTTTCTATCTTTCTGTTTCTTAATTTGGTTACTCATGTCTTGCAGGTGCCTGCAGTGGGCAGCCCACTTAATCAAACACCTGAGTTGATTATGATTAGTATCAGATGAATAGAAAGGGTTGTTGCTTAGTTACCTACAAACATCAGGCTCTTTATCTATTTGTATCTCATACAGCCACTTTGCTGAAGTACACTCAAATCTTAACCTTGAGCACCTACCTTAATAATATATACCATCTATCCTTCAATTTCGGATTCCGAAAAGCAAATTTTAGTCTCCATTTCAACAACACTTGCATCCACCCCACAGTTTCCTTCTTTCTCTGTTGTAAGAAAGCTTCCCTCCATATAAACAAACTATCTTAAGTTTGCCCACTCTCTCATAATCTTGCTCACTGGCATGTCTAATCTCAATGATTTTTTTGTAAACTAAGCTATTTCTGTTTGAATCGCCAGCTCCCTTCAATTTTGTCCTCCTTTGAGGCACTGCAAATCCCTCCTTTCCAAATTGGCAAGCACAAATGAATTGCAGAAACTATCAAAATCGGGTCAAGCCATCAAAATGATGCAGGTATCTCACTGACCACATCTGGCAAGCATAGTGATGGCTTCACCCTATTCTATAATATAACACTAATATAATATTAGTGCCCCAGACAGGATTGCAGTTAAACACTTGTTTTGTGCTGTTTTGTAAATTCACGATCACAGCTTAAGGGCCTGTCCCACTTGGCGATTTTTTTCGGTGACTGCCGGCGTCATATCAGTGTCGCCAAAAGATTTTGAACATTTCAAAATCCAGCGGGAACGAAAAAAATGTTGTGACACTTGAAAAGACACCGGGCGTCAATACATCATCACACCGCGTCACGCTGCAAATTTTTCAGTAACCTAATACATCAGTTAATTATGCCGGCAGTCGCCGAAAATAGTCACCAAGTGGGACAGGCCCTAGTTACAAAATAACAAGTGCTCAATGATGTATTGAGGTACATCTGCTTTCCATGAGAGTTTGTCAAGTTTTGGGGATTTTTTACCTTAAACCATTTAACAAGGGGTACATTCATAGTGAGTTGATCCAGGACAAATAACTAATTTTGTTGGCATAAGTTTTGAAAACTTCTAATTGAGTCTCGTGCAATGTTCAGTAATTCTAGTTCAGAACAGGATATTTAATTTTTCATTTAAGTCTCCACATCAAAAGAGCATTGTTCCAGATGGCAAAACTGTACAGGCAACAGGAAGTTACTGAACTGAGTGCGGCTTTTTTTTAATTGACGCGGAATATTGGAGCTGCAGGTGCATCAGGTCTTATGTTCTTAGAGGAAGTTGCTGGCAACATATGTAGTACTGTTCCCAGAAATGAATGCAGGGAACTCTGCACCAGCAGTTGACTCTAATGGCAAAGGTAAACTTTATCTATGAAATAAGTTTCTGCCATGCATTGCCTTGATCTACACAGCCTTATCTTCCATTAAATCCTGAATTAAAGGAGTATTGCCTGTGAAATACTTCATAATTGACAGATTAACAATGATCAGTTACTGATATTATATGGAGCTGAATTTTTAATCCTTTTTAAAGACTAATTTCATTGATATAAATGACACACCATTCAATCACAACTGGCCGTTAAAAAACCATAGGAAGTGCATTGAAGTTAGCTTGTCTCTCTGTCTCTGAGGTTTGATAGTTATATTAGGTCGAGGCTGCTCATTTCATTGATCACAAGATAATTACTAAAATAGTCATCAGCCAAAGCAATATACACATTTCTCGTGAGTTGGCTCCATTTACAAATGGACGTAAATGTGCGAAAAATTTGAAATTATGCTTTTAGCAAGCAAAGTCTTTATCTAAATGGTTGGTGCTCAATCCAGGGCTGATGACATAACTATTACTCTTTCCAATGACTCCTGTGTTGCTGCATGTAATTGAAAAATACCAGTGCTATTATGTTGGAAATGCAAATTCTGGTTTAACACTGAAGCAAAACACACGTTTCTGAATAAAAAGAGTGATGTAAAAATTTCACTCTGTTGAACTTGATACTGCCTTCCTGCCGAAGTTAGTCCAGATTTTTATGTCTATTATAGACAATACTGCAGGATTATTCCGTAATGGGCCGTTTATATATTCTCAACACCTACTTCAAACAACACCTATTTCATCCATCTCTTTGTAACACACTAAAACCTTAACCTATAAAATAGGAGCCAGAAATAATTTGGAGCATGCGGAGGTATCAATCAATGAAATTATTTAAAGCAGATTTAAACTAATATCTAGACTAAATTGTTCATTTGGGAAGCCATAATGAAAGATTTTATAGCAGGGTGCAAAAGAAAAAAATCAAGGTAGCAAAGTCATCAGAGTTTTGTGAAAGGGAATAAAAATCTCACCTTTGACAAATTAATTTTTCCGTCAGCCCTCTGGATAAAAGAGAGTCAGTTGATGCATTGTACACATTTCTAGAAAGAGCTTGATAAAGTGTCTCAAAGGTTATTACAGAAAATGGGAGAAAATGTAAAAGGCAACATTTGGTATGGATAGGCTGGCTAAAAGGCATTACTTGGATTTTGTTTCTCATTGGCAAGATACAAGAAGTGAAATCAGTGCTGAGGCCTTTTTTTTTTACAATTGATATAAGATAATTTATATGACGGTACCAAAAGCAAGGCTGCTCATTTCATTGATGATGCCTAGATAAGTAGGTAACTAAATCATGAAGAGGTCATAAAAACCTCGAAAGCAATATAAAATAATTACGCGAGTTGGCAAAGATTTAGCAAATGGACTATAAATGTGCGAAAATTTGAAATTATTCAGTTTAGCAAGAAAAACATCTTATCTAAATGGTGAGAATTTATAATGCTCAGATCCAAAAAGATTGGATATCCTATTACATGATACGCAATGAGTCCGTGTGTTGCTACAGCATGTAATTAGAAAAACTAACAGTGCTATTATGTAGGAAGAAACTGCAGATGCTGGTTTACACTGAAGCAAGACACAAATTTCTGGAGTAAATCAGCAGGATGTAAAAATTCAGTCCTTCTCTCCAGTGATACTGCCTGTCCTGCTGAGTTAGTCCAGATTTTTATGTCTATTATAGACAATAGGAGCAGGCCATTCAGCCGTTTGAGCCAGCACTGCCATTCAATGTGATCATGGCTGATCATCCCCAATCAGTACCCCGTCCCTGCCTTCTCCCCATATCCCCTGACTCTGCTATCTTTAAGAGCCCTATCTAGCTCTCTCTTGACAATTAACAATGCTATTGTTTATTGCTAGTAAAATTGAACACAAAAGAGAGGAGTTATATGTCATTGTATAAACTAATGGTTTAGCCTCTTCTAGAGCGGAGGAAACAACATTAGTCATCTTATTCAAAGAAGGATATTACTGCATTGGGAGCAGATCAGAGAAGATTTACCAAACTAATATCTAGACTGGGCAGTTGTCTTATGATGAAAGATAGGATAGGATAGATTTGTGAAGGAGTTTAATAAAGGGACAGGGAACCTGATCGAAACATAAGATTGAGAGAGGATAAGAACATAAGTAGAAGCAGGGGCAGTCCATTTGACCCTTCATCCTTGATCTACCATCATTCGCTATATTTAAGTGGGAGTTAGATGTGGCCCTTGTGGCTAAAGGTATCAGGGGGTATGGAGAGAAGGCAGGTACAGGATACTGAGTTGGATGATCAGCCATGATCATATTGAATGGCGGTGTAGGCTCAACGGGCCGAATGGCCTACTCCTGCACCTATTTTCTATGTTTCTATGTTAAGATCATGGCTAATCTTCTACCTCAATGCCATGTCAATCAATTACATAAATCTCACAAAATACAGAAATCCCTTGTTGAAACAGACCAAAGGGGGATGATTGACCGCTATAACAGAGTAAGAGATCACCGAGTAATAGAGTATCATTGTGCAATTTGGAGAAACAAAGAAGTGCAGATACTGGTTAATGCACAAAAGAGCACAAAGTGCTGGAGTAACTCAGCAGTTTAGGCAGCATCTCTGGAGAACATGGTAAGGTGACCTTTAGGGTCGAGACTCTTCTTCAGATTCTCGGTCTGGAACTGGGCCGCCAGTTGAGCCACTGGGCTAAGTCATTGGTTGTGGCCCCTGGGCGGCCAGATTGCAAGTAAAGTGTGAGGATGGCAGCAGCGCCAGGCTCTGCCTAGAAGCAGCCGAGGAGAAGGTGTGGCCGGGGATGGCGTTGGCATCCTAGCCTGGAAGCGGCCAAGGGTGCTGTGGGTTGGCGATGGCGGAAGTAGGCCTGGCCTGAAATGGCCAGGGAGGCTTTGTGAAACTGGGGTGGTTTTGGCAGCCCAGCCTAGAAGCGACCTGGGAGGCGGTGTGGGCTGGTGGTTGTGTTGGTATCCCAGCCTGGCTGTGAAGGTCTCTAGCTCCATCCGATACAACCAAATTCCATTATAAAAAGGTCCATAATAACGGGGGTTCACTGTATATCTGTTTATACTCAATGACAGTCTCCACTACTCACTGGAATATAAAAATCCAAAGATTCATCACCCTCTGAGTGGTGAAATTTCACAATATCTTATTCATAAACTACCTACCCCTTAAGGTGCCTGGTTCTATACTTTCCAATCAGGAGTAAGATCTTTGCTGCATCCAGTTTGTTGAACCTTGTGAGAATTTTGCAAGTTTCAATAAGATTTCCTTTTATTCTTCTGAACTCTTGAGGGACCAGAGCTAGTCTGCTCAATCACTCCTTTGATATCATTAGTCTAGCAACTTCCTCTATTCAAATACATCCTTTAAGTAAAGAGACCAAAACTAGACACAATCTCACAAACGTTCGATAAAAGATATCTGTTATCCTGAACTCAAACCTTCTCATAATATAAAGGTCCACCGCCTATCCATTCCCGCCACATTCCTGCCTGACCCACTGAGTTACTCCACCGGTTTGTGTTTTGCTCAAAATTCCAGCATCTGCAATTCCTTGTGTCTCCGTGCAACATATCATCTGATTTTCTAATCATTTGCTGCATCGGAATGTTTGTTTCAGTGACGTGTGCGCAATGATACCTACTTCTCTTTCAGCATCAACATTACTCAGTCTCCCATACTTAAAAAAAAATCTTCTTTTCTGTTCTATGCACTAAGATGGCCAAATGCTTCTGGTTGTGCAGGAATCAAGATCAGGGAGGGGATCACTGTTTAAAAGTAAAGGTTTCCCATATCCAAAGAAACTAGGCTAACCAGCATCACACGGGAGGGCTGGTTCCCCAACGCAATATTCTACCTCTCCACCAATTCCAATATTGGTGGCCAGTGGAGGGGTGGGGCTTTCCAGAGGGCTAGTATGGACATTGTGGGCCGAATGGATACTTGGGCTGGCAGCTCAGTCACTCAAGCCTGTTGTGCTGGCAGCTCACTCACTCAAGGCTAGTGGGCTGGCAGTTGACTCACGGCTATTCCTTGAAATTCTATTTCAAGCAGGGTGCAAGGCCACCAAATTCAAGTGCAGTTTCTTACCACTTCAAGCAGGGTGCAAGGCCACTAAAGACAGCGAGTCGAGACCTCTCCCTCCTCCATCTTGCAGAGACTGAGCCACGCCCACACTTCTGGGTTTTATTGTCCCTCCCCCCCCCTCCCACCAGAAGGGGCGTGGCCTTCGTGGCATGATTGACAGGTGAGAGAATCTCAACATTTTTTAAACACTAATAACTCTTTTACTTTTCAACAATGGGAAAAGTTTTCAGCACCTGATGAGCGGAGGGGGACTGAGTAAGATGGCCAAAAATCACAGCTATATGTGGTAGCGTTTTTTCTAAAAGTCAAGATTAGCCTTAATTATATAGAAGGCAAGGCAGATTTAATTAGGCAAGGCAACTTTAATTAGGCAAGGCAACTTTAATTAGGACAGGCAACTTTAATTAGGCAAGACAGCTTTAGCATTTCCAAACCAAAGGCAACACAGCTTTAGTATTTCCAAACAATATTTTCAAACCACATTAAGGGCACTGACAGGTCAGTAAAACCACTCACAGTTTAGTAGACATGTGCTCAGTGTTATTCACAGCTCAGACTGAGAGACGTGACCCTCTTGCTCCCCATCTTGCAGAGACTGACTGAGGCACTCAACATTTTCCGGGTTTTATAGTCCCTCCGGAAGGGGCGTGGCCTTCAGGAGAGAGAATCGCAACATTTTTTAAACAATAACGACTCTTTTATTTTTCATCAATGGGAAAAATCCTCTTGTCCTGCGCAGCGAAGGGGGACTCGAAGTAAGATGGCCAAAAATCACAGCCGTAAGTGGCAACGTTTTTTCTAAAATCAATATATAGAACCACAGGAAGTAGTCAAGATCAGACTTTTAGTAATATATAGATGAGGCAAAATATTTTCTTTCAAAAGAGAATTGTTAAGATTTGCAACTCTCTTCCTTAAAGGATAGTGGAAGTAAAGTCTGTAAATAAGATTATGGTAGATAGATTGTTAAGCTATCTACTCAAGCAGAATGGTGGGCTGAAGGGCCTGTTTCTATGCTATATCTCGAAACTCTACATTGGAGTTTAAGTATCAGTCAGATGAGCTATGATCTTATCAAATAGTGGTGTAGGCTCAAGGGGGCAGATTGGCCTACAGCTGCTCCTATATATTGTCTTATAACCAATATAACAATTGGATTAGTTTGTGTTTCTTTCTAGCGTCGCATTGGCATCTCAAGGATTCTTATGCACACGCACAAATGTCTCTGTGGAGCTACTGCAAGCTAACTATAATTGTATAAGATATCAACAAGCTATATCACCTAATATGACCCAATATGACCTAATCCAAATTCCCACTGAATTTAGCTTACAAAGCCATTTAAGAAATGTAAACGTGAGCCTCAGTCATCCCCACACCCATTGCGGTAAGTACAGTTTCCCTTTAGTTTGAAATAGTTTCACTTTAGTTTGCTGGTGAGTGAGAAAGTGATCTGTTGTTGATAACTTTCACAGATGTTTCCTCCACTATCCACTGACAAATTCTATCCTGCACCTCAACACAATGGCCATTAAAAACTGGCAGTCTATTGTTTTCCATACTGCTTTTGCCCATGCGGGGGGTGAATAAAGGAATACCTTGGCCGACTCTTGCATTTTAACACGTTTCTATTGGAATAAAGAACTTTGAAAGAAAGCCAAGCATATTTATTTCTTTAGTTTCTATATTTTACAGCGAGGGTTTTCCATTGCATCACTTGATTCCATCATTCTCATGCAGCTCTCTTTCTGAATGAATTTGTGTGTTACATTTTCAAATGTTGCCCTGAATAGAAACAGAAACATAGAAAATAGGTGCAGAAGTAGGCCATGTCGCCCTTCAAGCCAGCACCACCATTCAATATGATCATGGCTGATCATCCAGTATTAGTACCCCGTTCCTGCCTTCTCCCTATACCCCTTGATTCCTTTAGCCCTAAGAGCTATATCCAACTCATTCTTGAATACATCCAGTGAATTGGCCTCCACTGCCTTCTGTAGCAGAGAATTCCACAGATTCACAACTCTCTGGGTGTAAAGGTTTTTCCTCATCTCAGTCCTAAATGACCTGCCCCTTATTCTTAAACTGTGACCCCTGGTTCTGGACTCCCCCAAAATGGGAAACCTGTCCAATCCCTTAGTAATTCTATATGTTTCTATTATCCCCTTTCATCCTTCTAAATTCCAGTGAATATAAGCCCAGTTGATCCATTATTTCCCACCATCCCAGGATATAACATGGTGAACCTACGCTGCACCCCTCAATATCAAGAATATCCTTCCTCAAACTAGGAGACCAAAACTGCACACAATAGTCCAGGTGTGGTCCCACCAGGGCCACACTGGTATGGCAATGGGGGAAACAAAGGGGACAACAATCTCATCAGGCCACAACATTTATATCAGGCGAATGGACTAACTTCAAAGATTGAGAAGGAAAAATGTTATGGAGCAAAGAGGTTAAGATTTGTTCCGATATTGGACAGAAATTATTTTTAATCTCCAGCACGCTATTTTCATTGGGTGGGGACGATACTGGGGTGAGTAAAATTATTTCCCTTAACTCTCTCCCCCCCACCCACAACAGACTAAGAATAAAAAACGTTGTCATCATTTCACAATTAGAATTTAAACAGTTTTGACAGTGACAAGAAATCATCACACTACATGGTGATAAACTCTATATTCTCAATCAGTCTTTGATTCTATTTCCGGTCTGATATTGGCAGTTTTCACTACTTATCCGTTTCCCCATTAATTATACAGCGCTCTTTAACGGTTGTGTTTTTCTAACAAATTTAAAGTGTGAGCATGGAAGTTATCGGCAGGTGTGACATAAAGCCAGACCATTTAACCTCTGCAGGCCTCCAGTCCCCTATGAGTCACATATAATTTATGACCACCACAGGTCTACCTCTGATCTGAGAAGCCTCTCCTATAAACTTTCACAGGAACAAAGTTTTTTCCCACTTTTGTCTCGAGAGAGCATTTCCTAGACTGTGGGAGGGGTTCGGGGGAGGGAAGGGGGGAATTGTTGGTGGACAATGTAGTGGGAATTAAGCCTTGCTACAAAGTAAACAGCTGCTTTCAATGCCTTCCCCCCTATAATCTGAAACCCCTGTTGCAGTGCACCGGCACAAAAACTTGCTTTGCCTTTGTTTTTCTTAATTGTGTGTGATGACTTGATTCTCATGGGATCGACAGTTCCCACCCCCAGCCTACATGTATTCAGTGAGTTCCTGAATTTGCAATGTCCCAAAGGCCTAACAGGCACTGTAATATACAATAGGTTCATAATAATTACTTAAAACTTTGTCCAAAATAGCCATTTTCTTGTCAATGTGACTATATCTTAAATGAAAAAACAGAAGTCAAACCTATGTCTCTATATTGCTGTACCCTACAGTGAGTTTTCTTTATCTGAGTTGAAAAGCATCATGTTTTGCGTTATTTTAGCTTTTGAATCCTAGTGTATGCGGACATAAATATTCAACCAGATGGGAAGTATTTTGAAGACTGTTAATATACAACAAATGGATATTTACTCGGCTCGCCCACACAGACATTTCCCAACAGAAAGAAATGAAAACTGGTTTTTATATTGCATTTCATTACACTCCAAAATGCTTTCCAACCAAAGCAGCATTTTAGAAGCGTAGCCAATATTATAATTGCAGGAAATATGGCAGCCAATTTGTGCATGGCAAGCTCCCACAGGTGCATCGGAACATATTGTACTTGTGTTTTCTTTCTCTTCTTGTATACGGTGACTCGTGGCAGGGTATTTTTGTTTAGTTTAGTTTAGAGATACAGCGCGGAAACAGGCCCTTCAGCACAATTTACAATGTTACCAAGCCAATTCTACAAACCTGTACGTCTTTGGAGTGTGGGAGGAAACTGGAGCACCCGTCGAAATCCCACGCAGGGCACGGGGAGAATATACAAACTCCATACGGACAGTACCAATATTCAGGATCGAACCTGGGTCTCTGGTGTGCTGTAAGGCATCAACTCTACTACTGCACCACATTATTTAGATATTTGACTGACCAATTTCTGCATCTGTTCTTGAAACTGATGATTAGCATTTAGATACTGTACTGATAACTCTAACCTCTCTTTTTTGAGGCTTTACAGATGCTTGAACAGCCATGAAAGTAGCCAGATGGCAAAATTCTTTTGAAAATTAAAAACCTGCAGATGTAGGAAATCTAAACCAAAAGAAAATAAAATGCTGGAAACACTTAGCAGGTTAGGCAACACCTGTGAAAAGAGAAACAGTGTTCAACTTGAAATATTAACTGTTTCTATTTCCACAGATGCTACCTGACTTGCTGAGCGTATGTGGCAATTTCCTTTTGATCACATGAGCATCAAGGTACAAAGTGCCCTCCCCTCCCTCTCCTCAAATAACTTGGCTTCCTTACCATGATTTGCCTCTAATTTCAGTTAATGTCAGAAGCAAACAAAATTTAAAGGAAGAGCAGTTCGCACTGGGACACCACATGGACAAAACCATCTCCAATTACCTTTTTTGATTTCTTACAATGTCCTGGGAAGTCATTCAGCCCATCCAATTTATGCTGGCTCACAGCAATCCCATTCCACCACTTACTTCCCTATAGCCCGTGCACTTTTCCATATTCATCAATCCTAACCCAATTTGTACAATAGACATTTTACTATAGTCAATTAGCCTACTGACTAGTACATTTTTGAGATGTTGAAGGACACTGGAGCACCTAGGCAAACCCACATGGTCACAGGAAGAATGTGCAAGCTCCACACAGATCTCACTGGCAGTCAGGCTGCACCAAGGAGTTAATTTGGAACGTCACCTTCTGATGCTTCTTGGTGGTACATTGCTCGAATCCTGATCAAAACATGAAGAAAATTTGTAATGATCTCACTAATGCCTCCGTGCTCACCAAATGTTAAAATCTGCAGCCTCAAGGGGATTGGTACTTCACAGTTGTGTCTTGTCTTATTCAGATTGAAGAACAGAAGCAACCTGCCATCTCACAAATAATTCCCCAAGCTTCCACATCAAACGATGCCTTGGATAGAGCTAATTCGCAAAACAAAATTAAACGTCAAGCTTCAAGTAAGCACACAATTTTATTCTCTGTTTATTCTCTTGAAATCTTATTGGATCTTGACTTCATTAAAATATGGAAAAGTAATTCTGTATATTGACCAACTCTTTACTTAAATGTTTGAATAGGCGAGTTAATTCATTTTGATTGTTGTTTCATTATGCAAGTTGTTCCTAATAGAAGGAATTCCTATTGGATGCCCAGGAGTGCCACATTATATATGGTTCAGCAGGAAAAGGCTCTATCACCAAGACTGAGATGAGAAAGTCATTGTAATGGGCTAAACAACTTTATTTGAGATTGTTTCTGCCCAAGAGGTGGCACGGTGGCGCAGCAGTAGCCTTGCTGCCTTACAGAGCTTTCAGCACCAGAGACCCGGGTTCGATCCTGAGTACAGGTGCTGTGTGTACGGAGTTTGAATGTTCTCCCCATGACCGTGTAGGTTTTCTCCGAGATCTTCGATTTCCTCCCCCACTCCAAAGACGTACAGGCTTGTAGGTTAATTGGCTTTGTATAAATGTAAATTGTTCATAGTGTGTAGGATAGTGTTAATATTTGGGGATCGCTGGTCGGTGCAGACTCGGTGGGCCGAAGGGCTTGTTTCCGTACTGTATCTCTAAACTAAACTAACCTAGGAGAGAGAGTAAACTATGGTGTATCAAAGTAAATGTTCATAAGACATAGGAGAATAATTAGGCTCTTCAGCCCATCGAGTCTACTCCGCCATTCAATCATGACTGATCTATCTTTTCCTCTCAACCCCATTCTCCTGACTTCTCCCCGTAACCCTTGACACCCTTACTAATCAACAACCTATCGGTCTCTGCTTTATTATTATCCATATGTTAGCTTGAGTCAAGGCAGAAGTTTAAGTTTGCTCTGTCCCTTTAATAGAGACTTTTTAATATAATGGGCCTGCATCAGCAGAGTTCAAAATATAAAATTAAAAGTAAATTAAATTTCTATCAATTAGCAGAATCAACATTACCAACAGTAGAATTGTAAATAGCAACACAAGTGCATTGACACTGATTCGAGAGGCACTGAGCTTAGCTTCCAATTCAAAGAATGTTGATGTTCTCAGGGTAGTGGTAAAGCTACACTTTGCTTGCTGGTTGTGGCTAGATTTCAGGGCAGTGCCTTAACACTGCAGTTAAATATCATCATTACAGATACATTCAGGAAAAGATAAGGCTGTTCGCATGGATCCTCGATTGATTACCATGACGAGTCCTTTGGGACCAGGAAATACAATTTATTACAAGAGAATAGTGTTAATTAGGATAGTTTATTTGTTTACTCAGACTGAGCTGCAATATGTAGTGGGCCAATAGGATTTTGTGTCATTTCTAGATTTATATAACTAATTATTTAGCTACACTTGAAAATAAACTTCTATTGGGTATAGCCTTGAAGAATTACTCATTACTGAGTTCCATTCACTCTATTGTGCCTGTGCCAGGTCTTTGGAAAAGCTGCCTTTCTATTTCTTGTTTTGATTCCTGCTTCCACTGATGACCACGGCAGGCCTGGAAAGAGTGAATGAGGAAAGGATGTTTCCACTAGTTGGAGGGGCTAAGACCAGAGGCCATAGTCTCAGAATAAAAATACCTAACTTTAGAAAAGAGATGAGAAGAAATGTTGATACTCAGAGGGAGGTGAATCTGCGGAATTATTTGCCACAGATGGCTATGGAGGCCAAATCAGTGGATATTATTAAGGAGAATGACAGATTTGTGATTAGTAAGGATATCACGGGTTATGGGGCGAACGCAGAAGAATAGGGTTGAGAGGGAAAGATAGATCATACATGATTGAATGACAGAGTAGACTTGATGGGCCGAATAGCCTAATTCGGCTCCTAGCACATATGAACATGAACTATGAACTGTGCAAGTCTCCTGCCTTCTCTCTACGCATAAAAGATATATAGTACTCATTTTATACGCCTTGGATGTACCAGAGGGTATTGTGGTAATCCAATCTCACAGCTGAATCAACTGAGCTACCAGATAGTCAAGAAAGCAAATCCTTATAGAAATAGGAGAAAATGTTTTGGTATAAATAAAACCATTTGTGAAAACATGAAAGGGTAGCTCAGAATAGGAGTTGCACTCATCACTCAGTCCCAACTGTCACTGAGCCAAAGTCAGTGTTTACTGCAGGATTCAAACATTTGAGCCCACAGATGTGCTCAAGCCACTTTCATTTCCTGTGGCCACACTGCCGTCATCACATGGTGACAAGGTGCTGAGATTAAAAGGTAGTTTGACACCAGGACCTGTGTTAACACCAGTGGCACAGTGGCAGCTCCACGTACAGCTGGTGAGCTCGCTCGCCATAGAGGAGTTCTATTCCAAACCTATTCGCTGTACTCAGAAATTCAAGGGCAACCATACAATGCAGGGGTAAATCCTCTTCCAAAATCTCTGGGACACATTTTCTCCCTTGACAGAGAAAGTATCAAAATGGATACAAAGGGCCAATACAAGTGCACAAAAGATAATTTCACTTTTGTAAGCTTGTTAATAACTATTTAAAGCAAAACATGAGTAAACAAACAGCTCAATTAATGTTGTATTTATAGCCTCTGAAAGCTGTGATATGTCAAATGAGATATTATGATTACTCTAATAGAGAGCTGGTATAATTTGTTGCTTTCCACAACAATAGCAATGGTAAAGTCATTTAATTTGAAGCTGAGTCAATGGAAATGCTTGATTATTAATCTGCACAACTGCTCATCAATAATTCATTAATTTGCATGTTTGATTTCCCTTAAACTTAGCAATATAAATAATAATAGCCTCAAACCGTTCTCTCACTTTCCTAGATCATTTTAATTCAGATTCGTAGATGAATGGAACTATTATTAATTGAAGAAAAATATTTCACTGTACATAAAATGCTTGCATGTAATTTGCAACATGACTTGGGATAAATTAGCATCATAAACATTTGTTTTGCATGTGAATGATAAGAATCTTGTTGAATTGATGGGTCTCTAGTTAATACTAAAGACAAAATTATTTTATGTTGGTCATTTCTTTTAAGTTTTTAAAGCAAAACACATTGGAGAATTCAACTGATTAATATTGAATGCCACCCATTCTTCAATGTATGCATCTTACCTATTACTTACTAACCATTTTGCTAATAATTCACTAAACACAGGAATTAATTTGCTTATATGATGCTTTGTAGAATGTAAAATATTCCAGTGACTAACTGAAATTGTGGCTCTATCAGATTGCTCACTTACTGTATTTGTTAGCTACTATTTGTTAGATGATCAGCCATGATCACATTGAATGACGGTGCTGGCTCGAAGGGCTGAATGGCCTACATCTGCGCCCATTGCCTATTTTCTATTGCCTATTTTTCTATTTTGTTAATGTATCTCTGCTAAATTAAGTATGCTCGATTCATGGCTTTCAAGGTTTCTCTTTCTATATTTGTCTAAAATCTTTTCCTGTTGATGTACACCCTCTCCTCTCACCTATCTAAAATTCCCAAAAAGTTAGCCAGTTAGTTAGACCATGATCAGACTATAAGTATGTGCACCGTCCTTGGCAAATAAGAGGCGTATTGCACATCACAATCAAAATCAGTTCACAATCAGTCCACAATCAATCAAAATCAATGGTCAGATGGCCCATCTGTAGCGTAATTCCATTCTTATTTCTCAGATGCGAATCAGTCTAAATATGGGAAGACTCGGGCCGAAGAAGATGCAAAGAAATGGTTGTCTGAACAGGAATCACTTGAGAGTCAGAAGGATTCAATACGTAAAGAACTGACGCAACTCCGAAAAGAGAAGAAAGAGTTCCGTAGAGCTCTGAAAGAATGTATAGGTATATCTTCAAATCTACTTTATTAAATGTGGAATTATGCAGCCTACACAACGTTACATGGATGGTGGAATAATTCACTTAGAAAATTACAGTTTTAGTTTTGTACTATTTCTCTCATAAGAGAAGGGGGTCATTGGCCCATTGTGTCTACAAGCAATCCCTTCAATCTCATTTCCCAACACGTATATCCAGGTAGCCTATGCTCTCCAACAAACCCATCAATCACGCTTTGGTTGTTCTACCACTTATGTACACTAAGGGCAATTTACAGTCACCACTTCACATAGGAATTAGTTTATCTTTTAGGAGATGGGAAGATATCTGTACATCTTGGCGAAACCCACACAGTCGCAGGGAGAACTTGTCAACTCCACCCCGACCGTACCCAAGGTCGGGATTAACCCTGGGCTGTTGGTGCCTTGAGGCAGCGGCAATACCACCTACATCATTATGCCACCTTAAATAGATATTCGTATAAGGATATTGCATTTTTTTTAAAGTGAGTATTTATAGGCTCACTATGTTGCAATTGAATCAAACATTTGGGTATAAATTAGCTTCAATTAAACTTAATTATACGCCAAAGTTATGATGAATACATTAGGGCACTGTGTAATTAATGTATACAGCATATTTGACCTTGAGAGAATATTTGCATACAATTTCAGTTTTTCTTCTTGTTTTCATTTTGTTCCAAGAGTGTAGCAGCTTGATACAAAAGAAAGGAAAAATATGAATCAGTATGTCTCCAATAACTTAATAAATTGACCTGTGGTGAAGGGGATAAAAAGTAGAAGAGAAGCAAGAAGGACCCATGTTCAATCTCTGGTTTGTTTTAAGATACCTGATTTTATGTAATCCAGCTCCATCTTTCCCAGATTAGTAAATGGAAATATCATTGTCTCCACTACTGAAATAGTTAATATACTCAAACGTGACATTGACTTTAGAGTTCAGTTTAGTTTATTATCACATGTACCGAGGTACAGTGAAAAGCTTTGGTTGCGTGCAGTCCAGTCAGCGGAAAGACAATTCATGATAACAATTGAGCCATGTATAGATACATGATAAGGGACTAACGTTTAGTGCAAGGTAAAGCCAGTAAAGTCTGATCAAAGATAGACCGAAGGTCACCAATGAAGGAGATAGTTGTTCAGGACTGCTCTCTAATTGTGGTAGAATGATTCAGTTGCCTGATAACAGCTGGGAAGAAACTGTCCCTGAATCTGGAGGTATGCATTTTCAAAAAGTTGGAAACAGGCCTTTCAGCCCACCGAATCCACGCCAACCATCGATCACTCATTCACACTAGTTCTATGTCTTCCCACATGTTCATCCATTCCCTACATACTTGGGACAATTTTACAGAGACCCATTAATCTACGAACTTTGCACATAGTTAGGATATGTTCTTACAACATGCACTGGACAGATGTTTAAATTTGCCTGCGGATTTGCATTCAAAATTTAAACATAAACATTAACCAAAGATGTCGAACAGTTCTTGACCTTTGAGTTTTGAGAAGTGGAAAGTTTACACAGAGTGTGGTAAGGGCCTGAATCAGGCTACCAGAGATGGTGATAGAAGTAGATATGATAGTGGCATTTAAGAGGATTTTGGATAGTTACATGAATATGCAGGTAATTGGGGGGGTGGGGGGGGGGGGTTAACGATTGTGTGCAGAGAGAAGGGATTAGTTTAATTTGACATCAAGTTCGTCACTGACAATTCGGGCTGAAGGACCTGTTCCTGTGCTGTACTGTTCTGCGTTGTGTGTTTGAGATGCTTTTTCCTAAAGCTTCTATTGCCATCTGGTGGTTAACAACAGCAGGCACTGTACATCTCACAAAGAGAACTGTATCTCAGATGAAATACAAAACAGTGGTTCCATTTATCAGTTTAGGTTGATGCAATGGATACTGAGACAATTTGACAGATAGCTATCCGATTACTTAAGATTTAAGAAGGAGGATAATTGGTTCTGGACCAATTAAAGAGTAGTCAGCTTAATGTCAGTGGTAGGAAAAATAATAAACTCTACATAATAAGACAATAGACATTTACATTTTTTGGCTAGAAATGTAAAAATATAATAAAATAACCATGAATTTCCAGGAGAAAATCTTGTTTGCCTAATCTTACTGAATTCTCAAGTTATTATAGAGAGTTGATCTATAGGATGTCTATGGTAGTACCGGCCAAAGTTGTCAGGTTAACAGTTACTTATTAAAATAACCAGGATTTTTTCCAGAATAGGCAAAAATAAATAAATTGAAGCAGAATGGTGCAACCAGATCTGTGGAGAGAATGATCAAAATGAGAGGTTACCAGAAAATTTTAAATTTAATATTGATTACTGATGGCTGCAGAGTAGCCATTTATAAAAGGTAGGTGCTGTGCCTTGAGATTATATTAGATATCCTTGGGGAAATGCAGTGGTCACATTGGGAGGACTCGAAGAATTAAAGCGATTGATAACTGGAAGCTTTGTGGACTGGCTGGACATTGTTTTACTTTATCGTTTTGCTTTTCCAATAAACTTCACACAATAGGACACAAAGTGCTGGAGTAAATCATCGAGCCAGGCAGCATCCCTGGATAACATGGGTAGGTGATGTTTCAGTTTGTTTCAGTTCAGTGATTAAGGGCCTCAACACGAAATATCATCTATCCATGTTCTCCAGAGGTGCTGGCTACCTAACCCGCTGAGTTACTCCAGCACTTTGTGCCCTTTTGTGTAAACCAGTATCAGTGGTTCCTTGTTTTGGCATTTTGACAAACTCCATACAATGTCCATTGTTCACTATGCCAATTTCATTTAAGCACAAAATAGTTTTTTTGTATATTTCAGCTAATGAAGATGCAGCACTATCAACATGTACAACATTGGAAAAAACAAAAAAAGGTAAACAAAAGTTTAATTTAAAACAAATAAGAGTCATAAGTTCATAGTTGAACAGAATAGAAAGAGGCCTTTCAGCCCACCTGGTCTATGCAGACCATCTATACTAATAGTACTTGCCTCCACCAAATTCCATATCCCTCTTTACCTTGCTCATTTGAGTACTTGCCCAGATGCCTCTTAAATATTGCTACTGTTCATGCGTCTGCCATCTCTACTGGAAGATTATTCCAGACTTGTGTGAAAGATTTACTCCTCAGATCCCTTTTAAACCCTTCCCCTCTCACCTTAAACCTACCTCCTCCAGTTTCAGACATGGGAACATTTTATATTTCTGTCATGTCACCTCTTTGGCTCAATAAATAAATTCTAGTAATAAATCCTCAATAAAAACATAAATATATTTATGAGAGTCATACAGAGTGGCCCAAGTTGCCCACGCCTATCAACAGGCCCCATTTACACTAGTTCCACCTGCCAGAGCTTGGCCCATAACCTTAAAACCTACCTCCTCCAGTTTCATTAACATGGGAACATTTTATATTTCTGTCATGTCACCTCTTTGGCTCAATAAATAAATTCTAGTAATAAATCCTCAATAAGGAAATAAATATATTTAGTGTTCATTGCCATGAGTCATGAGAGTGGAAAATGCATCCTATCCATTTCCCCAAGATTTTTGTCTCCGTCACTGAGAAGAAGATCCCGTTTTCTTTTGTTCATTATCAACAAGGCATCTTTCCCATCTTATACTATGCCTTGCCAGCTCTTTGCCTGAGCAGAGATGGCCCATAACAAAGAACCTGTTTATTATAATTAATTTCAACAACCAGAATGCAGAAACCATCTGCCTGTTTACCTATCCCCATACTAAACCCATTCTCTTAAACGTCAAATTAACCATATAACATTGTGAAAACATCTATTCAGTGAACACAAATTCCCCTAAACCTGCGAAGTAATCCAAAAGAATCCAATTTATTTTAAATGGCTGCCTCCACCACCTTCATGGAAAATACACAGCTACCACTCTCTGAGTAAAGATAAGGACCCCTAAACTTCAGTCCCTTATTCCAGTGTCCCCTTGCTGCACCAGTGGGAAAAGCTTTTCCACGTCAACTCTGTCTATCCCTCTCATCATTTAAAAAACCTCTATCAAGTCATTGCCATGAAATGAAGGGAGGGACAAATGCATTTCTATCCATTTCCACAAGCACAACCATCTTTACCAATTTTTGTCTCCGTCACTGAAAAGAAGATCCCAGTTTTCTTTTGTTCGGAATGGAAAATAATTATCACATCAATGTTGCATCTTTCCTGACAATCTGCTGAAAGATGACATTGTAATCAAGAAATGCCTCTGCCAGCTCTTTCAGCTGCAGCCAGAGATGGACCCAAACAGATCCCTCACTTAATCTGACAAACAACCATCCACCAAAGGCTGGAGGTGAACACCAGAACCAACCATTGAAGAAGAGATGTCAAAGGCCTTACTGAAGTCCATATTGGCATCCACTGCGTTACCCTCATAATAACATCTTCATTAGTTAAACAAGACCTTCCAGGCACAAAACTAATCAGACCCTGTTTAATGCAGAAACTTTTCCATTAATGTGCCCACCACTGCCTGTTTACACTAGGTTTACTATCCCCATTTTTTAAACAATGGAACAACATGCGCAGTTCCCAATTCCTCCCGTTTCTAATGACATTTGCAGATTCTACCACTTCCCTCAATGCCTAGGGAATATCCACTCGAGGAATCACTTTTTAGCCAACCAGCTTCGCTTCTTTGTCATAGGGTTACAGGAGGAACCCTGGAGAAACCCATGTGATGACAGGGAGAATGTGAAACCTCCACACAGATAGCACCCATAAGTTGGCCTTTACTTGCCAAAGATCTTCTTTTAGCTTTTCTAATTTCTTTCTTAAGATTATGTTTACATTCTTTATACTCCTCCAGCACCTCATTTACTCCATGCTGCCTATAATTATTGTAAATCTCCCTCTTTTTCCGAACCCCTGTGTCCCCCGGAACCTGCAGAAAGGGTTTGGCCTAGATGGAGTCCCCAGCTGCATCATTATGGCCTTGCCTGACCAACTGGCAGGAGTATTCACAGACATCTTTAATCTCTCCCTACTTCATTCTGAGGGCCACACCTGCTGCTCAAAGACCACCACTATCATCCCGGTGCCAAAGTAAAGTAGGGTTGTGTCCCTGTTATAGGGTTACAGGAGGAACCCTGGAGAAACCCGTCCAGAATGTGCTCTCCACACACCCACCCATAAGTTGGCCTTATGAGAGGGAACTTCGACAGGGACAGTGCATGGAGTCCCCAGGTACATCATTAACTCCTGCAACTCAGGGTATTCACAGACTTTATCCACTTCATTCTGAGGGCAGTTACCACCACTATCAGTCCAGTGGTGCTAAAGCATGCCATCAGTTGGCTCCTCACCCCTATTATGAAACTTCGACAGACAGTGCATGGTGCTCATTAACTCCTGCCTCTGGGACAGACTTTATCCACTGCAGTTACAACAAGTCCATGGGCAGCATCATCTTGGCCCTCCCTCCTGAAACGTATGTATAAGAAGGACCCTGTACATTAGACTCTTGTTTATTGACTATAGCTCTGCCTTCAATACCAAATCCCAACCAAATTCATCCCCCAAACTTCTGGACCTAGGACACAGCAGATGACATTACCATAGTGGACCAGATCTCAAACAATGACAAAACAGAGATAGAGACAACATTGGTCATGAAAGCACATCAATGCCTCTACTTCCTCAGATAACTAAGGAAGTTTGGCATATCCCTAATAACTCTTACCAATCTCTACAGGTGCACTGTAGAAAGCATCCTGTCAAGATACATCACAGCTTGGTTTGGCAAAGCTCTGTCCAATACCGCACAAAATTGCAGAGATTTATGGATGAACCCCAGTTCATCACACAAACCAGCCTCTCCCCATCAACAAATTAGACACCGCCTATACTTCACACTCCCTCGGGAGAGCAGCCAACATCATCAAGGACCATTTACACCCTAGTCAGTTGCTCTTTTCCTCTGTAGGGCAGAAAATACATAAGCTTGAAGCATGTATCACCAGATTCAGGAACAGCTGCTGTTTGATCAGACTATTGAATGGACCTCCCATAAACTGAAGGTGTAGTCCTGATCTCCTAACCTACCTCATTGCGGCCCTTGTACTTTTTTTAAATCTGCACTTTCTCTGTAAATTATACATGTACAATTAAATATTACAATACTGTAACAATATATTGTGCCTGGCATTTCTGACAAATGCTCTGGCATTTTTCTCCTTCAATGGTTCAATGGTACTTTATTGTCACCTATGCCTAAGTACAGTGAAATTCCTATTTTGCCTACAGTTCAGTGACAATCCTACTATACATTGAGCAGACATATTAAGTACAAGAGTACACAACAGTAAACCATACTGAGTCAGTACATAAGAGTTACCAGGTTTCAGGCAATATCTTGGACCCTCCAGGTTCAAATTTATTTTTAAATGTAGGAGCCTTGACTTGGCCATAAAGTCACAATGTGCTGTAGTAACTCAACAGGTCAGGCCATCTCTGCCCAACATGGATAGGTGACATTTTAGGTGTCCCTTTTTCAAACTGCAACCATAGGGTCCCCTGTCCTGGCAACAGCACTTGATCAGAGTTGCAGGAGTCATCCTGGCTTGGCAAAGTGTCGATATCCTCTACAGCCACAGGACACGTACCTCCGATACGTCCGCTACTTGGAGCGACGCCTGATCTAACAGAGCTTCAGGCTAGTTCAGGGCCCCCTGCAGCCCACTCTGCCAACTCGACCACTCCGATGCTTCAAAATCAGCCCGTGAACATGCCGTCTCTAGCCTCCAGGCATTGCTCAGCCTTGTGTCGTGGAGCACCTCCCAATGCTGACACAGGGCACCTCCGTCAACCTCCAAGGGCGCAGGAGATGAGCACCAAGCCCAGTCACCGGCATTGGTCTTTTCTTCACTCTACCTCCGCTGCCATCTAGAGGTAGTTTTGCACTTCTTGTGTATGACTTGATTGTAATCATGTACAATATGATTTGACTGGATAGCATGCAGCCAATACGTTTTTCACTGTATCTCGGTACACATAATAATAAATCAATACCAATACTCACCGAGCAACAGTTTGCCTGTAGAGGCAGGTGGTAATGCACAGTGACTAGCATCATTAACACTTGCTCTCAATTAAGATTTTTTTGTGGAAGAAGGAAGAATATCAACAAGAATATAGAAAACTATTCATTAAATTTGGACTGGCATAATAGTTAAAGTCAGGCACACCCACTCTTAATTGTTGTAACCAAGCCAAACTAAAATATTTTGTGTAAACTACATCCATTCCTCTTTGGGACATTTCAATTTTCACTAAATCTTAGCACTAAAATAATTTGTTATCAGATAGATTGGAAATCCTCTTGGTTGGACATCTGATTCACTCATTAGTCTGGATTCGGAGAAGTTTACTCGTTCCCCCAACCCTAGCTTGTACCTCCGATAACAATACAGTAAATATATTATTTTTTGGTATACTACACAGTAGAGCTTTAGTAGAACATTTGTCAAGGTGATTAGGTACTTTATGTATTTAGTGCATTTCCCGAATTTCCCCGAAATTCTGTCATAATCCTCCATGCTAATGACCCACTTAGGTGATATAATTTACATGACTGACATTGTTCCCTTAATTTTCTTCTGCAAATATGTAGTGTAGTGACAGCACAGGCCATGACTGTAGGAGCGAATCTTTAGTGGTACAACGGTAGAGTTGCTACTTTACAACGCCAGAGACCCGTGTTCGATCCTCACCAGTGCTGTCTGTATGGAGTTTGTACGTTCTCCTTGTGGGCGTGTGGGTTTCCTCCATGTGCTCCAGTTTTCTCGCAAAGTCCAGAGGTCTGCATGTTTGTAGTTGGCTTCTGCAAATTGCCCCTGGTGTGTTGGATAGAACTAGTGTATGGGTGATTGCTGGTCGGCATGGAGTCTGTGGGGCGAAGGGTCTATTTCCACACTGTAGCTCTAAACTAAACTAAAGGACAAAAACCTCTCACTGCAAGGATCTACCTGGGCCACTACCAAAGCATCCAACAGGGAAGAATCCAATAAAATGGAGTGTTTCCCAATACATTCCTTTCTGGGATTCTAAAGACCCAAACGTTTACATTCGAAGTTCAGACGGCCACTTCTAAGGGTGGAAAAATGTGCCTTGCATCTTATAATGATTTAGAAAGAGGCCATTCAGCCTACCATGTCCAAAAAGCACTTCTGATTCCCATTTTACTCCTTATTTCTCTTGACTCTTACAACCTATTGTCTCTCATACCTGGCTGGCTACTGCCTTGATCACACCCCGCCTCCCCAATTCCCCCCACCCATCCCCCTTACCGATAGGTAAGATCTGCTTCAAAGAAAAGCCCAGTAGATTAAGCACTGGTTCTTTAGAGTTTCATGTGCAGGGTGAGCAGAAGCAACGGTTATGCTTCATGGTGGACCAAGGTTTCAAGGTCAGTTTATTGTCACATGTACCAGTTAAGGTACAGTGAAATTTGAGTTACCATACAGCCATACTAAGTGAAGAGCAACAAGACACAGAACCACATACAAGTTAACATAAACAACCACCACATTGGATTCCACATTCCTCACTGTGATGGAAGACAATAGTTCAATCCTCTTCTTCTTTGTTCTCCCACCGTCGGGGCAGTCAAACCATCCACAGTCGGGGCGATCAAAGCCCCCGCAGCTGGCGATCGTAGCCCCCGTCAGGCTGGTCGAAACTCCCACGTTGGGGTGGTCGAAATTCACTCCGTGGCATGGATCTCCCGAGTTGGCCTCTTCTTACCAGAGACCGTGGACTTCATGATGTTAAAGTCCACAGGCACCGCGGTTGGAGCTTTGATCCCCGGCAAAGGGATCGCATGCTCCATGGTTAAAGTCCCGCAGACTTCTGCGGTTTGGAGCGCCCTGTCGGTCTCTAGGAAAGGCCAGCAACACCACGATGTTAGGCAACAGTAGGGACGGAGATAGAATATATTGAAAACATTTTCATCTCCGTCGAGGTAAGAGATTGAAAAAAAGCTTCCCACCCTCACATACAACAAACCAAGGAACACTAAAACATACTTTTTAACACATACTAAAAATAATAAAAATAAGAAAGGACAGATAGACTGTTGGTGAGGGCCACTGCTGGTGGCGCCACCAGCCACTTTGGTCCAATGTACAATGTGTAATTACATCATAAATAATCAATACGAACATAGATGATCTGTTGAACCTTGTACACTTTGGCACCCCACATCTAACAGGTGTGGGCCACCATGTAGCATTGCCTCAGTGTGTATAGTGGGTCATAAAGTTACTAGGCCCCAAGTGTTTGCTAATCTTTAGTGAACATATTTAAACATCAAATGGATAATGCATGGCATAATGTATACATTTTTCATAGGTAAAAAATCTCAAGTTTACCTGGAGGAAAAAATACGAACACTGGAAGAAAAATGTAAAATTAAAGAGACGGAGCGGGTGGACTTGGAACTCAAGTTAACACAAGTAAAGGAGAATCTGAAGAAAGCCATTGCAAGAGGAGCAGAAGTTAGTTTATCTCTCGACTCTAAAGCAGAACCTGCTGCACAGGTACTTGAAAACAATTTACAGTACATACGGAAATAAGTTGCGAAAAGTACAACCATCAAACTTTCTGAATATAACATCTGTAGTCTTTAACATGTTCAGTTTAGGTTAGCGTCTTCTTTTGTCGATAGGAAGCCCATTCCAATGCCCAAGTTCAGACCTAAGTATTCTTAGTTTAGTTAAGAGGTACAGAGCAGAAACAGGCCCTGCAGCCCACCGGGTCCACGCCTACCAGCGATCTCCACAAATTAACACTATCCTACACACATTAGGGACAATTTTTACATTCACCAAGCCAATTTACCTACAAACCTGTACGTCTTTGGAGTTCAAGCACCAGTTTATGTTGCAACCTGAATTTTTGGTAAAGGGTTCTTTCAGATGGCAAGTGAATCTAATGTCCCAAATGCCACTTCAGCTGGCTATCTAAATTTCCATGATCCAATTGGTAATACAGCAGGAGGTTCTGGTCACAATGTATCTGCGTTTATTTACTCTAGTGGCGTGCAGTGCCAGGAATTAACTAAACCACTAGGTCATATGGCGGGCTGCAAAAACATGTGCATCTTGTTTATTTTACTCTCTTCAATTACTATGTGCACATCCATCATGCATTTACATCACACATCTACAAACATTACACTACTCTGCTGGACAACTGTCTTCATTCAGCATCAACAGAAACAGATGGTTCAGCCAACCATTCGTTCACCTCGGCATGTGAACAAATGACTTCCCCAAATTATTTTGTATAACAACTGTCTTTAAACGTTTATTTGTAATTCATCATATGAAGTGCTTTGAGATACAAGAAATGTAATAATGTATCATTTTAAAATCCATGTCCTTTGCTATGCAACAATGGTTCCAGTAAAATTGCACCATAAATTTGTGTTTGGCTTGTATACCATCATCAAACCAAGAACAAAATGATGCGATGCTTTTTCTTGGCAAATCAATGCCTGGCCACTTCCACAGTCAAACTGCATATCCCTTGCTTCCCTTAAATGCAAAAATATATTAATCTTGCTCTTGAAACCCAAACACAGCTCTCTGGGCTGCAGAGTTCCAATGATGTCCTATTAGTTTCACTGTCATTCTGCTTAGTTTCATTATTCTTACCCCCACATTATTACCTTTTCCACAGCCAACAATGGACTGTCATGGGCTTCACCTTTCCGTGATCCTTCTCGCTGTCCTTGATTTGTTCTTTTCATACCTTTCTTTTTTTTTGTTTTTTGTACCTTTTCATACCCCTCAATTCCCCCTCCCCTGACTCTCAGTCTGAGGAGGGGCTCGATCCGAAACGTCATCTATTCCTTTTCTCCAGAGATGCTGCCTGACCCGCTGATTTACTCCAACATTTTGTTTTTATCTCTGGTGTAAACCAGCATCTGCAGTTCCTTCCTTCACATTCAAAACCTTTTACAGGTCCTCTCCAGCTTATGAATGCCTGACTTGTACAGCCCATACATACAAACAAGCGTTTGGAAAGCAGGTTTGAATGCTTTGCTTCGAAGATGGATATGTACTTTATTTGAAATCAATACTGGAACATATTCACTGCCTGTGATATGGTCTGCTTTACATTGAGGGAAACATTCCAATCTGGGTGATCACTTTACAGGACCTCTTCATTTAGTGCCTTTCGACCACTTAATAATAGCTTCCAACATTTTATCACGCTCTGATATCAGGCCAACTACCGTAGTTCTGTTTTCTTATCACCTTTCACTTAAAATTCCAGATTGTGAGCCTGTCAAGTTGAGGAAATGTTTCTGCCGTCGGTCTCACACATTTTTCCAGTGTTTTTTTTCACTAAATTGGTTACGTATTTTAAGCACGTGATTACTTGAACTGCCTCACTCTTGTTGGACTTTTGTTTCAGTACGTTTTCAATGTTTTGTGTCTTGTCTAGTGAAGGCAAATGCAAATATTTGTTTAATGTCAGATGTTTCCTTAATTATATATAGAGCCCCATGTAGTACAGAAACAGGCCCTTTAGCCCATATAATCATCAAGTGTACATTTGCACTAATACTACACTAATCCCAATTGATTCTTCCCACATTCCCATCAATTCTCTCTCCAGATTCGCACCAACACTCTAGGAATAATTGCAGTGCCCATTTAACCTATTAACATGTATAGCTTTGGAAAATGGTTGAATCCCCTGGGGGGAAAAGCACATGGTTATAGGAAAAATGAACAAACTTCACACAGACAACACAGGACTGAACCCAGGTAACTAGAGTTGTGAGACAACCGCCATACCTGTGCCACCATACAATTTCCCCTGTCTCAACTTCTGAGGACTCCTGGCTTACTTTTGCCTCCTTCTTTCATATAAAATCTTTGTGGGTCTTTAAAATCTATTCTACATATTTCCTGCTTGTTTGCACTCATATTGTATTTTCAATCTCCTGCCCCTCATCATTTCTAGTTATTCTCTGCCAATTTTTGAAATCTTTTTCCTTAGACTCAATCACTGTTTTGACAACAAATAAGATATTTTCTTTTAAACTCATTATCCTTAATTCAGTTAACCATTCTTTTTATTTCCTTTTCCCCTGTCGCTCAGTCTTAAGAAGGTTCTCAACCCAAAACGTCACCTATTCCTTTTCTCCTGAGATGCTCTCTGACCCGCTGAGTTACTCCATCTTTTTGTGTCTATCTTCGATTTAAACCAGCATTTGCAGTTCCTTCCTACACAACAAAATTCCCAAAACAATCCCAAAAGATTTTATGACAATCCCAAAAGATATAATAAATACATAAGGGGGAAAAAGGTAATTCGAGAGAGAGTGGGACCTCTCAAAAATCAAAGCGGTCACCTCTGTGGAGATGGGCAAGGTCCTCAATGAGTATTTCCCCTCTATTTACCGAGGAGAAAGACAGTAGGACGGAGGAACTTGGGGCAGTCAATGGAAGTGTCCTTCGGCAGTCAGTTTTACTGTCAAAGAAGTACTGAAGGTACTATCGTGTATGAAGGTAGACAAATCTCCAGGGCCTGATCAGATATATCCAAGGATGTCGTGGGAAAGTAGAGAGGAAATTGCAGGAGCCCTAGTTCAAATTTATGAGTCGTCCTTAATTGCAGGAGAGGTGCAGAAGACTGGAGGGTGGCAAATGTTGTTCAAGAAGGGCGGCAGGGGAAATGCTGGGAACTTTTGGCCGGTGGGTTTAACATCTGTAGTTGGAAAGTTACTAGAGAGTATTCTGAGGGATAGGTTATGCAGGCATTTGGATGGGCAAGGGCTGATTAGGGATAGACAGCATGGTTTTGTACGTGGGAGGTCGTGTCTCGCAAATCTGCTTGCGTTTTTTGAAGATGTGACCAAAAAGGTCGATGAGGCCAGAGCTGTAGATGTTGTATACATGGATTTCAGTAAGGCATTCGACAAGGTTCCGCATGGTAGGCTGCTCTGGAAGATTAGATCGCATGGGATCCAAGGAGAGATAGCTGAATGGGTAGCAAATTAGCATCATGGAAGGAAGCAGACGGTGATGGTGGAAGGTTGCTTCTCGGACGGGAAACCTGTGATTAGTGGTGAGCCTCAGGGTTCGGTGCTGAGCCCGTTAGGGCAAGATTAGCAAGTTTGCTGATGATACAAAAGTGGGTGGTTTTGTAGATGGTGAAGTTAGTTGTGAAAGATTGCAGCAGGATTGGGATCGATTGGCCAGGTGGGCTGAGGAATAGTTGATGGAATTTAATACAGAGAAGTGTGAGGTGTTGCATTTTGCGACGTCTAACAAGGGCAGGAACTACATTTTAAATGATAGGTCTCTGGGGAGTGTTGTAGAGCAGAGGAATCTAGGTGTGCAGGTGCATGGTTCCTTGAAGGTCGAGTTGCAGGTGGATAAGGTGGTCAGAAAGGCTTTTGGCACATTGGTCTTCATCAGTCAGAGTATTGAGTATAAAAGTTGTGAGGTCATGTTGTAGTTGTATAAGACGTCGGTGAGACCGCATTTAAAGTATTGTGTTCAGTTCTGGGCACCATGTTATACAAAAGATATCGTCAAGCTTGAAAAGGTTCATAGAAGATTTACGAGGATGTTGCCAGGACAAGAGGGTCTGAGCTATAGGGAGAGGTTGAGTAGGCTGGGTCTCCTCTATTCCTTGGACCGCAGGAGGATGAGGGGTAATCCTATACAGGTGTATAAGATCATGAGTGGAATAGATCTGGCAGATGCACAGAGTCCCTTGCCCAGAGTAGGGGAATCGAGGACCAGAGGACATAGGTTCAAGGTGAAGGGGAAAAGATCAAATAGGAATCTGAGGGGTAACGTTTTCACAGAAAGGATGGTGGGTGTATGGAACAAGCTGCCAGAGGAGGTAGTTGAGACTGGGACTATCCCAACATTTAAGAAACAGTTAGACGGGTACATTGATAGGACAGGTTTGGAGGGATATGGACCAAGCGCAGGCAGGTGGGACTAGTGTAGCTGGGACATGTCGGCAAGTTGGCCCGAAGGGCCTGTTTTCACACTGCATCACTCATTATTCTTATAGCTCTCAAAGATCTTTAAAAAATGGGAAAAATCGGCAAAAATTCATAACTTGAATGGCCTGCCAAAAACATAGGTGGATGTTGATTGTGAAAATGCTTCTGTATCCTATTGAATGACTATGCTACTTTAAATCAGTGGATCTTTTACCAGAATAAAAGATCAAATAATTTCCCTGAGAAAATACAAGATGTTATGTCTCCAGTAGCATGGTTGCTAAAATGTGTTGTGCAAATGAGTCCCATGACAATCTTAGGCCTCACGTTTGACCTCCATGGTACCAATTTGCATGATCTTAACTGGAAGCAAGCTGAGGCAATGCAGTTAGTTAAAGCAGCTGGACTAAAGCTGGAAACGTTCAATTACCGGTCGGTCATTTGGGCTGGAAAATGTCCTTGTCAGAATTTTAGATAAGGATTGTTTCATATTTGACTACAATGCCTCTGAACTTTTTTTTGTAGACCACAGACACATTACCCGGTCTCACACCTGGCCTCGTGCAAGGTCCCTGAGGACTTTCATGGCCATACAGAACATACAGAAATGAAACTCAGCACTTGCAGGAGAAAATAGAAAAAATATTACAGTTTCGTGCTGCAGCCAACATCAGGTGCCGTAGAGTCACTGATTGGGAATCGTACAACCCAGAAACATGCTCTTCAACCCACCATATCCATGTCATCAGCACAAATCCCATTTACCAGCCTTCTACACATTGACAATTCAAGTGTTCCCTAGATACTACTTAAATGTTGTGGCAGACCCCATTTCTATCACCCATTCCAGGCAGTGTTTTCCGATTCTAACCACCCACTGGATGAAATACCTTCCTCCGATTCCTCACCCTGAACCTCGTCCTCCTTGCAATAAAATTATGTCCTCTAGTATTTGACACCTCTGTTGAGGGAAACTTTCTTATCATCTACCCCATGCATGTCCCTCATAATTTATCTCAAATTAGGTTCCCTTCTCAACTTCCTCCACTCCACGTTAGACATGCGCAGGCTCCCCAGTCTTCCCTCATAAATGAAACACTAAATCCTAGCCGGAAACCTGGTGAATCTCCTCTGCACCCTCTAAAGTATAAATATGTCCTTTATATGTGGTGACCAGAAATGCGTACAGGTTGCGGATTTTGTAAAATGGGAGTGTTTCAGTGCAGAAATGCATTTGGGACTCTGTGTGAAAGCAAATAAGTATTTAAGTCATCCCAGCAAACATGCAAGATAGAATTTTAGCCGCATTGGAGATGTTTTAAAGATAGCGTTTGAAACTAAGGAACTCTGACCTGAGATTGTGTAAATGAATGGTTTCATTAATGAAATACTGTCCTGTGTTTGCCATAGACTGAGAACAGTTACACAGAGCATCATTTCATACCAGTGAACAGTGCTTCGGAAAAGAGGAGAATTCCCTCCACAATACCCTCCAGTAAAGTGTGCGTTTTACAGAAAGCTAAGGTACCCACTTTGATTTCACAACATGTTCTTCGGTGAAAACAGATATGAACGTTTGAAAGTATATTAGTGAGATTTTTATTTTAAGCACAAGTTTTCAGTTAACAATTTCATGCTTTACCATTGCTCCAAGATTAGTGGAAAATAATGCACGCACAAGCTGATATATGACATATGTGATTGTGCATAATTTCATAAATCCACTATTAGTTTAAACCTACAGCACATTTTTCTGTAATGGAAAAGACTTCAGTGTGAGGATGAGATATGTTTTTATTATTTCCAAGAGTTAATACTGATGTTTCTCTGAGGACAAACTTATGTTGGTGAGTCAAATGTCTTGGAAAGATTTACATTCCCCACAGAAAACAGGAATAGTGAACTTCAAAACATTCCCCCATTGTTTAGCACTATTGTGAACCTTTTCTGCTGCAGCACTCCCCATTGCTTTAATCAATTTTAAATGATTCTTGTAGTGCATATATACGCGTAGCTTGTTAATATATTGCATACAGGATGAAAGAGAGAGATGTTTCCTGAATTGATACCATAATTAATTCAAAGTGGAACCCTAGTGTGAGAACAAGTGGCAGAATTACTCTGATTAAAACTGCATAAAACAATCAGCTATAAAGACAGATAAAATAAATGAACCTGTTACAAATCTAATATCACATTTCCTTTGTGTTTATGCCCATAGGAATGGGAGAAAAAGACAGGAACATGAAATGACCCAAGGAAGATGGAACATGAAATTATTTATTGTTGGAAAATGTAATAATTTCAGGATTTTATCAAAGCATGTTCATTTTCAAAAAGGGGGAATTGTTGGGTCCCTTCAGTTCAAGTAGATGTTGCAAGTCAGAGGGACATGTTAAGAAAGTAAAATGCTACAGGATGTGTGGTGATAACGGATTGGCATAATGTCTTGGATATAATACTTTAAATTCACCATGTGTCGCCAAATTGGATTGCTATAGCTTCTCATGACTATTATAAAGATAACTAGACTTTAATATTATTGCCCAGCAATAATATTGTGAGATTCAACTTTAAACTAGATTGCAGAAACACTGACTTTCTATTATACAAGCTGTGACTTAAATTACTTTTGCATTCTCAGGAGCAGCACTACTCAACTGATGGTCAAATCCAGTCCACTTGGACCAAGTAAAAGTCACTTGCCATACCATAGAACAACTATGCATGACACTCATATCGTAGTATTACACCATGACCCTGCACTGCAAGATCAATTACCATCTTTTCAACTCTGCCTTGACAGCTACAGGATGAGAAATATTCCTGATGGCCTGTACACAGTTCTGTGAAAGAAACTTCCTGCAGCCAATTTTGTCCCAGGCTAATGAATATGTTACATCATATTCTGCACTTACTGACCAAGTTGTACCTGCTTACTTTCACTATATTAATATCACGTTTTATCTGCATTTCCTTCACCCCAATGAGAATAGAATAATTTGCTTAAGTCCAATTATGTAACAAAATTGCATCAATATAGAACAGGCAACCCAGGTCACATTAAAAAAAAAAAAACTGAATCAAGAGAATTCTGATTTTTTTTTGATATTGAGTTCACCTGTAAAATAATATTGGTGGTGGGTGTAAGATGTACGGTTAAGGCTAGATAATAGAAATGTTTCCGAGACTTCAAGTTTCATGCTACATTATGTGATGGCCATATTTCTGCCATGTTTTGACCATTTTCCAATACTGCTTGGCAACAGTTTGCACTTTGTACAAAGATGGATGGTAAGATAATACTTTTACTTAAAATCCATAATTCAACAGAAGTCAGAATGTGAGAAATCATTTTCAGAATTATGACAACTTACAAATTCGAAAATGTCAATGTGAGAATGGATTTTCAACAAGATCTAGCTGTTAATACTCCATGCCAAACTATTTAGCTTTAATCTTGTTGAACAGATAAATGTTGAATATGTTTAAGATGCCACTGCACACAGATTAAATTGCAGCCTTCAAATATGACAGAATAATTTCTGACAACTGTAATTAGTTGTAATAAATGATAAATGACACAAATACATTTTCACAAAATATATTTAAACAAACTTTAAAACATGTTCATTAAAGATGCTGATTAAAGAGTCAAAATTTTCTTTAAAAAAATACACATTCCAAAAACAGCTCTCAAACAAGTGGAATTAATCTACAATTTCAATGTTAATATTTCAAAGAATGGCTGTAATTCTCCTCCTGGCTCTCAGCTCAGTTTTTCTAGTTACCTACGGGAAGCGTATAGCTTTCTGATAGTTTATTCATTTTATTCAATCATGTTGTTGTTATTTCTTTATTGTGCACATGTATATAATGAGAAGACAATGCTGCAGGATTTTGTTTGTCCCAATCTAAGACAATTTAATCAAGTATAATTAGATGGCCAGCAATTTTTATCTTGCAACAAAATACTGTTTAATTTGTAAGCACTTTATAAGGTTCTGCATGTATTTAAGGACTAATGAACATTTTGTTTTCTCATAATAACTTGATCTATGACCCAACGTTAATTATGTACACTCCCTACCCAATCCATAAAAATAAAAGTTTTGTATTAAGGAAATGTCAAAGCTGACTGTAAGTCTTTACTGCGCCCATTCCTCCTTTGAGGTGTGACTAGTTAACATAATTAGTCTTGCTAATTTGATTGGAGTCAGATTTGACATTTGGGGTGTTACATTTTTTACACCTCTGGATGGGTTAATGGTGCATAGAATGCTTTCCCATAAAGGGTGGATGAGCCAGAGCATATAAAAATAAACTGGAAATCTAGATTACTATTAACAAGAAAAAGTGCAGTGAATGGATGGAGTATTAGTTGCACAGAAATTGGGTTTGCCTTAGTTTAGCAGACTGCTCTTTATAGCACTAATGCACACGCAGCTCTCCAGGCGTAGAGGTGGCACAGTGGTGCAGCAGTAGAGTTGCATCCTCACAGTGCCAGAGGCCTGAGGGAAATCCTGCCTATGGGTGCTGTCTGTATGGAGTTTGTACGTTTTACCTGTGACCACGTGGGTTTTCTCCAGGTGCTCTGGTTTCCTCCCATATTCCAAGGACGTGCAGGTTTGTAGGTTAATTGGCTTCCGTAAAATTGTTCATGGGATAGAACTAGTGTATGAGTGATCGCTGGCCGGCATACACTCATTGGGCTGAAGGGCCTGTTTCCCCGCTAAAATGCTAAAAACAAAAACTAAACATGAAAAATTGGGCAAAATGTTAAAATAACTACAATGTTTTGCATAGAGACAAAATCTTTGCAGTCCTGCAGGAGCATGTAAAGACGTTGCAGTTGTCACATCATTTTGAAAATGAAGCGAGTCTGTTCTTTAAAGAATTCTCCATTGCAGCTGCAGAATAGGCTATTGTGAAGGTGAGAGAAATTGCAGGGGAGGGTAGACATAACACTTTCCTGTGTGTCAGGGCAAGCACTCTCCCATCCCACACCATGGTCTGCTGTAAAAAAATTCCATCATGGATGATTCATGCAATCAGTATCTCAGAATGGACTTGCACAAAGTGACTGCAGTTAGTGAAGGGAACACCACTGAATCATTTCTTGTAACATTGACCACTGTATACTGAGACAATGTGATGTATGTCAGACATCACTGTCCCAGTTAAAATCTCTTACATGCAGGAGTTGATGGATATGATCAATTTCCCTCCTGGAATAAATAAAGTTCTATCGTATCGTATTGTATACATGATAATCAAGGGGTGAAGGTTCGGACGTACAGTCAGGTTAACTATGTTTATTAAACGGCAGGGCAGATTTGAGGGGCTGAATGCCCCACTCTTGCACTTAATTCATATGTTTGTGTTGCTGCTCCCTGTACAAAGTTCTTCTAGATTTTTGGTGACCTAAGGTCAGAGGTTGACTCCAGAAGTTCCATCTTCCACTGACAATAGAAGAAACCCACATCACATGACCTATGACTTTAATGGATGCTTGACTGACACTGGGCAAACTTTAGCTGCACTATGGAGATTGCACACATTAGTGCCCAGGCCAATTCTCTAGTGGGTGTGATTCAGCCAGAAATTCTCATCGGCACAGTCTAACTCAGGAAAAATCATTATACATAAGAATGCAAGTTCAACTTCTACATGATAGTATAATATCTAATAATATTAACCTGAAGTTCAGGCATTGAGAAATGAAAACAGAATTTTTTGAAATTAAAAATGTCAGTGTCTTGGGTTGTCAGCACATGTAAATGAGCATGTATGTGCACGACCTGTTAAACTTATTATCTTAACCTTCCAGTTTAAAATTTGTACATTTTGCTAAAAATATTTGTCTTGTGCTATTGATTCAAGGTTTTGAGTTTAAATACATCTGTAGAGATGGGATCCAAGAATCTCAGTGCTAAGAAATGGTTGTAGGTATAGTCATTCTGTAAATTTTGCAGAAAAAGAATATGCATTTCATTAACAACTGTGAATGCTAGCATAAAGTTTTTACCAAAACAGGCATAGTTTCAGTAAGAGGCCGAGTTTATCAAGTGTGATCCAAATGGCTTCAGTTTACACCTGCTCGATTTGATTACGCTGAGATTAGTTAATCAACGCAACAATCCAAAGATAGCAGCCACAGCAGAAATTAAATCAAGAGCTGGAAAGACCAAGAAATAGTTTATTTAAGTAAGCATTTGTACAACATATAACCCGTTGATACATAATCACCAGACCATTAATTACTCCTTGGAGACTCCAGTTTAAATTATTTAATTCACTGGTGTTAACAACCCAAGATTTTATAAATTTGGCTTGTGTGCATGTTAACATATTGTACAATGGTGTTCTAAATTTAATAGGATTCTTCAAAATTATGGTAGGTTTCCTACAGGTACCTATTCACTAGTAAGATGGCAAACAGAAACAAGGAAAAGAGCCAGGTTATTATCATATGAAGTGCATTGTCCCAAAAGATAGTGGCAATGGATTCAATTGTAATCAAAACCTTTCACAGTTGTACACTTGAGTATCTTAGCTACATATTTGATTTCTAAGTAATATTGCATAAAATAATTGCTGGTCTTTGTGGAATTAGAATTCCCAAACAACTCTTTACCAATGGATCATTACCAGGACAGCAAACAGCTGCTTCTATCTTCCCCTGACTCATATACAGTATCTTCAAAACAGGGTGTGCCTGGCAAATCAAATCAGGGCTTCATCATGTCACAGCATATAAATTATGTTTTGCTCTAAAAGGTGAAGAAGTGTTGCTGTTTTTATAACAAGCAATAGAAACATAGAAAAATAGGTGCAGGAGTAGGCACTTCGAGCCAGCACCGCCATTCAATATGATCATGGCTGATCATCTAAAATCAGTATCCCATTTCCTGCTTTTTCCCCATATCCTTTGATACCTTTAGACCTAAGAGCTAAATCTAACTCTCTTTTGAAAACACCCAGTGAATTGGTCTCCACTGCCTTCTGTGGCTGAGAATACCATGGGATACCATAACTCTCTGGGTGAAAAAGTTTTACCTCATCTCAGTCCTAAATGGCCCACCCCTTATTCTTAAACTGTGACACCTGGTTCTGGACTCCCCCAACATCGGGAACATTGTAAAATAATTGTATATGTTTCTATATAAGAAACCTCTCATCCTGCTAAATTCCAGTGAATACAAGCCCAGTCGACCTATTCTTTCATCATATGTCAATCCCACCATCCCAGGAATTAACATGGTGAACGTACGCTGCACTCCCTCAATAGCAATAATAACCATATAACAATTACAAACTAGGAGATAACAATTACAGCACGGAAAGAGGCCATCTCGGCCCTACAAGTCCGTGCCGAACAACTTTTTTCCCTTAGTCCCACCTGCCTGCAATCATACCATAACCCTCCATTCCCTTCTCATCCATATGCGTATCCAATTTATTTTTGAATGATGTACAATGCCTACTGACACCACTTGCACTCCCCTCATTCCTACATCTGACTACCATTCAGATAATAAGTTCCCCCTCATGTTACCCCCTGGATAACTTCTGTCCACATTATTCTGAAGTCATGTCCTCATGTTTGAATCACCCAACCTTCTCAAAGGGAAAAGCTTGTCCACATCAACGCAGCTCACACTGCCACCCTGCTTTGTGTCACCTGCAAACTCTATCAAGTCCCCCTTACCTTCTGCGCTCCAAATCGTTAAATGTCCTTGCAAATAACTAGGAGTCCCAGCTACGGCAACACAATACTTCACTGCCTGCCATTCTCAAAAGGACCCTGTATTCATACTTTGCTGTGGGACATCCTTTATCTAATTCAAACCCTCTCGCAATACTAAGGCCATTAATTTCTTCACTGCTCTTGTGTGAGACCTCACATGCTTTTTGCTTCCAGTGACTGATGTACAAGCATACCCAGGTCTTGTTGCACCCCCCCTTTTCCTAATCTGACACCATTCAGATATGCCTTCCTGTTCTTGCCACCAAAGTGGATAAACTCACATTTATCCACATTATACTGCATCTGCCATGCATCTGCCCACTCACCCAACCTATCCAAGACACCCTGCAGCCTTATAGCATACTGGTCGCAGCTCCCACTGCCACCCTCTTGTGTCACCTGCTTAAAACTTGGAGATGCCATTTAAAAAAGTCAATTACATTGGTACCCAATGATTGCATTTAACTTGTCGGTCCCAGCTACGCCACCCCACTAGCTCACTGATCATGAATATTTTCAAAAGGACTCTGTAATCAAAATACTCTTTGCTTCCTGTCATTGTCGACCAGTTGCCTCTATGTCAACATCAGCCCTACCCCCAATACATTTATAGTGCTCTATTATTTTGCACACTAACCTCTTGTGTGGGACCTTGTCAAAGGCTTTTTGAAAGTCCAGATACACTACATCCGCTGGCTTTTCGTTATCCATTCTACTTGTTACATCCTAAAAATAATTCTGAAGATTGGTCAAGCATAATTTCCCCTTCATAAATCCATGCTGACTTTGACCGATCCTGTCACTGCTTCCCAAATGCGCTGCTATAACATCTTTAATAATCAACTCAAGCATCTTCACCTCTACCGATGTAAGGCTAACTGGTCTATAACTGGTCTATAATTCCCCGTTTCCTCTCTCCCTCCTTTCTTAAAAAGTTGGCTGCCTTAAAAAGTGGAATTACATTGGCTCCCAATGACGATATTTTGCTTGTCGATTTAATACAATGCCAGCCCATAAGATGCTATATGATCATGAATATTTTCAGGAATGACTTCTGGCTAATCAAAAATTAAATTTCTACCTTACATTAAAAGGCAACATTTTCTGTGCCTGTTTATGGCAACATCAGCATTCAGTCCTATGTTAAATTTATAGAATGGTTAATATTGTTTGCCTTGTATTCTTGATTCAATGTTGTGAGTAAATACATCTGTAGGGATAAGATCAAAGAATCTCAGTGTTGTGAAATTTCTGCAGGTATCGTCATTTACTTGATAAATCTGCATGCTGTCAATCTTTTCAAATGAAGACCAAAAATGCCATGGCCCCTCCATAATAGTCATAAAGCACAGACCAGGCCCTTTGTGGAAGTATTTGTTTCATCCATAGGGTGGTTGCAACTATCAAGTACCTCTCTAAACTAATCTCATATCTCATCACATGATCCATATACAATTATACCTTGGCAATCAAAGTGCTCGTCCGATTCTGCTTAAATGTGGGATAACCTGCCTTTCTATCTCCTAAGTTTACATACCTCTATCAAGTCCTGCTGCGGCCTGACTCCGGAGCTCAGAGGCTCCAGCTGCTGGCCGGTGGACTGGGACATCGGGAGCTCGCGGGTCTGGGTGGAGACCGCTTTTCAGAGCTCCCGCAACACAACTTCTCCAGCCTGTGTCGCGGGGCTGGAACGACCCGGAGTGGGGCCTTACATCGCCCGGCGCAGCTTTAAAGGCCGCGGGATATTCCAGGGCCAGACGGGGGCTCCAACATTGTGATTTTTGTGCCTGGAGCGGGGCCGTACATTGCCCAGCGTGGCTTTAAATGGCCGTGGGACTTGCCATCGCCTGCCTGGGGCTTCGACATCGGGAGAGAAATGGTGCACAGGGGAGAGAAAAGACTTTGCCTTCCATCACAGTGAGGAGGAGATTCACTGTGATGAATGTTTGTGTAAATTGAATTATTTGTGTGTCTTGTAGGTATTGTTTCGTTTGTATGGCTGTGGAAACAGTTTCGTTTGAGCCTCACTGAGGTTCAAATTGAATGAATATTGTATTGTATTGTATCTCTGGAGAACATGGATAGGTGACATTTTGAGTCGGGATCCTTCTTCAGATTCAAAAACTACAGACTTTAAACTTGAGTCTGAAGAAGGCCTCCCGACCTGAAATGTCACCTATCCTTGTTCTCCAGAGATCCTGCCTGACCCGCTGAGTTACTCCAGCATTTTGTGTCCCAACATATCCAATCTCTCGTCATACATAAAATGTTGCATTACAGTCAACATTTTGGCAAATTTCCTTCTTTGAGTAAGAGAATCCTATCAGACAGGTACTCTGCGTGTGTGTGTGTGCTCTGTGTGAAAATTGGCACATTCTTTCAGCCAAGCCAGGATTTAGGTGCTCTTTTTGTTGTGCCAATTCATTTGCAATGCAAACAGATATTTTACAGCAAGTAATCTCTCCACTTTAAATGCATGTGTAAAAGTTCTGAATTAGAGAGAAAAATGAAAGGAGCTCTTGAGATTAAAATATATCGCACAAACCAAACAGAAAACATTATCCTTCCATTATTTCTGCATTGCTGCTGTTTAATTGCATGATCCATTAAGATTACACTCCAATAACCATTGCTCAGTAATTTACAGATCATTTACACCACATGGACTACAATTATTGAAGGGTCCGGAACCGAAATGTCAACTATGCACTTCACTACACAGATGCTGCCTGTTCCACTGAGTTACTCCAGCAGTTTTTTTAACTCAATGTTTCAGCGTATGCAGCCTCATGTCTCCATAATAATTTCTATGTTCATTAACATATTTAGTGTTTATTTGTTTCAGCCTATCAATTATTTCCTCCATTAGTGCAGAAACAATTCTCAGAGTGGTCCTTTAACAGCAATGTTCATTAACCAATGTTATGTGTCAATTACAACTCAAAATATAAAACTAGAACCCAAGAATTTTGCAGTTGAATGTTGTTAATCTGCAATAGACAATAGACAATAGATGCAGCAGTAGGCCATTTGGCCCTTCGAGCCAGCACCGCCATTCAATGTGATCATGGCTGATCATCGCCAATCAGTACCCCGTTCCTGCCTTCTCCCCTTATTCCCTGACTCCGCTATTTTTAAGAGCCCTATCTAGCTCTCTCATGAAAGCATCCAGAAAACCTGCCTCCACAGCCCTCTGAGGCAGAGAGACTCACCACTCTATTTGAAAAAAAGTGTTTCCTCGTCTCCTTTCTAAATGACTTACTCCTTATTCTTATACTGTAGCCCCTGGTTGTGGACTCCCCCAACATCGGGAACATGTTTCCTGCCTCTTGCGTGTCCAAGCACAATCTTATCTGTTTCAATGAGATTCCCACTCATCCTTCTAAACTCCAGAGTGTACAAGCCCAGCTGCTCCATTCTCTCAGCATATGACAGTCCCCGCCATCCCGGGAATTAACCTTGTAAACCTACGCTGCACTCCCTCAATAGCAAGAATGTCCTTCCTCAAATTAGGGGACCAAAACTGCACACAATACTCCAGGTGTGGTCTCACTAGGGTTCTGTACAACTGCAGAAGGACCTCTTTGCTCTTATATTCGATTCCTCTTGCTATAAAGGCCAACATGCCATTCGCTTTCTTCACTGCCTGCTGTACCTGCATGCTTACTTTCAGTGACTAATGTACAAGGACCCCTGTTGTACTTCCCCTTTTCCCAATTTGACACCATTAAGATAGTAATCTGCCTTCCTGTTTTTGCTACCAAGGTGGATAACCTCACATTTATCCGCATTAAACTTAATCTGCTATGCATCTGCCCAATCCCCCAACCTGTCCAAGTCACCGTGCATTCTCATAGCATCCTTCTCACAGTTCACACTGCCATCCAGCTATGTGTCATCTGCAAATTTGCTAATGTTACTTTGAATCCCTTCATCCAAATCATTGATGTATATTGTAAATAGCTGCGGTCCCAGCACCGAGCCTTGTGGTACCCCACTAGTCACTGCCTGCCATTCTGAAAGGGACCTGTTAATCCCTACTCTTTGTTTCCTGTCTGCCAACCACTTCTCTATCCATGTCAGCACTCTACCCCCAATACCATGTGCTCTAATTTTAGTCACCCGTGCGGGACCTTATCAAATGCTTTCTGAAAGTCCAGGTACACTACATCCATTGGCTCTGCCTTGTCCATTTTCCTAGTTACATCTTCAAAAAATTCCAGAAGTTTAGTCAAGCATGATTTCCCCATCGTAAATCCATGCTGACTCGGACCGATCCTGTTACTGCTATCCAAATTTGCGGCTATCTCATCTTTTATAATTGACTCCAGCATCTTCCCCACCACCGACGTCAGGCTAACTGGTCTATAATTCCCCATTTTCTCTCTCCCGCCTTTCTTAAAAAGTGAGGTAACATTAGCTCCAATCCACATGAACTGATCCTGAGTCTATAGAACATTGGAAAATTATCACCAATGCATCCACGATTTCCAGAGCCACTTCCTTAAGTACCCTGGGAGGCAGACCATCAGGCCCTGGGGATTTATCAGCCTTCAGTCCCATCTGTCTATCCAACACCATTTCCTGCCTAATGTGGATTTTCTTCAGTTCAACTGTCACCCCAGATCCTCTGGCCACTACTATATCAGGAAGATTGTTTGTGTCCTCCTTAGTGAAGACAGATCCAAAGTACCTGTTCAAGTCATTTGCCATTTCCCATAATAAATTTTTCGGTCTTCAAGGGTCCAACTTTGGTCTTAAATAATGTTTTCCTCTTCACATACCTAAAGAAGCTTTTACTATCCTGCTTTATATTCTTGGCTAGCTTACCTTCGTACCTCATCTTTTCTCCCCGTATTGTCTTTTTGGTTATCTTCTGTTGTTCTTTAAACATTACCCAATCCTCTTGCTTCCCGCACATCTTTGCTGAGTTGTACTTCTTCGCTTTAATTTTTATACTGTCCCTGATGTCCCATCAGCCATGGTTGTCCCTTTCTCCCCTTGGAATCTTTCTTCCTCCTAGGAATGAACTGAATTTGCACCTTCTGTATTATTCCTAGAAACACCTGCCATTTTTGTTCCACTGTCATCCCTGCTAGTGTATCTTTCCAGTCAACTTTGGCCAGCTCCTCCCTCATGGCTCCATAATCCCCTTTATTCAACTGCAACACTGACACCTCCGATCTGCTCTTCTCCCTCTCCAATTGTAGATTAAACCTGACCATGTTATGGTCACTGCCTCCTGATGGCTCATTAACCTCGAGGTCCTTTATCAAATCCGGTTCATTACATAACACTAAATCCAGAATTGCTTTCTCCCTGGTAGGCTCCAATACAAGCTGTTCAAAGAATCCAGGTGCAGGAGTAGGCCATTCGGCCCTTAGAGCCAGCACCGCCATTCAATGGGATCATGGCTGATCATCACCAATCAGTATCCCGTTCCTGCGTTCTCCCCATATCCCCTGACTCCGCTATTTTTTAAGAGTCCTATCTAGCTCTCTCTTGAAAGCATCCAGAGAACCTACCTTCACCGCCCTCTGAGGCAGAGAATTCTACAGACTCACCTCTCTCTGTGAGAAAAAGTGTTTCCTTCTCCGTTCTAAACGGCTTACTCCTTATTCTTAAACTGTGGCCCCTGGTTCTGGACTGCCCCTACATCGGGAACATGTTTCCTGCCTTTAGCGTGTCCAAACCCTTAACAATCTTAACAATCTGCAAGAAAAATATCAAGTTTGGTCTCGTATCTGGGCTGAGTTATGTTATGAAAAGCAAAGAAACCCATCAAAGGCTATAAATCTGAAATGTAAAGAAAAAATGCTGGAAACACTCAGCAGGCCATGCAGCATCTGTGGAAAGGAAAACAGTTAACATTTCAGATCAAAGATGAAAGGTCTTCAAACTGATGCATTAACTGTTTCTTCACAGATGCTCATATATTGAGCATATTCATCATCATTATCAGCATATATTATTTTATATTTCCTGAGACAATAGAAACATAGAAACATAGAAAATAAGTGCAGGAGTAGGCAATTCGGCCCTTCGAGCCTGCACCGCCATTCAATATGATCATGGCTGATCACCCAACTCAGTATCCTGTACCTGCCTTCTCTCCATACCCCCTGATCCTTTTAGCCACAAGGGCCACATCTAACTCCCTCTTAAACATAGCCAATGAACTGGCCTCAACTACCTTCTGTGGCAGAGAATTCCAGAGATTCACCACTCTCTGTGTGAAAAATTTTCCTCATCTCGGTCCTAAAAGATTTCCCCCTTATCCTTAAACTGTGACCCCTTGTTCTGGACTTCCCTGACATTGGGAACAATCTTCCTGCATCTAGCCTGTCCAACCCCTTAAGAATTTTGTAAGTTTCTATAAGATCTCCCCTCAATCTTCTAAATTCTAGCGAGTACAAGCCAAGTCTATCCAGTCTTTCTTCATATGAAAGTCCTGACATCCCACAAATCATTCTGGTGAACCTTCTCTGTACTCCCTCTATGGCAAGAATGTCTTTCCTCAGATTAGGAGACCAAAACTGTACGCAATACTCCAGGCGTGGTCTCACCAAGACCCTATACAACTGCAGTAGAACCTCCCTGCTCCTATACTCAAATCCTTTTGCTATGAATGCTAACATACCATTCACTTTCTTCACTGCCTGCTGCACCTGCATGCCTACTTTCAATGACTGGTATACCATGACACCCAGGCCTTGTTGCATCTCCCCCTTTCCTAATCGGCCACCATTCAGATAATAGTCTACTTTCCTGTTTTTGCCACCAAAGTGGATAACCTCACATTTATCCACATTATACTGCATCTGCCATGCATTTGCCCACTCACCCAGCCTATCCAAGTCACCTTGCAGCCTCCTAGCATCCTCCTCACAGCTAACACTGCCCCCCAGCTTTGTGTCATCCGCAATCTTGGAGATGTTGCATTCAATTCCCTCGTCCAAATCATTAATATATATTGTAAATAGCTGGGGTCCCAGCACTAAGGCTTGCGGTACCCCACTAGTCACTGCCTGCCATTGTGAAAAGGACCCGTTTACTCCTACTCTTTGCTTCCTGTCTGCCAGCCAGTTCTCTATCCACATCAATACTGAACCCCCAATACTGTGCTTTAAGTTTGTATACTAAAGCATGATAACCAGTTTGGAATGTAGCCTAATTAGCCTTTACAGTGGAGGAGAAAGATCATCAGTTTTACCTTCCAGAGGTCACGATGAACCTGTGTAGAGAACTGGGCTTGGCTGTCAGACATCCTGCGAGTAATACCATCCACATTTACATGTAGAAATCATCACTCAGCATTGATAAACCATTCTACATGCAACAATACCCTGGTGTCATATAATGTATGCTCTTCAGAAAATGCACAGCAATGGAATGTAAACTTTATCCATCTTTCTGCAGATAATCTACCTAAGCGCTCACAATACTTGTTATCATTCATGGCCTCCTTAATATGTGACATTTGTCATACTAAAGTCCTGGTGCTGCAAAAGATTAAGCTTATTTCTAACCCCGCACCCCTATCTCCACCCATCAACCCACACACATGGTATGTGTATTCTGATATAAAAACTGGACACATTCAGGAAATGAAAAAATAATCAGGTAATCAATAATCAAATAATATTCATTACTATGTCAACAAAACTACATAATTGCTTCAGCAAAACAGTATTCTGGTGCTTTACAAGTTTCCATTTTTTATTGATGCAAGACAGCTGTTTTGGTGCTTAAGCACAATGATTGGTTCAGCATTCAAAGATTTGGGTTGGGTTTTTATAAAGACAGTGATCTAATCACAACCCTCTTTATAGAGTTCAAATCCAGTTCAGGAAGGGTGATTAAAGTTTCCTGCCATGGAAATCTGTTACAGTTCAGGAATTTGTCAGAGCTTCAGCCAACCACAGATCCACTGCTTATTTCAGCAACTCTACTGTACGAGGTCAAAGAGAAACCTGGCAAAGTGCTGACTCTTGCAATGCAGTTTGCAGAACTATTAGAAGTAATTCTATCTGTGTAATTCTAGCTAAGCTAAGGTTTTAATTCAAACTACAAGCCTAGGTTTTTCAATCGGGTATAAACTTGAAGTAGGAAGTGGTCCATCTTAAGTGCCAATTTTTAGTGTGCCAATATCACAGTATAGATGAGCTCTTCCAATACACCATGAAAACTACCAGTAACAGGTTATCTTTTGGCTTTGCATGACAGTCACTACAGTTTGCATATTGTAGCATTTGCTAACTAGTTCTTCAAAACATCCAATCTGTGCCGATCAGAAGATATTTGCACAAATCCCATTTTATTCTCTTCCAACGCTTCCACGTTGTTGACTCCATGTAACACTAGCAAACCTGCCTGCCAGAATGTCAGTCCCCCTCCAATTAAGACACAACCTGTCCCTTTTCTACAGGTTACCCCTGCCCCAGAAGAGATCCCAGTGATCTAGAAATTTAAATCCCTGCCCCCTGCACCAACTTCTCAGCAACACTGAATATAGCCACGTTGGAGTAGAATTAGGCCATTTGGCTCATCAAGTCTGCTCTGTCATTCGATCATGGCTGATCTTCTTTTCCCTCTTAACCCCATTGTGCTGCCTTTTCATATTAACCGTTGATGTGTTTATGCGTGCTATTTTCGTGATATTTATTTTAGTTGTTTATCTTTTAATATTTTATCTTGTATGTATCGTTAGCTTTTAGAAATGTTTGAATGGTGCACTGACTGGCTGACATTTTTAAATTTCATTGTACATGGTTCATGTTACAATGACAATAAAGAAACTATTCTATTCTATTCTATTCTAATCAATGATCAATCAATCTCTGCCTTAAACATACCAAATGACAGTCTCCGCAAACATATGTGGCAATGAGTTCCAAAGATTCGCCACCCTCTAGCTGAAGAAATTCCTCCTCATCTCCATTTCACAAGGTATGTCCTTTTATTTCTAGTTTGAGACTCTCCCAATAATGGAGACTCTCCCCGCCAACTCTATCCGGTACGTTTCAATGATATCTCCCCCTCATCCTGCGAAACTCCAGCAAGTACAGGGCCATCAAACACTCCTCAGACATTAATCCTTCTTGATTTTCCAACTTCACCAATTCTCCATCAGCCAGCTATTTGATCTTTCCAAATCAGGAAAATAAAAAGAGCCCGCATGAGCTTCCGTGGAGGATGAAGACCTTGTGGGCTTAAGGCCATTATATGCATGGAATAAAAGAGAAATGAACACAGCCAAGTGAAAGGCGCTCCCTCCCACGGGATAAATCCCCCTCCATCGGTAAGACATGCAGGGACCAACCAATCCACCCACAGAGCAGTAAGAGAAATAATGACAGTATTATTTTATATGTAGCTAATATTTCCGCTGCCTGTATTATATGCCACTTTATATGTGCATTATTTTGCCGAAGGAGCCATAGGTTCAGCCAGTGTTCTTGAATTGTACAGCTATGTCATAAGTGAGGGACACAGAGGATAGCCGAAATCGCTCACCTTGAGTTAAATATCAATAGGGTGAATTAAATTGGCATCATTACCGCTACTTAGGCAACAAGAATTGGCTCACATCTTTGGAATGCTAATACTTGCAAATGAAATGATCTGGAGAATGGAATCTTTGTGCACTGTGCGTGGTGCATGTTGGAAGATACACAGTGGTCACATTTTTAAATGACTGAACTTTCAAGAATACTGCCTCTCAGTGGAATTGCACAACTGCTAGCTGTTGACTAAAAAGGCAGAGAATAAATGTACACTAGTTTCTCAGATAGGGCATGGGTCATTTATTTCGTGCATTTGCAAAAATCTTTTGGTTTTTGTTACTGCATTTGGGCTCAAATTGAACCACCACATTAAAAAGTTAATATAGTTGATGTTGGTTGATAAGAGCAATGTCATTCTTGTGGATGGAGATTTGGCTGTTTATCAGCATGAAGCATGCTGATTCTATTCTCCATTTAAAATCAAATACTTCAGGTCTTGTCCTGGGACAAGTTTAGATAGAGTCATACAGTGTAGAAACGGGCCCTTCAGCCCAACTCGCCCACAATGTCCCAGCTACACTAGTCCCACCAAACCTGTACATGTACATGTCTAACTGTTTCTTAAATGTTGGCATAGTCCCAGCCTCAACTACTTCCTCTGGCAACTTGTTCCATACACCCACCACCCTTTGTGTGAAAAAGTTGCCCCTCGGATTCCTATTAAATCTTTCCCCCTTCACCTTGAACCTATGTCCTCTGGTCCTCGATTCCCCTACTCTGGGCAAGAGACGGTGCATCTACCCGATCTACTCCTCTAATGATTTTGTACACCTCTATAAGATCACCCCTCATCCTCCTGCGCTCCATGGAATAGAGACCCAACCTACTCAACCTCTCCCTATAGCTCACACCCTCTAGTCCTGGCAAGATCCTCGTTAATCTTTTCTGAACCCTTTTAAGCTTGACAATATCTTTCCTATAACATGGTGCCCAGAATTCAGAATTGAACACAATATTCTAAATGTAGTCCCATCACCGTCTAATACAACTGCAACATGACCCCCAGCTTCTATACTCAATACACCGACTCATGAAGACCAAAGTGCCAAAAGCCTTTTTGACTACCTGCAACTCAACCTTCAATGAACCATGCATCTGTACTCCTAGATCCTTCTGCTCTACAACACTACCCAGAGGCTTACCATTTACAGTTGTTCGCCCTTGTTCCACGCCCCATAATGCAACACCTCACACCTCTGCAGGGGCGGAAAACCCGGGGGAGGCCAGAGGAGACACGCCCCCCCCCCCCATGTTTTGAGAGGTGGGGGACACCCACCCCAAGTTTTTGTGATCCGTATTTTAACATCTCCGCTTTTCGCGAGACAGTGGGGGTGGGACTGATGATCGCGGGCACGATGATTGGAGGAGGGAGGAGTGGGGGGTGGGACTGAGGATAGAGTGCGGCGATTGGAGGAGGGAGACGTGGCACAGGCAGGCAGGATCGATCCCGGCCGGGTCACCGGCGCTGTCTTGAGTGCGCCCCCCCACGGGTGGCCAGAGAGGTCGAGAGTCAGATGCGAGCTGTGCCCCCAGGCCTACAACCAGCACAGAGAAACAGCACTAAACCCAGCTCAACTCTGCCTGCCCCTGCGGGAAATATGGCCAGCGTGGAGAAGCACGCTGGTGTCCCGTCAGGCCAGACAGGGCTGTTGGTTAACCCGGTAAGATAGGCAGTTGAGTTGAGCTTCATTTAGCGCTGGATTGAGCCTCCGAAGCCTCGCGCGTGTGTGTGTGACTGTGCGCATGCGCGCGCGGCCGCCAAAAAATTGTGTCCCCCATCCCCTCCATGTTTTTAATAGCGAGTTCCGCTCTTGCTTCTCTGTATTAAATTCCATCAACTATTCCTCCGCCCACCTGGCCATTCGATCCAGATCCTGCTGCAATCTTTCACAACCATCTTCACTATCTGCAAAACCACTAACTTTTATATCATCAGCAAACTTGCTAATCTTGCCCTGTATGTTCTTATCCTACATTGATGTAGATGACAAACAGTAACGGGCCCAGTACTGAACCCTGAGGCACACCACTAGTCACAGGCCTCCAGTCCAAGAAGCAACCTTCCACCATCACCCTCTGCTTCCTTCCATGGAGCCAATTTGCTATCCATTCAGCTATCTCTCCTTGGATCCCATGCAATCTTAACCATCTCTCTTTCGATCCCATGCTGGATTGTTGCATGAATAGGAACATCTATGGAGTCGGAGGCAGACAAAAATGCTGGAGAAACTCAGCGGGTGAGGCAGCATCTATGGAGCTAAGTCAATGTTGAAGAAGAATTTTGACCCGAAACATTGCCTATTTCCTTCGCTCCATAGATGCTGCCTCACCCGCTGAGTTTCTCCAGCATTTTTGTCTATCTTCGATTTTTCAGCATCTGCAGTTCCTTCTTAAACATCTATAGTCGGTGTCATTTCATATGGGACCTATACACTGAATGCTAACACATCAGCAATTTCTGAAGGAATTCTCCAGCTAGCTTTTGCCAGAATCCCAGGAATTCTGCGTTTGCCAGAATTCCAGAGAAATGTGGCGTACTAAAAGCAGCTGTGTGTGCCATTCCTCTCGCAATTCTGCATAACGGCCACTAGGTGGAGCCTGTTTGCTATCATGTTTTTTCTCTTAAACAACAACATTTCCGTTTGAGAGCATTGAATTAAAACAGGAAAGCTAAGTTCTTTTACAAGATAATAATGAAGATGTATCAAGATTAAATCCATCAGCAATGCTTTACCAAACTGCAACTAATTTAAGCTAGCCGATCATACCAAACATAACTTCGCTAGATGCATGCTAAAAAGCATCCTATTATGGTGCATCACAAGTGCTCTGGGTAGGACCGCAAGAAATTGCACAGTTGTGAACATAAATCAGTCCATCATGCAAACCAACTTTCCCCGTACAACATTAACTTCATGATCTGTACCCATTACAATTTGCCTCCTGCCACACTAGACCAATAGGGGATGCAACCTTGCTGGCTCTCCATTCCACACTAGACCACATGAGCAATAAGAATACGTACATCACGCTGTTGTACATTGACCACAGGTTGGTGTACAATACCATCATTCCCTCCAAACTTATCAAACTCAGAGAATTGGGACTTCTCTCTTCCCTATGTGACTAGATACTCTACTTACTTACCGGCAATCAATACGAATTGGCAATAGCACTTCCCTCTCGACAACCATCATCACAGGGCCATTCAAGGCAGTGTGTTCAGTCCCCTGCTCGACTGTCTCTATATCCATGATTGTGTTTCCAGACATAGTTGCAAAGCCAGCCTTAAGTTCACCAATGAAACCACTGTTGTTTGATGAATAACAGTAATGATGAGTTTTAGCAGAGGTTCCCTGTGTTTTTTGAGCTCATGCCCCCTTGGGATCTTTTCGTTTTTTCATTTAAAAATAAATTGACATTATTGGATGGGAAGGGAAAAACAGTATGGTCTGAGCGCAGGTATATAATACCTAGGGGAGATTATGTGTTATCAGTGACTAGAAATTGCACATATATTCTCTTTTGCTTCTATTGTTAAACATCAAAAATATATTTCAACTACATAGATTTTAAATTTATTAGAACTGAAATTTAGGAGGCAACAGGGTGGTAGCTCTGTGGCCCCCTTCATTGAACCTGTGGCCCCCTAAATACCAAAATGTTTCCGTGGCCCCCCTGAAATTTGCCATGGCCCCAGGTTGGGAATCACTGAGTTAGAGTTCAGGAGGGATATCAAAAATTTGATTGAATGGTGCCAGAAAAGCAATCTTGTTTTCAACATTAGCAAGACCAAGGAGCTGATTGGTGACTTCAGGGGAAGAAAGCCAAAGATCCATGAATTGATATTCATTGGTGGGACAGTGATGCGGAGAGGAATTTAGGAATTGAAAGTTATTGAAGTGTTGAAGGGTGTGCGATCCATGAATTGATATTCATTGGTGGGACAGTGATGTGGAGAGGAATTTAGGAATTGAAAGTTATTGAAGTGTTGAAGGGTGTGCGAGATGTATCACATGTAGGTTGGAAGGGACTGTTCAAGAGGGGACAAGATGGAATTGAGGTATTTGGAGATGTGTTCAGTGGAACAGTAGCAGGCAGAAACAGTGGGTCTGCCTGGGTAGTACTGCTTGTGAATTTTGGAAAAATGAGAATGGGCAGTACAGGGTTGAGAAATTATAAAGTTGGAAGCAATGGAGGGGTGATTGTTAAAGGCGACGATATTTGTAATGGTCTGGGAGATGGTGACTTGGTGTTGGCATCATGGTCAAAGGGTGGTCGAGAGCTGAAGACTGGCCTCAGCATGTGGGAGGTCAGCCCACCAGATACAATGACAGTATTGGGCTTGCCGTTGAGTGGGTGGAGGGCTGCGCGTACAGAGGGGGTGAGATTGGAATGGGTAAGGAGAGTGGAGAATTGAAGACGATTTATGTTGCGCCAGCAGTTCCACCACCAATCCCCACCTGGCAGGTCTCAGGCCCCTCTGTTTCTTCCTTGACACCTCAATTCCACACCATGAAGGTCTCAAGGCCCTCTGGTTCTTCCATGAACAGACACCCAATCAGTTTCCCTCCACTAACACTCTCCTCTGCCTTGCTGAACTTGGCCTCACCATCAACAACATCTCTTCTTACTCCTCTCACTATCTTCAAGTCAAAGGTGTAGTCGTGGTACTTGCTTGGGCTCCAGCTATGCCCATTCTTTTCTTGATTACATGAAACAGTCGTTTTTTCAAACATTCCCTGACACCATTCCCCAAATCTTTCTCCACTAAATCAACAACTGCATCAGGGCTGCCTCCTGCATCCTTGCAGAACTTATTGATTTCATTCATGTTCATTAACTTTACTATTTAACTGTACTATTAACTTCCACTCTACTCTCAATTCACTTGGACTATCTCTGACACCTCTCTCCTCTTTCTCGATCCCTCTGTCACCATTACAGAAGACAGACTGTGGACTGAAGAAGGGTCTCGACCCGAAGCGTCACCCATTCCTACTCTCCAGAGATGCTGCTGTCCCGCTGAGTTACTACAGCTTTTTGTGTCTATCTTCAGACTATCGACTGATGTCTACTGCAAACCCACTGACTCCCAAGGTATCTCTGACTGGACCTCCTCCCACCTTGCCTAGCGCAAGGATGCCAGCACTTACTTTCAATCTCCCGGTGGCTCAGCACTTCAACTACCCCTCCCATTCCGAATCCGACCTTTCTGTCCTGAGCCTCCTCCATGGCCAGAGTGAGTCCCACCGCAAATTGGAGGAGCAGCACCTCATATTTCACTTGGGCAGTTTACACCCCAGCAGTATGAACATAGACTTCTCCAATTTCAGGTAGACCTTGCTTTCTCCCTCCTTCCCCTCCCCTCCACAGCTCTCCCACAGCCTACTGTCTCTGCCTCTTCCTTTCTTCTTTCAGCGCCCCCCAACCCACCCCCACATCAGTCTGAAGAAAGGTCTTGAGCCAAAACGTCACGTATTCCTTTGCTCCCTCACCCGCTGAGTTTATCCAGAATTTTTGTCTACTTACTTTCATTCTCTCTGTTGCCAAATCTGCTCCCAAGATAAACTTTCTACTCTTGGACATCCAAGATGTCCTCTTTCTTTAGTAAGTGGGATTTTCCCCATGCTGTTATGAATGGATTCCTCCCCCTGTCTCCTCTGTGTCCTGCAGGTCTGCTCTCATCCCCCCTCCCCCAGCCAAAACAAGGGTAGAGTTCCACTGGTCCTCACCTTTCACCCCATCAGCCTCCGCATCTAACACATCATTCTCAGGGGTTTCTGCTATCTTCAATGTGATCCAACCACCACGCACATCCCCGCACCTTCCCGCAGAGACCATTCCCTCCTTAGTTCACTCATCCCTTCATACACAACTCACCCCCTCCCCAGGTAATTTCCCCTGCAACTACAATAGATTTAACGCTTGTCCCTATATCTCCTCCCTCAAACCCACCCAGGGACCTCAGCAGCCCTTCCGGGTAAGACAGAGGTTCACATGCACCTCTTCAAATCTTGTCCACTGCATTTGGTGCACCCGATGTGGCCTTTTCACATCAGTGAGACCAAATGTAGACAAGGCAACAGTTTTGCCTACCACCCGTGCTCTGTCCGCCAAAGCCTGCTGAATCTTCTGGTTGCTAACCATTTTAACTCCCCGTCCCATACTGACCTTTCTGTCTTGTGCCTTCTCCATTGCCAGAGTGGAGCAATACACAAACTGGAGGAAGAGCACCTCATATTCCACCTAGGTAGCTTAATACCTAATGGCGTGAACATTGAATTCTCCAATTTGAAGGAACAACTCCCCCATCCTCCTCTCTCTATCCCATGCCCCCACTTCCATGCTCATCCATTTCTCTCACTCTCCTGCCTCTCTTTCTCCATCTCCCTGTCCCCTTCCATATACGTCCCACGCTCTAGTTTACATCTCACTCCACTTCTCTCCTTATCTGACACCTTTTGTCTCCTTTTCATCTCTGGCTTTTGTCATTTACACCACCTATATGCCAATCAACACAGGAGCACCACAAGGCTATGTGCTCAGTCCCCTGCTCTACTCTCTCTACACACAGGACTGTGTATCCACACACAGCTGCATTGCAATCTTAAAATTCACCTAAGAAACAACCGTTGTTGGCCGAATAACTGCAATGATTAATCAGAGTACAGGAGGGAGTTTGAAAATCTGATTGAATGGTGCAGTAAAAATGATGTAGACACAAGGAACTGCATATACTGGCTTACAAAAACCCTCCACAAAATGCTGGAGTTAAGCAGCGGGTCAGGCAGCATATTTGTTGAAGTAACCTGATCAGATGCATCACATATCCATAAAAAAGGCCAACTCCAAAACATGAAGCGCTGTGCATTGGGATCCAGACATCACGGACAACTCGCTCCTCTCTGTCCTCCTCTCTCTGCACTCCTCTCTGACCTCCTCTCTCTCTGCACTCCTCTCTCCCCCCTCCTCTCTCTCCCTCCCCCTCCCCCTCTCCCTCCCCCTCTCTCTCCCCCCTCTCCTCCTCCTCCCCTCTCTCTCTCCCCCTCCCCCTATGTCTCTCCCTCTCTCTCCTCTCACCCCATCTCTCTCCCCTGTCTCCCCCCTCTCTCCCCTTCCCTCTCACTTGTCTCAGCCCCGTCTCTCCCCCTCTCTCTCCCCCTCTCACATCTCCCTCCCCTCTCACCTCACTCCCTCTCTCTCTCTCACCCCCTCTCCTCTCTTTCCCCCCTCCCCTCTCCTCCTCTCTCTTTCCCCTAACCCTCTCTCCCCTAACTCTCTCTCTCCCTCCCTTTCCCTTTCTCTCTCCCCCTTTCTTCTCTCTCTCCCCCCCTCTCTCTCTCTCTCTCTCTCCTCCTCTCTGTCCCCCTCTCTGTCTCTCTCTCTCTTTCTCTCTATCTCCCTCTCTCTCTCTCTCTCTCTCACCCCGTTTCTCTCTCTCTCCTCTCTCCCTCTCTTTTACCACCCTCTCTCTGCCCTCTCTCCTCCTCCCTCTCCCTTTCTCTCCTCCCTCTCCACCCCCTCTCTCTTCCTTCCCTCTCTCTCCCTTCCCCCTCTCACTCCTCTCTCCTCCCTCCCCTCTCTCCACTCTTCTCTTCTCTTCTCTTCTCTCTTCCCCCGCTCCCTCCTCTCCTCCCCCCCCTCTCTCTCTCTCCCTTCTCTCTATCTCTCCCTCTCTCTCCCCTCTCCCCCCCTCTCTTCTCTCTTCCCCCTTCCCCCCCCCCTCTCTCCTTCCCCTCTCTCCTTCCCCTCTCTCCCTCCCCCTCCCTATGATAGTCTCTGTGCCGAATCGGCACAGAGACTCTCACAGCAGCGGCGCAATGCTTCCGACGTCCCGGGACTCTTGCACTGAAGCTGCTCCATGGCCGGAGCTGCAGCGAACGACTCGTCAGCCCAGTAAACACTCGCCAGCCCGGCAAACACTCGCCAGCCCCACAAACACTCGCTAGCCCCAGCTCCTCGCATCTGTCCCCACCACTGGTTCTGCTTCCATCCTTCCCTCAGCCCTGGCTCTCCAACACCCGCAGCCCATACAGAGCGTGGGAGATTTGTGATCAGTGTGAGAGCATGAGAATTTGTTCAAATGCGTGATTCTCATGCTCAAAGCGTGAGAGTTGGCAGCCCTGAAAATATTTTGTTGTTTGGAATGTGGCTCAACTCCTGAAGGGAAACTTCTCTGAGGCTGTAAAGTGTGGTCCAATCTGTAATGGGTGGAGAAGGGAGTGCAGTTAATAGCAATGGTAAGATTGCTGAAAAATAACATGTTTTCTGTTCATAGAATTACAAGGATTTATAGCTCACGACATCACTGAGCCCATCCCATCCAAGTTGGTTAAAAATAAACCTATTTACATTACACCAATTTAACAACTGCAACCGGTGGGTCAGGGATGATCAAGTGCTCACCATGTAGCCATATGATGATGATGATGAAGATTTCGACCTCCACTACCTTTCAAACAATGGGTTGCAAATCCCTACTTGATTTTGATTGGACTAATTTTTTTTTAAATGCACCTCGACGATTCTATGGCTGTCTGCCAACTCAAAGGGAGTGGGAAGGGGAAGCACTGGAGAGACCAAAAGGAGTAAAGGAAGCCACGCTCACAACAATGAATCACATATTCCCAAAATACAATGTGTGGATGAAGAAGGGACTGGGAATATACTTAAGGAATTCCAAGGATGCTGTTTTGCGTTATTTATTTATTTTGTTTTGGTAGTAGTTTTGCTATGTAATACATACAATTAATGTTCATTTAAATTTTGTTTTCCATAATCTCTGATAACGTTAACATACAACGATTTTATTGGTGCGCTGGCAGTTCATTTAAATAGTTAAATTCAAACAAAGTTGCTTCCCTTTCTAGGAAAAAAAATCTGTGTGGTATTGTCACGTAGCACACGCAATGCACGCTGTTATCTCTGACGATTTGGCAACATAAAACAGTTTCTCAATGTGTGAAATTCTTTGGCTTCGGCCAGTGATGGGTCAACTGCTGGAAGGGTGACAATCCCAGCGCAGACCCATTGCTTTTCTCTTTCCTCGGCGTTTATCACCTCACCAACACCTCTTTTGACCACTTATCTCTCACAACAATGCCACTATTAGCATTTTCATTAACTCTCATTGAAATCCAATTCTCGTTTAACTGTACTAACTGCGCTGATTAATTAACAATAACAAAGTTTAGGTAACCCGCACTGGATAAAGTACAGGACGAACTTTGAGATATGTTGATTGGAATGTAGATGTTGAATTATTTATAAAACAAGTGCGTTTTAATGGAAACATTTTCTGATTGTCACAATGTTTCGTTATTGGTGGAAATGAGTCACTAATCAAAATTAAAAATTTATGGAGCAAGAGTGAAAGTTTGTGTTGGATTTAAGCGCGTATGATTGGTTACCTGGGAGATATTGTAGGGTGCTGGTACCAGACATAACTCTCCAAAAGAAAACCAGAGGAATGCGTGGAAGGAATTTTACGATCTGGGAGAGAAAGTTGGGAATAAGTAGATAAGTAATTCTATACGCAGCTGAACAATGTATAATGGATAAATTAATTATTTTGTTCTGCTCCGATTGCATCATTGTTTGTGACTATGAACCCCATCTCCTGTGCCTTCTTTGTTAAGCTAAAAGGAATTTAAGAATTCATTAGGTTTCACCTAGACCATCTGGTAATGTAATAGCCGCTTCCAGGCACACCCACTCTGATTAGTCTACTAGGAATGCACACCTGAACTCAGACCCAGCCCTCATTTACTTCCCATGAGCAATTTTATTAGATTTTTTTTTGTGCAATCAGTGACAGATTAAAAAAACGCAAAACCCTTCGTAACAAAACAATATTGAAGATGAAGACGAGAAGTAAACAGCTGCCTTTATTTTTAATTTTAAGGTCTGCACAATGGAGTGGCAATAGAGTTGCTGCCTCACAGCAACAGAGACTTGGGTTTAATCCTGATCTCTGGTGCTGTCTGTGTGGAGTCAGCGTGTTCTCTCTGTGACCGCATGGGTTTCCTTTGGGTGTTTCAGTTTCCTCCCACATCCAAAAAACAGTTAATTCGCCTCTCTCAATTGCCCCAAATGAGTAAGGATTGTGTAGAACTAGTTTGTGAATGGTCAGCGTGGACTCAATGAATTGAAGAGCCTGTATCTCTAAACCAAACATCAAATATTGCTTCACAATCATAATTTCAACTGTCAAATCAATCACAAAACACTGACAATTCATATATATGATGTCGGTGCCAGAAATGTGCCGACACTTGTGTTCTGCCGAGGAGAGGTCTGCAATATGATTTTACCAGGTTGTATCCCTCTGTTGAGGACAGACCGTTTGGTATCAGAGAGGGGGAGGTCAGGTGGGATGGTGAACACGCGGCAATGATGGGGGTTGGGGCCGGAGGAAGGCAGTTGAATGGACGGAGGCTGAGGCGATGTCTGGTAGGTAGGTGGTGGGTGGTCAGGAAGGAGAGGGGTATGAGGATTATAGTGTGGGTGGGGAGGAGCTGGTGTCACATGGTTTAAGGGGAAAGGGGAAGACCCAGTGGAACAACCACTGAAGTTCCCTGTGTTAGGGTGGGGGGGGTGCACTAGGACCTAGCGCAGTCAGACCCCGTGGTGTGAGAGTCTGCAGCGTGGAGACTTCAGGCCCGGGGCTGAGCCTGGGACTCAGGTTAGGCGACGGCTGCGGCCTGCTGGTGGGCGGTAGAGTGGCGAGAGTCGGTAGAGTCAATGGGGGAGGCCCGCGTGGAGTGGAGTCCAGGTCAGTGGGCGAAGCGTTGGAAGACCTGGTCAGCGGATGGCCGGTAAGACGGCGAGGGTCGGCGGTCCCAATGAGGCGGCGATAGTTGGAGGTATCGGTGAGGCAGCGAGGTTCGGCAGTCCCGGTGAGGTGGCAAGGGTCGGAGGTCCCGGTGAGGCAGCGAGATTCAGTGTCATCAGTGGGCAGGCGAAGGTCGGCAGCAGTGGCCACGTGGACGTCGGCATACTCGGTGGTCAGGGCCTGAGATCAGTCAGGGATGCGGTGAGTGCTGGTGCTAGTCCTCGTGAGAAAGATGGCGTCGCGGGGCTGGGCCTGGTGGAGTTCGGGCAGGTGGCACGGACCAGCGTTGGGGCCTGGGGCCTGCAGGCGGTCCAGTCGAGGAGTGTCGGTGGCAGGAGCGGTCTGGAGGCAGGCAAGTTTACGATCCTTGGTGGAGTCCAAGTGTGCAAGGAATCATTTGTTGAAGGCATGGATCTGCTGTTGGATGAATTAGAGTTGGGATCCGTTGCATGTCTGGGTGAGTGAGGCCTGTAGTTTCTGAAGAGTCAAAGCTGGTGCTGGTGCCGGCGCATCGCGGCCAGAGTAGATCACAGGGCACAGAAGGAGAACTGCCGTGCAAGGCAGCAGATAGCCTGCTGGTATCTATTGTCCGGGTTGGGTCCAAACTGGGAGGTCGGGAACTGGACTGGAAACCATGAGGTATAAGATGGAGGCGCAGGCACGTCCCGTGAAAGCAAACGTAGTTGAGGTAACGGGTCTGGGTTAAGATGTGGTCCCAGAGTTGGAGGGAAGGGGGAACCACAGAGGAGGGGGGTGGCAGTGAGAGGAGGTTGCTAAACTGTCTTCGGAGAGAGGAGGAGAACCTCTTCAAGGTAGGCATACCTTGAGGAGATTTCACAGTGGAGTAGACAAAATGTTTAAGAAATAACAATTCTTTCTTAAACATTAGCATTTTGTTGCTCCTTGGACCATTCCCATTTTTGATCCTTTTTCAACAACTTGTGAAGAGGAGCTAGCTTTGTTGCTAACACAGGTAAGAAGCGTGAGTAATACTGTAGCATCCATATCTAGGAAGGAGCGGAGTTGAGACACATTCTGTGATGCTGGTGCGTTTACTATAGCTTCAATCTTTTCCTTCACTGATTGTAGACCATGTTGATCCACTTACAAAGCAAGATACACTACTTTGCTCTGTAAGACTGCAAATTAGCTTCTTTTCAACTTTATATTGTGATCATGAAGCCATTTCAACACTTCAATATCTCCAGATTCTCCACCTCAGTAACAGTCATCTTGATTGCTCAAACAATGTGATGCTCCTTGCAGAATCTTATCCATTGTAGCTTGGAAGATTTTTGATGCTGACTTCACACCATAGGGTAGTTTTTTATAGGGAATACAGCCCCATGTGTGTGTTTATTGTAAGGTACTGCTGGATCTTATGATCAACATTTAGCTGAGCATATGCATGTGACAGATCTAACTTAAAGAATACCTTGGAACCAGCAAGTTCAGCGTATAAATCTTGTGAGGTTGGTAGTGGGTATTGTTCATCATCTACTGCATGATTGATGGTCATTTTGTAGTCTCCACACAATCTCACTGTGTTGTCTGCTTTCGGAAACACTACTATTGGAGTAGCCAAATTACTGCGATCTGTTCTAACCAGTACACCGTTTTGTTCCAACTTTTTGATTTCAGCACTGGTCGCGGTCCACAGTAGACAGGTTTCACATCGGGTTGAATCCTGACGTGTGCTTGCTCACTCTTTATGCCATCGTAGCTGTCATTGAACATAGCATGATATTTCTGCAACATCTGATCCAGTTGTGTTTGCACTTTGACTTGGAACACAGATTTCTAGTCCAGTTTCACTAAGCGGAGCCAATTTTTACCCTTCAACGTTGGCCTATTGACATAACTTGCGACAACTATTGGCAACTTCAAAATCTTGCCTTTGTGTTGTACATCATAAACTATCTCTCCACATGCCTCCAATACTTCTCCAGAGTACGTTTGTTTCTGTGATTGCTGAACTTGGATTCATAGGTGTCTTTGCTTATAATTGTGGAATCAGCAGCGGTATCAATACACAGAAATATATTAATTGTTCACTTTGATTTTTGTCCAAAAGTCTTTGTTTCCAGGCCCACCGTTCATAGTATAGATGCTGTACAGTCCAAGTTCATTACTCTCTGACTGTTCGAGGTTGTGAATCCTACACATTTGATTTTGTCAAGCCTTTTGTTTTGCTTTGTCCTGTGATGGCACTCTACATGTTGGTGCAACATGGCCTTTCTTTTGACAATTGTAGCACTTAGTCCTTGAACTTATTTGCTTTGTGTTGACTATTGCATCGATGGAACATATCTGCGCTTTTCCCATAACTTTGCAGTGAAGGCCATTTCCCTGTCTTGTCATGCTTGTGTTTTGGAACTGCCTTTTGACTTTTGACTGTGCCAGCATGTGTTGGTCGAAACTGATGTGCACTTTGACATGCCATCTCCATGGCTAAAACAGTTTTACATGCCAAATCAAAGGTAAGGGCTGTTGTGTTCAGTAATTTTGATTGGATTTGCAAATCCAGCATTCCACATATAAATCTATCACGCAAAGTTCGGTTCAGAAATGTCGCAAAATTGCAGTGTAGAGACAACTTCTTCAATGAGATAATGTACTCGCCCACATTCTCACCAGACCTGTTTTTTTGTGTGAAATTTTTAACTTTCTGCAATCTCAATGGGTTTATGGTTGAAGTGAGCATCAAGATTTGAAAGAAAGATTTGAAAGAACAGTCTCAAATGAAACATTCCTTGCTTTCTCTGGGGCTAGGATGTTGGTGAGAGTTTTATAAACTTCAGGACCAATTTTAGTTAATAGAATGGTTTTCTTCCAGTCCTGGATGGCCTTGTTTTGTGCTCTTACCTGCACTTGATCATCATCCTCTGTTTCTTCAGCTTCAATAATGTAATTTGCAATAAAACACATTTCCATTCGCTCACAGTACGAGGTAAAGGTTTCACAGTTCTTCTCGAAAGTTCCTAGTCGGCCATGCATCCCAAGGACACCATCTTGTCCTGTAGACACAACACAAAGATAACCTGACAAACTCTAGACATTTCAAACTACAGTCCCATGCATAAAAGGATCTGCAGCCTATCGTGTCTAGTTGGCAAACAATTGCGACACAGCTACATATTTGCTGCTTAAAATGTTAAACAATACTGCATATTGCAAAACAGTCCTGCACTGTACTTAAAGGTTGAGTTCACAAACTTTATCCAATCCTTGTTGCCATTGTAAGATATTATGGCTTCAGCATTTAGATAGAAACAAGCACAGTTTATCTGTACACACTGTTGCCAGTGTGGGTCTTTATTTTACAAAAGTACATGTGCATACTCGCACATCACGAGACTGCTAAGATAAAGAATATATCACATGACACAAACCATACCATTATAGTACTCTGTTCTTAAAGTTACAGTTATCATTATATACACTACAATCATCAACACGGTGAAATACAATCTTGCGTCTGCCTGAAATTTGTTGGCCTACAAGCACACCGAGATGTCCGTCAGGGAATGTTGCTGAGTGGCCCATTCCAAACTGCAAGAGTACGTGCTGAGGGACACACTGAAGCTTGATGTAGATAACACAATGCTCTGTGGGGGAGGACCACAGTCTGGGATCCTTATGCCCCTGTCCCATTTAGGAAACCTGAACGGAAACCTCTGGAGACTTTGCGCCCCACCCAAGGTTCCCGGAGGTTTTTGTCAGTCTCCCTACTTGCTTCCACTACCTGCAACCACCTGCAACCTCCGGGAACTGCACAGAAACCTTGGGTGGGGCCCAAAGTCTCCAGAGGTTTCCGTTCAGGTTTCCTAAGTGGGACAGGGGCATAACACTGCTGAACATTGAGGTGCTGAATCCAGTGATATCCCTTCAAACAAGGGAAGGGATATCACCCCAGAATAACATAGAATAACCTTTAATAATCCTTTACAGGAAATTACAGTGCCACAACAGCTTCAAGACAGACATAACACCACACATTTCAACAGATATCTTCAATACATAATAAGTTAAAATTTTTGTGCATTATAAAACCTTATAGCAGCTGGTATACAAGACTTCCTATGTCTCTCCGTTTTGCACATTTGTGCAATCAGTCTCTGACTGAAGATGCTGCACTTGATCACCTTCAGGGCGTGGAGTGGGTGAGTGGGGTTGGTCATTATTGAGCCTAGTTTTTTCAGAGTTCTGGCCTCTGCCACCTGCTTGACCGTTAGTTGCTCTGCCCCAACCACTGAGCCGGCCTTCCTGATCAGCTTATCCAGTCTGTTTTTGTCCGCTATTCGGGCGCCTTCTCCCCAACAGGCCACAGCAAAAAACAGAGCACTGGCCACCACTGAATGGTAGACACTGCACAGTAGGGGTTGACAGATATTAAATGACTTTAGCCTCCTTAAATACAGTCTACTTTGTCCCTCCTGTACACCACCTCCATATGACTCTTCCAGTCCAGCTCACTGTCAAGCTGACCTGTGGTTGGGACCACCTCCACCTCAGTGCCCCTGACACAACTATCTCCTTCGTTTTTTTTTGGTGTTGAGATGGAGATTATTGTGTGCACTCCACTCCACAAAGTTGTTAATTGTGTCTCTATACTCCTCCTCATTGCCCCCTTTGATGAGGCCTACAACAGCTGTGTCATCTGAAAATTTCTGCAAAAAGCAGCTGTTGGTGTTATATTGACAATCCGCTGTGTAGATGGTAAACAGGAATGGAGCCAGCACAGTTCCTTGTGGAGCCCCTGTGCTGCTCATGATGGTGCTTGAGACATTGTTCTGTAGGCGCACATACTGTGGTCTGAGGAAAAGGTAATCCAAACACCACAGTACCATTAATGGATCCACCTTCATCTTCTCCATCTTCTCCCCTAGCAGTCGAGGCTGAATTGTGTTAAAAGCGCTAGAGATGTCAAAGAATGTAATTCTTACAGATGCATCAGGGAGGGCCATATGAATCGTGTTTTGTTTAACATGGGTGTGAACACTACTGAGTATGACACTATTGAATGAGACAATGAGAATGTATAAAAAGTTTTTTTCACAATTTTTATTTTGTATATATTTTTTATTCTCAATAAAATGTACTTTTGGGGAAAATAAAAACTACGGCTCAGCATTCAACACCATCATCCCTTTTTATCATCAAACTCCGAGACCTGGGTCTCTACTCATCCCTGTGCAACGATTGACTCATGTTAACTTTGGGAGCAAGGTTGTTGTTTTAACAAGTCCGAGGAGCAAGGCAGAGGTGACCTGTATAAGAGGGTTTGGTTGCATCGGAACTAAAGGGGAGCCAATATCCTGACCAGCAGGTTTCTAATGCTACATGGGTAGGTTTAAAGTGGCAAAGGGGAGAAATCTAATGCAGGACTAATGAGCCTGTCCCACTCAGGTGATTTTTCAGTGGACTTCCGGTGACTGTCAGAGTGGAACACACACACAAACACATCACTTCCTACATCAGCCCGTTATGCAGGCGGGGGACAGGGAAAGTGGGGGGAGGGCTGTCTGAGTGAAATTCACATGGTGCAAAGCCAAGGTGAAACAGACACACACCACGGGGAACAGGAAGGTTGGCTCTGTAAAAAGACGACTAAAGCACAGTGTACGGTAAGTCCTTGAGGGGGGGGGGGGAGAGAATGGGGGAGAAGGAGTGGAGCCAACTTTTAAGAAACCAGAGATACACGGCTGTGAAGCTCGGCGGACATTTAAAGTTACCAATCGGTTATCCTTGGTTCTGAAAACTACTGCTTACCTTTTTCCCCCCCAATGAGCCAATGAAATTCACCGGCTACAACCTACGAGAACCTCCGAGAACCTTCGACCTCCTGGCAACCCACTAGGACCTCCTGGCAACCCACCTACGGCTCGAGAATTCTCGCTACTCTCCATGGCAGCTTCATTCTAGTCGCCACTAATTTTTCAACATGTTAAAAAATTCACGGCCACCATAATGAAGCCACGACTAGTTCCCAGAATGGAGGAACTTCTCACGACCATGAAGGCAACTCCCCGGCAACCACCCGCGAACAAGTGGCGACCATGAGCAGTCGCCTAAGTGGGACAGGCCCATAAGGCAGGGGAAAGGCTGGAGGTCGGTATAGAAGGTGATGAAAAACATTTCACTGGACAGAATAGGCAAGAGTACGGCAGGAATTTAGGAAGGACTATTGGATTGAATAGCATTTATTTTATTGCAAGAGGCCTGATGGGCAAGGTGGATGAACTTGGGGCCTGTGACTGGGACGTTGTAGTCGTTATGGAAACCTGGCTAAGAGAGGGACAGGACTGGCAGCTTAATGTTCTAGGATACAGATACGACAGGAGAGATAGCGGAGGGGGTGTTGCTTTTTGATTAAGGAGAATGTCATTGGCAATAGTCTGAGATGACATTACTAGTGGTTCATCCTGTGAGGCCATGTGGGTGTAGCTGAGAATTAAAAAATGGAATGATCACGTTGTTGGGAGTGTACTATAGGCCCCCAAATAGTCAACGGGGTTTAGAAGGGCAAATATGCCAGGTGAGTGATTGTAGGCAACTGAAAAACTAATAATGTTGTCCTAGTGGGGAATTTTAACCTGCCCAATATAGACTTGGACTGTCATAGTGCCATGCGCTTAGGCGGTGTTAAATTTGTCATATGTGTTCAGGAAAGTTTCCTCAGGCAATATGTACAGAGCCCTACACGAGAGACGGCAAAGACATCTTAGGAAATTACTCTTAGGAAATTGAGAAGGGCAAGTGACTGAGTGTCTGTGAGCGAGCTTTCTGGGACCAACAACCATTGTGCCATTAGCTTTAAAATATTTGTGGATAAAGTCAAGACAGACCCATTAGTTAAAGTTCCGAATTGGGGCAAGGCCAAATTTGACGGTATTAGACAGAAACTGATGAATCTGTGTAAGGAGGAACTACAGATGGTTTAATCCGAAGATAGACACAAAAAGCTGGAGTAACTCAGTGGGACAGGCAGCATCTCTGGAGAGAAGGAATGGGTGACCTTTCGGTTGAGACCCTTCTTCAGACTGAAACGTCATCCATTCTTTCTCTCCAGAAATGCTGCCTGTCCTGCTGAGTTACTCCAGCCTTTTGTGTCTATCCTGATGAATCTCTAGTGCAATTGTGTCCTTCCTGTGGTGTGATAATCAGAATTGCACACAGTGCTCCAGCTGTTACTGAACCAATGTTTTGTTATGTTGCAACATGACATCCCTGCTCTTACATTCTGTACCCTAGTTAATGAAAGCAAATATACAATATGCTGTCTTCACCAGAGACACAAGGAACTGCAGATGCGGGTTTACAAAAAAAACCCAACGTGTTGGAGTAACTCAGTGGATCAGGCAGCATCTCTGGAGGAAATGGATGGGCAACGTTTCAGGTTGAGACTCAGACTCAGCAGAGGCTGCTGATCCATAGAGTAAATCCAGCACTTTGTGTTTTGCAAGATGGTGCCAATGATCCAAAATGGCGCCAACAGCCATGCGACTCTTTGTGTGCTTGTCACAGAGGTGGATCTACAATCACGCATTGCAATCGCTCCACTCTTTTAAATCTCTAATACACTGTGCATGGCTCAATTATAATCATTTATTGTCTTTCCGCTGATTGGCTAGCAAGTATCAAAAGCTTTTCACTGTACCTTAGTACACCTGCCAAAAACCTAAAGATTCCAGCATCTGCAGTCGCCTGTGTCAAGAGTCAAGAGAGTTTTATTGTCATGTGTCCCAGATAGAAAAATGAAATTCTTGCTTGCTGCAGCACAACAGAATATGTAAACATAATACAGAACAGGAGATAAAAGTTCAGTGTGTCTATATACCATAGACCATATATATACACAATAAATAAACAGATAAAGTGCAATAGGCTGTTATTGTTCAGAGTTTGTTTGATGGCGTGTTTAATAGCCTGATGGCTGTGGGGAAGTGGCTGTTCCTGAACCTGGATGTTCCATATTTCAAGCTCCTGTACCTGCTTCCCGATGGCAACGGAGAGATAAGTGTGTGGCCAGTATGGTGTAGGTATTTGATGATGTTTTACAGCCTTTTTGAGGCAGCGACTGCGATAGATCCCTTTGATGGTGGGGAGGTCAGAGCCGATGAGGGACTGGGCAATGGTCACAATTTTCTGCAATCTTTTCCGCTCCTGGACTTTCAAGTTACCAAACCAAGCCACGATGCAACCGGTCAGCATGCTCTCTACTGTGCACCTGTAGAAGTTCGAGAGGGTCCTCCTTGACATACCAACACTCCGTAATCTTCTAAGGAAGTAGAGGGATTGATGTGCCTTCTTTATGATTGCATCAGTTTGCTAAAACCAGGAAAGATCTTCAGAAATACGCACGCCCAGGAATTTGAAGTTCTTGACCCTTTCCACCATCGTCCCGTTGATATAGGCGGGATTGTGGGTCCCTGTCCTACCGTTTTCAAAGTCCACAATCAGTTCCTTGGTTTTGCTGGTGTTGAGAGCCAGGTTGTTGTGCTGGCACCATTTGGTCAATTGGTCGATCTCACTTCTGTACTCTGACTCATCACCATCAGTGATTCATCCCACAACAGTGGTGTCATTGGCGAACTTGATGATGGAGTTCTCACTATGTCCGGCTATGCAGTCATGAGTACAGCAAGGGGCTGAACACGCAGCCTTGAGGTGCTCCCGTGCTGATTGTTAACGGGGATTACACATTTCCACCAAAACGGACATACTGTGGTCTATGGATGAGGAAGTCAAGGATCCAATTGCAGAGATATGCGCAGAGACCCAGATCTGAGAGCTTGGTAACCAGCTTGTAGGGGATGATGATATTAAACGCCGAGCTGTAGTCTAAGAATAACAGCCTGAGTTTTTGTTGTCCAAGTGGTCCAGAGCGGAGTAGAGAGCCAATGAGATTGTATCCACCGTTGACCTGTTGTGGCGGTAAGCGAACTGCAGTGGGTCGAGGTTCTTATCGAGGTAGGAGTTGATATGCGCATAATCAACCTCTCAAAGCACTTCATCACCACATCGTTAGTGCCACTGGTCGATAGTCATTGAGGCGCATCACCTTGCTCTTCTTGAGCACTTGTATATTGAACATAGAAACATAGAAATTAGGTGCAGGAGTAGAAAATCGGCCCTTAAAAACTACCGCCAGTTGGTCTGCACAGGTTTTTCATCACCAAGGGTATACCCGTACCAGCCTCCAGGTGCTTACCCGACTGATCACCTGGCCTGAAGGATCATCTAACGTCGGCCTCTAAATTAGTGACTGAATGGCGAAACTACCCTCTGGGAAGAGAGTTCAGTGTTCTCCCTATTCTGCATGTAGAAATTGACCTTGTCCCTCATCTCGGTTTGCTGAAAGGATTTCCCCTGATTTTGCCTTGACCCCTTGTGGCATTCACTTCCCCCACATCGGGAACATCTTCCTCTCATCATTCAGCTGTCCAAGCCCTTAAGAACTTTTGGCCTTTTTGATGGCCTTACCAAGGTCGTATCATTTTCATAATGTCGTACTTAAGGTCGTACTTTTCATAAGGTACCACTTTAAAAGTTTAGCAAAGCTGCCTATTATGGGACTGGCAGACAGATACAAATATTAAGCTGAATCGCAAAATAGCAATATTGGATCCACATGGATCCAAATAAAAAAATGAAAGCTGAAAGGACAGCAAGCCAGGCAGCTTTGAAAGTGATCTCTCAAAAGAACCGAGGAAAGATAAATCCATTTTAAGCCTGTTGTTGATTGTCATTATCAAAGATCTGAGTTGAGCCAACAGGAGAATGCTTTGGCTTGTTTATGTGATACAACATTCAATATTGACAAATGTAACAAGCTGCAATTTGGACTGACGTGATTCCAGGCACGTATACAACAAGCAAAGTTAGTAGGAACAAAAATTGAGGGCTGAAATTCTCGGATCAATGAAGGTCCATCATCAATATCCTGAGACAGTTGTGAAGTTAAATAAAGGAACATCATTTAAATCTTTATAATTAAAATAGGATTAAAATCAGGCAGAGGAAGATTTGCTATTTAAGTAAGATAGAAGGGTGGGAGTTATCAATACAGGCTATGAGAGCATAAAGTTAGAAAGATTCAGGAAGCACTCTCTTCAGAACAGATCAGCATACGAAATAGAAGCAAAAGGCCATGGCCAATTTCAACTGACAGCTTGCATTGTCTCTGCCTTTTCCTGTCCTCCTTTTGAAATGTTTCTATGTAACCACCATGTGCAAACAAAACCAGGCATTGTTAGGCTGGACTGTTTACTAGTGACATTTTGTAACAATGGAAATTCCTACTTACTGAAGCAAATTCCTGCTGTGTCCACAAAGCATGTGAAGCCGCAAACCTAGTTCTGAAATGTCAGTTCCACTTAAAATGTAATGCTGATATTATGGTACCACTGGACAGATACACAATAAAGTCACAAAATAGCAATATTTGTTCCAAATTGCATTTGCATATTAAAAAATGATAGTCGAAAGGACAGCCGGCCAGTCTCACTTTTGAAAGTGCTCTCTCAAAACATCAGAGGTGCGAATGAGCCATTTTAAGAGGGTTAAAATTCATTGGCAAGATCTAAAATCAGCCAAATATGGCTATTGCTTTCCTACAAGAATCGCATTTGAAACAACAAACTCAGATCAGATTAGGTAGGCGGCGCGACTCTCGTCAGCAGCGGCCTCTGCAGCCCGTCCGCGTTGTTATTATTTTTTGTCTATGTTTCTATGTAGTTTTTTGTTATTTTTTGTTGTTGGGGTGTGTGTGTGAGGGTGGGGGTGGGTGGGGGAGGGAGGGGGTAACTTTTAAATCTCTCCCTGCATGGGAGACCCGACCTTTTCTGTCGGGTCTCCATTGTCGTTGGGGCTGCAAAGAAGGGAGGAGCGGCCTCCAACATAAAGTTAGAAGACCGGGGCACTCTCTGCCGACAGATCACTCACCTCACCGTCGCGGAGCTGGCCGATTTCAACTGACAGCGGTGCATTGTCTCTGCTGCTTTGCGGTCCGACCTTTTGAGATTTGGAGGCTGCAACTGCCATGTGGCAAACGGCAGGCATTGTTAGCCCGACTGTTTCCCTAGTGACATTTTTTCAGGGCTCCTGCAACGGCGACTTCTCCCGCCCGAGTTGCGGGGCGAAAGCTCCTGGAGCGGGGCCTGACACAAAGCCCCGCGCCGCAAATGGCCGCGGGACTGTGCGAGCGCAGCCGGGGGCTCCAACATCAAGACCCGGTGTGCGACCTTGCATCACCCGGAGTGGCTTTAATGGCCGCGGGACAATCGCCATCGCCAGTCGGGGGCTTTGACTTTGGGCCTGACATCGGGGGAGGGAGAGTGCAGTGGAGAGATAAGTTTTTTTGGCCTTCCATCACAGCGATGTGATGGATGTTTATGTAAATTATGTTGTGCCTTGAGTCTATTTGTTTGTAATGTATGGCTGCAGAAACGGCATTTCGTTTGGACCTCAAGGGGTCCAAATGACAATTAAATTGAATCTTGAATCTTGAATCTTGATTAAGGGCAAACTGGATAGGTCAAACCTACTACTCCGCATTCACCTCTAGGCAAGAGGCACGGCCATTATAATTCGGAAAGGTATACCTTTTAAATTAAAGAAATCCATATCTGATAAAGAGGGAAAATACGTTATAGTCACGGGAGAAATTTATAATACACCATAACTATGATAAATATCTACGCGCCTAATTTTGATAACCCACAATTTTTTAAGAAAATAGTAGATATAATTGCAGAACATAATTATCAAAATATAATAATGGGGGAGATTTTAATTGTGTTATAGAACCATATTTAGATAAATCAATAAAGGTAAGGAAGCGTCTTGTTAAAACTAAGACCTGTGAATTTTTAAATACTTATATAAAATATAATAACATAACTGATGTTTGGAGAATAGCAAACCCAAGTGGAAGGGAATATTCATTTTACTCATCGGTTCATAAAAGTTATTCACGAATTGACTATTTCTTATTGGATACAAAATTAATCCCGTATACGAATAAACCATCATACCATAATAGTATAATTTCCGATCATTCACCATTGACTTTTATACTTAAAATTGAGGGAATGCCGGATATAAAATCTTTTTGGATTCAACGCACAAATATTAAATAACCCTCAGGGTTATGAGTATATAAAAGAACAAACAAATTTTTTTTTCGAAATAAATGAGACGCCGGGTATTTCTGTATCGCTATTATGGGAAACCTTTAAGGCATACATTCGCGGCGCTATAATCTCTTATCAAAGTTTTCAAAATAAAGAAAATAAAAGAGAACTTCAGCGGATAGAACAGGAAATAAAATTACTAGAATTGGACAATGCAACGGACCCAACCATAGATAAACATAATAAGATAACCTTATTGAAATATAAACTCAATAGAATATTATCGGCAAGAGTAATAAGACTATTCCAAATTACAAAACAGGCACACTTCGAATTTGGGGATAAGCCACATAAATTACTTGCGAGGCAACTGAAGCAACAAGAAAAGGAAATACTATCACTAAAATTAAATCGGATAAGGGTGAGCTTCTAACACTACCAAAGGATATTAATAAGAGGTTTGCCCAATTTTATCATAATTTATATACAGGTACACAACCATTTATCCGAAAGCCTTGGGACCAGACACTTCTCGGATTTCGGAATTTTTCGGATTTCGGAATGGAAGATTTTTAGCGTAGATTAGTGCAGGCGTAGGTAGGTAGTGCAGGCGGCTTGAAAAGTCTGAAGCGGCTGCCTCCTCCCCGGAGACCGGGGAATCATTGTAAATCATTGCTTAAATGTTAGTCAGTTAGTTTGGAGAGATTTTATGTGGGGGGGGGGGGGGGTGAAGGGGGAAACTTTAATTCTTAGTCCCCTACCTGGTCGGAGAGGCAGGGAGCAGGCAATGCCTTATCGGGTTGCCGTGCAGTAAGCTCCGGAGCGCTGTGGCCGCCGATTCCCAACATCACGGAGCTGGGGCTGCGGGCGTCCGGCCGCGGGCGGCGCCGGTTGTAGCTCCGACCCCGGCAACTCTACCCCTGGCTGCGCGGCCCTCCAAATCCAAATCCAGCGCCGCCCGCGACCGGACGCCCACAGCCCCAGCTCCGCGATGTTGGGAGTCGGCGGCGGCGCAGTGCAGGGATACCAGCGGGGAGCGGGCAATACCTTACCGGGTTGCCGTGCGGTAAGCTGTGGCGCTGTGGCCACCGACTCCCAACATCGCGGAGCTGGGGCTGAGGGCGTCCGGCCGCGGGGGGCGCTGGATTTGGAGCGCCGCGCAGCCAGGGGTAGAGTTGCCGGGGTCGGAGCTACAACCGGCGCCGCCCGCGGCCGGACGGCCCGCAGCCCCAGCTCCGCGATGTTGGGAGTCGGCGGCCACAGCGCTCCGGAGCTTACTGCACGGCGACCCGGTAAGGCATTGACCGCTCCCCGCCTCTCAGACCAGGTAGGGGACTAAGAATTAAAGTTTCCCCCTTCACCCCCCCCCCCCCCCCCCCCCCTCACATAAAGCCCTCCAAACTAACTGACTAACATTAAGCAATGATTTACAGATGTTTAAGTGTCTCCCCGGTCTCCGGGGAGGAGGCAGCCACTACAGTAGTACAGACCTGGGTTGACCGTGGGTCGTTTCGTGTCAAGTTTGGCGCCAAACGCGAGCTTTGGTGTGCAGACGACATCCTGGAAAAATTGTCCGGTTTTCAGAGCTTTTCGGTTTCCGGAATTTCGGATAAAAGGTTGTGCACCTGTACAATTAAAATAAATACAGATGTTAGTAAAATTACAAATTTTTTAGATAATTGCAATCTCCCTAAATTGGATAGTTTAGAACAAGAGGAATTAGAAGCACGGATTACTAGTGAAGAAATAAAACAAATAATAAACTCACTGAAAAATGGGAAAACCCCAGGACCAGATGGTTTTAGCAATTAATTTTATAAACGATTTCAGGATTCAATTGTACCAAGATTACTCAACTTATACACGCAGGCTTATACCGAAAATAAACTACCAGAAACTTTAGCAGAAGCAACAATAACGCTTATACCAAAAAAAGATAAAGATTTAGATGAACCGGGTTCTTACAGAGCTATATCACTTTTAAATACGGATCAGAAAATTTTAGCAAAGATTCTAGCTAGAAGACTGAATAATTATATTAACAAATTGGTGAACATAGATCAAACGGGATTTATACCCAAAAGACAATCCTTTAATCATTTGAGAAGGCTTTTCAATATAATGTACTCTCACAATGAGGACATTGAAGATATTTCAGTTGTTACGCTGGATGCAGAGAAGGCATCTGATCAGGTAGAATGGCAGTATTTATATAAGGTACTCCAAAAATTTAACACGGGAGAGAATTTTATTAGATGGGTTAAACTATACGATAAACCTACGGCAAGAATATTAACTAATAATATGTTATCTCCAAAATTTTATTTATCAAGGGGTAATAGGCAGGGTTGTGCCTTATCACCATTGCTATTTGCCCTTATGATAGAACCGCTGGCTGAAAAGATTAGAAATCATCCGAATATTCACGGATATAACACTAAGGACTCAAAGAATAAAATTTCATTATATGCTGATGATATTCTTTTATATATTACTAATACACAAACGAGTATACCCACATTAACACTAATTGAGGAATTCGGCTCTTTTTTAGGATATAGAATAAATTGGAATAAAAGCGAAATTATGTCTCTAAAACCACAGGATGTGAGACACTTACTAAAATTCCTTTTCAAAATTGCAACAGAAAAATTCAAATTACGAGAAGACACAAATCATTATTTAGCGCCAATTTTATGCCACTATTAAATAAACTGAATTTAAATTTTGGAAAAGCTCCCGCTCTCATTGATAGGTAAATTAACGCTATAAATGACTTTCTTACCAAATTGGGTGTTTCAAGTGATCCCATATATACAAAATATATATTTTTTTAAACTAGTACTATCACTAATTTTATATGGGATTACAGAGCACACAGAATTCAACAAAAGCATTTGTGTATCTAAAGAAATTGGGGGCTTATCATTACCTAACTTTACGTATTACTACTGGGCAGTGCATATTAAGAACATATTGTACTGATTGGATAGTTCCACTCACCAGTCGGAGTGGATAAGAATGGAGAAAGAGGAGTGCTCCCCCTATGATATAGGAACGATCTTGTTCTCACCAATAAAATTGAAAAGTATAATATATAAGAAGAACCCAATTATTCACAATACAATAAGAATTTGGAAACAAATAAAATTATCCTTGAAATTAAATAATCTATCAGTACTAACCCCACTATTGAACAACCCTGCATTCAAACCATCTCTTATTGACAAAACATATAAACAATGGGATAGACTGGGGATTAGGAAAGTAGGAGATATTAATGAATTGGGCAAATTGTTATCATTTTAACAATTAAAATTAAAATTTAAACTGAAGGATAATCAATATTTCAAATATATACAGATATGTGACTTTATGAAGAAATATACACATAGATTTCTAATTATATTTTTAGACCCTTTAGAAGAAACAATGAATATTAAGGCTGATTCACAAAATCTAATATCATACCTTTATAATAATATATTAAATAGAGAATTACCCTCAACAGAGGCACTATGAGAAGATTGGGAACATGAACTAATGAGAAAGATCCCGAAGGATAGATGGGAAAAATATCTGATGAACACACATAATTGTTCCATTAATGAAAGACATAATTTAATTCAATTTAAATTATTATATAGACTATATTATTCAAAAACGAGGTTGAATAAATTTTACCCAAACGTCTCTCCCAGATGCGATAAATGTTTGTTTCAAAATGCTAATATAACACATTCATTTATAGGATGTATAAAGTTGAATAAATTTTGGAGCGATATATTTGATATATTTACAAAGCTTTTCAAGTCAAGTATAGAACCTAATACGGAATGGATTATATTTGGAATAATAGTAGAAGATATCAATTTAAATAAGGGCCAAAACTTTTTTTTAATTATGGGTTAATAGTTGGAAAGAAATTGATACTTAAATTTTGGAAAAATACAGCTATTCCAACTGTTAAAATGTGGATTAGGAATATGATGGACATAGCACGCCTTGAAGAAATGAGACTCCGACTAATAGATAAATATGACCAATTCTTAAGGAGTTGGTCCCCTTTTATCGACTTTTTGGAATCATGTGATGCAGCGGTACTGTAAAGATTACTGATTTCAGGTTAGGCCGTGGATAGATTTACATCTCCAAATAAAGATTTGAAATTTTCTCTTTTAAGGGTCTTTTTCTCCTATTTCTACTTTCCACTTTTTCTTTTCTTATACACACACACTTCACGTTTTTCTATTTTCTACTATCTATTTTACCTTTTTCTATTCTCCAATTTTTTTTTTTTTTTTCCTTCTTCCCGTCTTTCTTATTTCCTTTTCAAAAAAATAAAACTAGAGGTTGTACATAGAATATATAATTACGTTATGACATGGTTGGTCCTTTTCAAAACTAGTCTTAAAACCCTTTTCTATTCCTTGGCTTTCGCCCCTGCATGAGACTTTGCTCTTGTTTTAGTGTTTCTATTATTGTTTTTTTATTGTTTTTACTGTCTTTTAATGTTTTTATTGTTTTGTTTTATGTTTATGATTAGTCATGTACAGCACTTTGTTGCAACAGTGGTTGTTTTTAAAGTGCTCTATAAATAAAGTTTAGTTCAGTTCAGTTCAGTTCCACTGTATTGTTTTGTATTGTACTAACTTCTAGTAAAATAAACAAACAAAAAAAAATTTGCATTTTGCCACTGTTGCTGTCAGATCATCAACAAAACAAAGTACAGACACCAACTGCTGCAGCAACTCAGCGGGTTAAGCAACATCTCTGGAGAAAAGGAGGCAAGGGACAGGTGTAGGGAAGTATAAACTATTTGCAATTAATGATTTTTGATTGAATTTGCACATCATTGATATCTCCTTTCCTTTTCCATAAGTCACTTTCTCTATCATTCATTATATGACCTGTAGTTCCTTCCTACACAAAACAAAGTACAGGAAATAAATCAAGATCCTTATATCATGCGGTCAGGACAATAACGCAGCTCTTGACGTCAACAAAATGAAAGAGTTGGTTATGTTCCTAAGGAAGTGAGGGGTTGAACACTACCCTGACCTCATTAATGGAGCTGCTGTAGAGATGGTCAATAGCTTTAAGTTTCTAGGTATCCTCTTCAACATCAACCTAACATAATGCCTTCAAATTTCCTCTGCATCTGAGAAAATTCTAAGGATTTTCTCGAACTTCTACAAATGCACGGTAGAGTGTTCTGACGGGATGCAAGTCAGCCTGGTATGGTATCTGCTTTGCTCTTGACTACCTGAACCACAGAGAATGGTGAAACATGCTTGTCATTTCATTCCATTCAATTCATCTTCTCAGTGCATTGCAGCATGAAGGTGAGAAGTATCATCATCGACACAGATGCCTGCCACCTTGGCTACTCCATTTTCTCGCTTCTAGTTTCTGAGATGCAGGAACTTGAAAGCTTGGACATCCAGATTTCAGAACAGCTTCTTCCACACAGCTATCAAACTCCTCAACAAATCATCTCTTTCACAGAGGTGCTGCCATGTGCTCTTACTCTTAACTCTACCACTTTGATTATCCCGTTATTATACTTTTATGCACTATTTTGGAACGCACTACAATCTTGCACTATTCTGTTGTTTTACAACGGTTGTAGTATTTATTGTTATATCTATCATGCTTCTTCTTATTGTGCCTTCAATGTTAGCTGAGATGACTGTCAGTGCCGGTCCTAACTATGACTCTTGCTTGCGGCATCGTAGCTTGCCAACATCTTGGGCCGGGTTGTACATTTTCATGTTATAGTTGGTTAGTTAGTGTAGCGTGGTAGAAGGATTCGCAGGTGTAAAACCTGACAGGGACCGCAACATGAACGCTCCTTCTTTGGCCCCCATCTATCGTGCACTGTTTACTCTGAGTTTCATATGAATAAGGAATTTTATTGCAACTTGTTGTTAAACTACTCTGAATCTGATCTATTTATTTTACAGATTAACTCTGATGACACAAGCTAGAAGAAATAAATAAAACAATGTAGAGTCCACCAACATGTTTACATATCATTGATTTTAAAATGCATTTCCTCCTGAAGGATTTTGAACAGTTTTTCAGGAACTTTAAGTTCTGGAATGCAAATGCAGTACATCCAGTTCTTTCTCTGCCCATTTTGTTCAGTAAACATTTACATCTATCATCTTTATTGGTTTGATGGTTGGTGAATTGATTGCCTTCTAACTACCTATGTAGTTAATCAGTCTATGCTCCTCCAAACTTTCAGCCAAATTAAAATGCCTTTAGAAACAAGGAACTACAGATGCTGATTTACAAAAGACACAAAGTACTGGAGTAGTCAGCGGGTCAAGCAACATCTCTGGAAAACATAGATAGGTGACGTTTCGGGTTCGGACCCTTCTTTACATGGTCTATTTCTCCCATATTATGTCATAGTCAAAGAGTTTAACAGGAGTGGGTAGAGAACCTATTTTCTGTTCCCACTCCTGCACGCTGTGCTCTGAGCACACGGCTCTGACGCAGTGCTCCCCATGCCCCCCCCCCCCCCAGGTTAACCCAAGGTCCTCTCCCAGTACATATCTACTTGGCCTTCCTCATCTTCTGTTTTCAACCTTCTCCTCCTTCGTGATGTCAATGCAAATATGACATCAAGTTTCACATGAACATTCATGACACCAAAATTTATCTCACCAGCACCACTCTTGCCTCCTCTACTAGCTCAGGTTTATCACTTTGTGTGTTTGACATCAAAAAATGAATGAACACTGACATTGGTTTACTTGCCTTTGCAGAGAAACTGGAGGATTTCGCAGATAGTGTTGGTAGTATCTTTACTGTGCTTTGAGGTACCTGCAGGAGATAGTTCAGGTCTCAGGAGTATAGAGGACGGAAAGTATCTCCACTACCTGGTAAGTCCATGAATGTATCAGTTCAGAAGTCTTGATACTCTCAACTTTTTTTCCTTAATTAACAAAAAAAGGTGTGATGTAGCATTAAAGTCAGTGGTGAATATTATCTCTTAGGTCTTGCTTCTCTGAAAGTGGATCATACGATATTGAAAATGGTTCATATCTTACCTGGGTATTGCTGTAAACATTTTATCGTTGGAGGTTCAATGAGAACAAGTGGGTAGAGAACTTCTATTTGCGGATGTGTGTAAGATCCATCCTCTCATGTGCTTCTGAGAATGTCGGCTCTGACTCAGTGCTCGGCCCATGCATCATATGAATATTGCTGAGTTCAGGTTAACATCCCAAGGTCCATATCCCCAGTAAAGAGGCCCTACTGAGGCAGCCTCGCCAGCAGCTGTCTGTCCTTTCACCCTTTTTGTTATTTTTAGTCTGTCTAAAAGTATGTTTCTGGAGGTCTTTTAGTCTTTTTTATGTGGGGGATGAGGCGGGGGGAAGGGGGAAACCATTTTCTCAGTCACTACCTGGTCGAGGATGCATCTATTCTCCGAGCCACGTCTTCTCCGCAATTTCTTGTGGTTTTGGATGGAGCAGTTCCCAAACCATGCTGTGAAGCATCACGATAAAATGTTTTCTACGACGCATCTGTAGAAGTTGGTAAGAGTTTTTGGGGACATGCCGAATTTCCTAAGCCTTGTAAGGAAGTAGCGGCATTGGGTGTGCTTTCTTGGCCATTGCTTCAATATGGCTGGCCCAGGACAAGGTACGGGGGATATTTACACCTAGGAACTTAAAGCTTTCAAACATCTCTATTTCAGCACTGTCAATGTATACCGGAGTATGTGTATTGCTTCGCTTCCTGAAGTTGATATCTATCTCGTTTGTCTTGCTGACATTGAGGGATAGGTTGTTGGCTTGACACCATGTTACGAGGTCCTTGGTGGAATGCCTTAGAAGATTGCATGAACAGAAATTTTCTCAAGCAAAATAGTAGGAAGACTAAGAAAATTGCTTTCTATACCAATTACTAGCCATCAATTGCATCTGACTTTAGTATGAGGTTGAACAAATTGTTTTTAACCTTGCTGACACCAAGTTGACCTTGCAGCTACATAACATACCATCACCCACGTCACTCACTTCCATCAGTGTATTTTGCTCTCTTACTCCCTGCCGCAGCTCATCTACTGTTGAAACTTCCATCTAGAAATCTATTACACCGTCAATTGTGTGAAACACCTTCGGATAATTTACTGTGAAAAAGAATATCAATGCATGTTGTTATTGAGCTTTTCTATATTTTTCATCCTCTGGTAAACAAAATGTTTATGTATAAAGACATATTTTATTCTCCTTAATTTCTTTCCTCAACCATCCCAGGCCAACATGACTGATCAATAACTCAGATGGGGAACCTGCAACGTAAACATTTTTTTAAGGCAACATATTAAAGTATCTAATAGGAGTGTCAATGTAGCCAAATTTGAATGACAGATGCATTGAATTCACTCACAAATGCCAACCATGGCTCAAAGGCACATTATCAGCGCAATTTGCAAGCCAGAAATTGATGATGATGGCATAATCGAATTGAGTGGTAGGAAGTTCCACTACAAGGTAAATGAGCAAGATCTGTTCTTCAGAGCTGCACCATGGTAAAAAAAATACATGTTAAATGAAGAACTATTAGTAAAGGATTCCAATTTAAACTGATCGATCCTTTCTCCTAAATCCAAAATTAATTTTTCTGAACAAGTACAAATTTCATTGTTCCGTTTCAGGACATATGACAATAAAACACTCTTGACTGCTGATAATATTCTCCAACCTGCATTTCATTCGAACTTCATTTTGTGTTCTGAAAACGAGTAAGATTTCTTTCAATGTGATGTAGAAGTCATATTGTATTGTCGAAAAAGTGTATGATTTATTTCAAAATGTTGGAGGTTGAAAATCAGCTACCATCTGGATACTTCTTGTTTCCTTTGATAGGATGCAGGATCAACAGAGGCTCCTCCTTTGGGACCACAATGCACATTATCCTTTGAATTAAGCCAATTTTTCTGCAATAAAATTAATTTATTTCAGTTTTGTAACTTTATTTCTGTATCTGGCAGATTTTTTTTGTGAATAGTATCATCTTTCATAGGTTCTGGAAATATCTCCACTACTTATAGGGGTTGTTCTGCATCCAGACAGAAAATATATTTTCCAACCACATTATGATCCCTCTGGGATCATGAGATAATTTTTCTGTCTGAGGTACATTTTCCAATTCCCTGTGTTGTACAAGTTATGCATGTGGATACTCCTCTACATCACGTGCAATCTGAATAGTTTCATCACTGGGTTTGCCAATTCCTCTTTGTGAGAATTTTTTGATTTCAGATCCAGTCTTCAGATGGAAATATTGTTCAGTCATGACAGCCTTATATGTTCAAGGAATGTATGTGGAAGGAATTATATGTGGAAGGAAACTTGTAGGAGGGCACAAGCTTATTACAGGTTTTATAGTCATGGAGAGATAAAGAACATAAACAGACTATTTGGTCCACCAAATCCACACCAACCTTGGATTACACTAGTGCTACATTAATCCCATTTTTATTCTCCCACATTCCCATCAATGCCACCCTTCCAAATTCCACCACTCACTTACTTGGGTTACTATGGAGCAGCCAATTAACCAACCAACCCACATGTCTTTGGATTTATTCCTGTTTGCGTTTACTATTTCTATCTATCATTTACTTTGAAGGAATGAGAGTTCCTGTTTTTGTAGTTTTTATTCCTTATCAATTTTCCTTTTTTTACTCTCCATCAACCTGATATCATCCAAAATGCTGTTGCCCTTCTGTAAACACCAAGTTCTGTTTACCAATGGCTCTCATTTTTAAAATTCCCAACCTTGACTTCAAATCCCTAATGCTTTAACTCTCTGCAGTGTAATCCCTCCAGCACTACGACGCATTGTGCTCCTCCATTTCTGGCCTCTTGATCAAGTCTGAATTTAATAATTGAACCATTGGTGGCAATTGTTTTTAACCTCCAAGGCACCAAGCCCTGGTTTTCCTTCCTAAATGTGTTTTACTCTTCGTCCTATCTTTCCTGCTTTAGGAAGATCGTCTCTGATCAGACTTTTGGTTACCATCCCTCATAGTTTACAATATGGTTTGGTGCCAAATTTTGGTTGTCAACACTTGTGTATTTATTTAGAACACTTTACATTTAGACATGTTACTTGGATACTGTTGTCCTGATAATAAACAATTATAAGGACAAACCGTACAGTACAGGAACAATCCCTTCACCCCACAATGTCTGTGCCGAACATGATGCCATGACCAATTTTTATATGCCTGTACATAATCCATATACCTTCATTCCCTGCATAACCATATGTGTATCCAGAATTCTCTTGAATGCCACCATCTTATCTGCCACCACCACTACCTGTTAAGGCACCCACCGTCCTGTGTGTAAAAAACTTACCATGCACAGCTCCTTTAAACTTTGCCCCTCCAACCTTAACTATGCCCACTAGTATTTCATAGTTCCATCCTTAGAAAAAGCTTCTGATTGTCCACTCTATCTGTCCACCCTATCTATGCCTCTCCTAGTTTTATACACCTCTATTAGGTTTTGAAATGAGTAGGTATTGCAGAGTAGGTATGAACAGGTCCATTTTTGAGTGGGTACTGCAGGATTTTTTATTGCTTGGATCCCAGTTTATTTTGTTAATGATTTAGTTGATGGGGTTAAATGTGGAGGGATGGGGGCCGCGGAGGGATGGATGGGAGGAGGGATGGGAGGAGGGAGGGCAGGAGATGGGGTAGGGGAGAGAGGGGGAAGAGTGTGGAGGGAGGGGGAGGGAGAGGGGTTTTCCTTCCTAAATGTTTTATCACTAAATCACTCCCTATCACCCCTACTCTCCCTCTATTCCCACACTCTTCCTCCTCACCTCCCCCATTCCCCCCTCCCCCTCCCTACTCCCTCCTCTCCCTCAATTTCCCCACTCCCCTCTTCACCTCCCCAGGATCTCGCCTGTCCTCCGGATCTGGAGAACTTGCTCGTTCACAGAGAGGAACGCAGAACAGGGAGGAGTCAGAGGAGCCAAATGCCAGCGCACGTCGGGGGGGGGGGGGGGGGGGGGGGGGGGGGGGGGCGGGGGTGTTGACGTAACTCGGCCTCGCGATGCCCGCAGCCATTGATAACTGCCAGCTGACAACAGCCCTTTAAAGCCGCAAAGGCAAGACGCGTTCACCCAGGAGCGAGCGTTGACAGCAAACAATCACCGGCTTCTGACTCTCTGGAAACCCCACAGCTGGAATGAGCGCGCAGGGGATGGGAGGGGCGCAAAGGCAGGCGGGGCTTCGCGAGCTAAGCCGGCTGTGAGGAGAAAGGTCAGCGGTAGCGGAACAGAGCTGCAGAACTTATGAGGAGAGTTCAGCGCGTGAGGAGTCGCTGCCCCGAGATCTGTAGAACAAAGAAGCTACAGCGGAATGCAGCTGTAGAATCTTTGTTCTGCAGAACTTTCTCATATTTCTGGGCCTTTAATCCACAGCAGCGGGGGAGCGGGGCCAGGATGCAGATGGGCCTGGATTGGTCGGCATGTGGGCATTGTGACGTCAGCAGCTGGTGAGCGCCGTTTATATTTTAAAAATTGAGTTTTGTGATTAATTTTATTCAAAATCTGGGGAAATAATTGACCAAGGAGTGGATTTCTGAACTCATAAGATAAATCCATACCGAAATTGTAAAAATCTCAGCGTTTTGGCGTTTGGTTTTCAAGGAGATACGTAGCAAAGGCAAAATTCTGTACACCTACACACACACACACACACACACACACAGTTTTAAAAGTACAGGGTATATAGATAATCAGGTTCCCAGAAACTTAAAAATAGACACTTACTAAAGAATCCCCCTAAAAACAAAACCAAGCTGGGCTCATTAAATGACAAAAGGTCTATTCTGAAATGCAACAGTTGGACAAGAAACGGAGGATACATCTTGAGCTTCTGACAAAGGTAAAGGAGTCAAAACATGAAACGTGTACAAAGGAATAGCAGATGCTGTCGTACACTCAGTATTGATGTGGATAGAGAACTGGCTGGCAAACAGGAAGCAAAGATTAGGAGTAAACGGGTCCTTTTCACAATGGCAGGCAGTGACTAGTGGGGTACCGCAAGCCTCAGTGCTGGGACCCCAGCTATTTGCAATATATATTAATGATTTGGACGAGGGAATTGAATGCAACATCTCCAAGTTTGCGGATGACACAAAGCTGGGGGGCAGTGGTAGCTGTGAGGAGGATGCTAGGAGGCTGCAAGGTGACTTGGATAGGCTGGGTGAGTGGGCAAATGCATGGCAGATGCAGCATAAGGTGGATAAATGTGAGGTTATCCACTATGGTGGCAAAAACAGGAAAGTAGACTATTATCTGAATGGTGGCCGATTAGGAAAAGGGGAGATGCAACGAGACCTGGGTGTCATGGTGCACCAGTCATTGAAAGTAGGCATGCAGGTGCAGCAGGCAGTGAAGAAAGCGAATGGTATGTTGGCATTCATGGCAAAGGGATTTGAGTATAGGAGCAGGGGCATTCTACTGCAGTTGTACAGAGTCTTGGTGAGACCACACCTGGAGTATTGCGTACAGTTTTGGTCTCCAAATCTGAGGAAAGACATTCTTGCCATAGAGGGAGTTCAGAGAAGGTTCACCAGACTGATTCCTGGGATGTCAGGACTTTCATATGAAGAAAGACTGGATAGACTCGGCTTGTACTTGCTAGAATTTAGAAGATTGAGGGGGGATCTTATAGAAACTTACAAAATTATTAAGGGGTTGGACAGGCTAGATGCAGGAAGATTGTTCCCGATGTTGGGGAAGTCCAGGAAAAGGGATCACAGTTTAAGCATAAAGGGCATAAAGCATAAAGCATAATCTTTTAGGACCGAGATGAGAAAAACATTTTTCACACTGAGTGGTGAATCTCTGGAATTCTCTAGGAGGCTGCAAGGTGACTTTGATGCCAGGTGATTGGCTATGCATGGCAGAGGGAGCATAATGTGGCCCTTGTGGCTAAAGGGATCATGGGGTAAAAAAGAGGAATGCACGTACAGGATCTGAATGGTGGCCGATCAGGATAAAGGGGAGATGCAAGAGTCAAGAGAGTCATGAGTCACCAGTCATTGAAAGTAGGTGCATTTGGCCCCAGCAGTGAAGAAAGCGAAATGCCGTTTCTGTTGGCATACATGGCAAACAAATTGAGTATAGGACAGGGGCATAATTACTGCAGTTTTACAAAAAACATCCATCACCATTGCTGGAGTATTGCCAAAAAAAACTTATGGTCTCCAAATCTGAGGAAAGACATGTCAGAGTCCAGTCAAAGGGCTGTTCATGGCGATTGTTCACCAGCCATTGATTCCACGCCGGGTGGTCAGGGCACACGGGTCTTGGTGTTAGAGCCCCCTGTGTGCGCTCGCTTGTACCCGCGGCCATTTAGAAGATTGGGGGGGCTCTTATAGTGACTTACAAAATTATTCCAGGAGCTCTTCGCCCCCGCAGGAAGATTGGCGATGGGGAATTCGCAGGTTGCAGGAGCCCCGAAAAGGGGAAATCTCTTAGGACCAGGGATCCGCGGGCTCCCGGCGCCGCTGTCCGCAGAATCCTGGAATTCTCAGCCACCGAAGGTAGTTGATGCAGTTCATCGGCTATATTTAAGAGCAGCAGTTAGATGTGGTTCCTCCACCGCTAAACCGATCAGGGGGTATGGGAGAAGCTCCGCGACGGCAATGGTTGGATGCACCCAGCCATGATCATCCTGTTGAATGGCGCTCCTCGTTGCGGCCTCAACGACTACGGAACCTGCACCTAAAGGTCTATGTTTCTAGTACAGGGAGATAGACACAAAATGTAGGTAGGTATGTTACAATACTTACCTATTCTGCCACTGGCATTGTGCGCGATTTTGGCGCCTTTGAGGGGGGGGGGGGCGGAGTTAAAACACTTTTTTTTCCTATCCTGGATTATATTTGGTTGGAGTGCAAGCTTTTGCTGAAGAATCGTTCTGACGATCGTTCTGTGTATTTTTTTTTTAATCACCCGACTAGTTCAGCGCTGGAGTCATTTTAAAATCAGCTTCTAAATCCGTCAACGCCGACAACGGGGACAGATTTCAAGGTGACAGGTAAAAGAAAGCCGTTTATTTTTATGTATAAATGTGGTCCTTAAGATGTCTTTAGTTCACATTTTAACTTGCGAAACGGTGATTTAGTCCTCATACGAACCGGCATGCTGATATGGGGAGTCTAAATCACCACAACGTTCCAAATGATCGCGTTCCAGAAAAACCCACTCGCAAGATTATTTAAATGGCCATTAATTTACAGGTATTAAACATTAAATTCCTTCCATTTGGCCTATAAATCCATGACAATGAGATTTAAAAATTATTTTATATTGTGAATTCTTGTGTGAATGTTATTTGGACACTTAGGCTATTTAAAAATGTTAATCTATTCTTAAGAAATTGATAGATGTTTGGATCTAGTAATTGAATTTTGTAATTAGCTACAATTAGGTAACTAATAATGTTTTAATTTCAAGTCATCTAAGTAAGATTGCTTGATATTTGTTTCAGAATGCTTCAATCTATAATAACTGAAATTTTATTTTAGTGCTCTTAATTTTTAAGAAAGTTATGGCCATTTGACTGTCCTCGATCACAGCTTTTGTGTTAAGTCAATGGAAAAGCAATAGGGAACAAGATGCTAATTTCCGAGTATGAAAATGGCCATAACATTTTTTAATACTGAAGATATGAAAGTGAATTAGGTGTCAAATTAAACTTCTTTTTATGCTTTATCTGATGGGATAAATTAAAGACTTGATTTTTAAAATCTCAAAATTTTGTAATATTGCTAAAAGGTCTATTCTGAAATGCAACAGTTGGACAAGAAACGGATGATACATCTTGAACTGACAAAGGTAAAGGTGTCAAAACATTAAACGTGTAAGAAAGAACAGCAGATGCTGTCGTACACCGAAGATAGACACCTAATGCTCAGCGGGACAGGCACCGTCTCTGGAGAGAAGGAATGGGTGAGGTTTCTGGTCGACATCCTTCTTCAGTTACACAACTTTAAATGCTTCGCTCTACACAGATGAATCTGCCAGCTTCCAGCATTTTCTGTGTTTTTACCGACCGGCGGTGCTCTGCTGTGGACCGACGACACTCACATCAATCACAGGGACAAAGCGGGGTGGTCACGTGGGGCTCCTTCCGCGCCGTTAGGGGCGGGCCGTTGCTCGCGCGCCCACCGCGCGGTGGGGGGGGGGGGGGGGGGGGGGGGGGGGGGCGGCCTTAGGAGTATGACGTGGAGGGGCGTGGCCGCCGATCGGCTGCCATTTAAAGCGGGAAGCGGCTGCCGATCGGGAGAAAATCGTGGCCATGTACTTGTGTGTGGGTAGTAATGCGGCAAGCAAGCGACTATGGAAGAGCGGGAGGTGAGTGAAGATGTGGAAAGGGGTTGAGTGACTGAGGAACAGGGGCGAGTGACTGAGGAACGGGGGCGAGGTTGAGGGACGGAGGAATTGATGAGTGCAACGTTAACTGAGGGGAAGATGCCAGTTGGTGAATGGGGATGTGAGGAGGATTGGACAACAACTGGCTTCTGGGGCTCTTCCCAGTGTACGCGGCTCTTCCATCCCCCTCCCCATTCGGCCGCTGTTCTCTTGATCTCCGGGCAGCCCCCCTCCTCATCCGTGTCCCCACCCAGCCGTTCTTCCACCTTCTCCCCAAACGACGCCGTCGTAATCCCCGTTTCTAGCCGTGTTTCCCCCACACTCTTCCCAGCCGTTCTCTGCAGTTCCCCCGATCCCCCTCCACCCCTTATTCTGGCCCCGTCGTCCTCCTACTCTGGACCGTTTTTCTCTCTCTCCTCCCCCCCCCCCCCCCCGAACTCCTCGCCGTTCCCACCAACGCTCCTTCCCCCCCCCTCACCTCCCGACCCCACCGTGACTAAGAGGTTGATCGCGGGATATGGCTGCCTTGGTGTCTGCTCTCCCTCGTTGCCGACAGTAATACGTTGCCTTTGTCTGATCCGTTGATTGCATGTCTGAGGGGAGTCTGGGGATTGGGTGTGGGTCAATATTAATTTACGCACCAAGCATCCTCCAAAATCAATAGCTCCTGAAGTGATGTATAAACTGCTGCCTTGACCCCGAGTATGATATTTACCAGGTTGCAACTGGTTTTCGCATCGTGCTGATCCACACGTACGCACTGGGGTTTGTCCATGAAACCGAAAACCAAATGTAAATTCGCCAGAAATCCAAATTCCTTTAAATCTAAACCTGGATTTCAATATATCTGTGTAAGTGACATGTGACTTCACTGGATCGTCGTTTAATTTCGAGCAGATTATAGCAAAAGTCGTATAAACGACGATTAATGTCAAAGGCACTCCTTCGTGCTCGTCTTGTAAACGAGTTGACTATGAAACATGGTCACAAATTAAGAAATCTATAATTTCCAGTTACATATTTTCAATATGAGCATAGGTCTGGTGGGGAAAAAAGGCTGGCAATTCCTTTGTGTGATCGGACATTTTGCTGCTGCTTCATCGACGGTAATTTCCTTGGTCCGGGGGGGAGGGGAGTAGAGGATCGCGGAGCGGTTTTTTCCCCCTTCAACGCCATTAAACTGGTTTGTACTCTTGTTACAAGATAATGTCAACGCTTTGTCAGATTCCAGGAACTCTAATAGATTGCAGATTATTTTGATGGTGTCATTTGCATTGTAGCCATCTGTGTTGCTCACTGGTGATGTTAAATAAACACTCTTATCAAATTATCAAACTACCAAAGAGCAGGACCTACACAGTAAATTTCAGGCCTCTGGGTAGTGTTGTAGAGCAGAGGGATCTTTATTATAGCGATAATTCTTCTGCCATCAGCTGTGGAGGTTTCATTTGCCTGCCAGTCCCTTTGTGATTAGTAAACTCACCAGTACTCTCCTAATGATGGTCCCCCAACAGTTGATTTTGGTAAGCCTAAGGGTTGGCTGATGTCTCTTTAACAGTTTTATTCTGGATTCCCAGTCTCACAATGGCTTATTTGACTTTCATTGGCACAACTTTGGTCCTCGTGTTGATAAACGCCACTAAAAATTTCCAAATGGAAAGACAAGGTGCTGAGAGCTCTCTTATACCTGCATAAGGAGGCAATTAAACACAACTGAGCAATTATAAAATCCTGTGACGCCATGTGTCCCAGACATTATGGTGCCCTGAAATGGGGGGGGAGGGACGGGACTATGTATGAACACAGCTGTAATTTCTATATGGTAAAACGAAAATGTATAAAAATGGCCTTTATTAAAATGTGACAATGTGCACTTTAACCACATATGATTTTTTTCCTATTACAAATCTCAGATTGTGGAGTACAGAGGCAAATAAATAAATGATTGGTCTGTCCCAAATATTATAGAGGGTACTGTAGAAGTACTGGTGCATGGGTAGATGCTGGCCTTGATGTGCAGACAGTGTGTTTGGCGAAACCGCTGTCTAATCTACACACAAACTGTACACTGCAAGGGTCATGAAGCGAGTGGGTATGTCCTTTAATTCTGAGGGCATGACCTCTAATCCTAGACTCTCCCACTAGTGGAAACATCCTCTTCACATCTACTCTATCCAAGGCTTTCACTGTTAGGTACGTTTCAATGAGGTCCCCCCTCGTACTTCCAAACTCCAGCGAATACAGGCCTAGTGCTGTCAAACGTTCAGCATATATTAGTCATATGCTTTCATAGACAATTGGTTGGCAGATTGGAAACAGTAGGTATGAACAGGCATTGGTTCTGGCATTTTTGATTGACAGGCAAAGGGCACTGCAGGATTTATTGCTTGGATCCCAGCTTCTTATTAATGATTTAGAACTCAGCAGATTGAGCAGCATCTGTGGAAACTAGTGAATAGTGGGCAGTCTGATTCAAGATCTTGCATGAGGTCCCAATGTCGGGAGTTGATGCAAAAGTTTTGCCTCAATGGATGCTGTTTGATACACTTGCCAGGGATTAAAACCACTTTTTCTGATTCCCAACGATAATTAAGGTGCTAATAGAACAGCATGAACACAGGCGGTTGGGGATAGAAAACTAATTTGAGGTGCTGTCTGCTATTCCCAATAAATTGATAACATTCAATTTAAGACTGATGTTTCATGTTCAGTTTAGTTTATCTGTGCATGAAGTAAGCCATGATCGTAAAGGTGCACGTAGTACGTTTATTAAAGTACATTTATATGGTGGCAAGACTGCCAGAATGTGGAGAATAGGATTAGGCACTATGTCATGAAATAGTAAAAGTCCCGTGAGTGCTACTTGCATCTGAAATCCAGCATTTAAAAAATGCCGTTTAAAGAATTGGGTGCAGAATTACAGGGTGGCAGACATGCTGTATGCACTCTCCTGCACGTACAGTTAATGGTTTTATAATTCACAGCTGCCCAGTAAACTGAGTGCTAGGTGTCAGATGGCATTGGTTCTGGCAATTTTTTCCTTTCAGGTGTGAATATTTGTAATTATCTTCTGCTTTTGAGGATTCATATCTGAGAATTGCTGGGAATTATGTTATATTCTGTTACCACAGACTTTGATTTAGGTTGAGATTAGGGCACGGGGTGGGGTTTATCATGTTTATATGCTACTGAAGAAAGTAAATTCACATTTTGGCGCAGAAAATGCAAATGGCCTGGTTGTTCTTGGCAACAATCCCTTAAAATAAATACTCTAGTTTCTGCTGTGTGGCAGTGAGTGGTGTGTATGGTTTACTGGTCTAAGCTTTCAGCCTGACCTGGTGGTAAACGATAATGTGCCTCGCCTTTTGAGAACACGAATGAACCTTTTTTTTTAACTAGTCATTTAACATACTAACCTCTTATGACTATACAAATTGGAAGGGGCAAAACATCAAGTATGCTTTGCCGCTTTAATATGATTGTAGGTGATGTGATTATAACCATTGGAAGTAGAACTGTTATTGCATTGCATAAATACTATGGAATATTCTAAGGCTGAACAATATAAATTGAATTTATTTCTAAATCATGTGCTGTATGTTTGAATTCTAGGAGTTTTTTGACCCTCTGTGCTACTCCTACTCAACACAAAACTGAAGAAACTCAAGATTCATTGAATACTGCAAAGGCTAATAAGTGCTGTGCTGAAAACACAGTGCAGCACAAGACGAATTCTAGTCCCTGTGCCAGTCAAAGAATGCTGCGACTCAAATTGAATGAGTTGGACAGAGAATATCGGACCTTGCAGGCAAGTCTTACTTTGGCAGAAATTGCGACAAAAATAGAATCTGCAGCCAAGCCTCTATTTGCTACCATGTTTTTAACCCATGCGTGCACACTTTCACTAGTTAGAAGTTGCTCACCTGGTGAAATTCAGTGCTTGATAGTAACTTTATAATGGGAACAGTTATTTGCTGTCAAAAGTTGTATCGTAAAATTAAGTTTTAGGTTCTATAATCTATTTTGTAGTAATTTCAGATGAATAATTATGCATAGACAGGTCTGCTACTGATTTTCTGGCAACTGGTGGCTCATCCCCTCCAATCTGGACAAAATTAGATGACCACACATAAAATCCACGCACCCCTCCCCAAAATGTGGTACCTAGGCCAGGGGAGCTGGTTAATCTCTACATCATCTGGATTTCTGCAGCTGATCGGTAGGTTGGACTTGCCACCTGTAGCCGGGCTTTAGAACTCTAGCCCGGCCAGAGCCCGCAGATCCGTTCCCATAGCCAACTTTGCGGGCCAGTATGCTGGCTCACTGACAGCCTCAGTGGACTGTTCCGGTACTATTGGACTACTGAGGCCGTGACCTCTGGTCTAGCAAGACTGATATCCAGAAAGGCTCTGGAGCCAAGGGTGCTGGAAATTTGATGGTGGGCCTATCCATTTATTACAAATTTGGTGAATGCTGTGTGTCATGTTCTTCTCCACCCACATACCCAGTCTCTCCTCTCCTGATATCTCTCTGTACCCCTGTTACAACCGACACTGACTCCCAGCTTAGTATTGTCAGTAAACGTAGATGAGGGAATCTGGGTTCAAAGCATTTTTTTGTAGATTACGAACAGCAGTGGTCTCTGCTGCAATGAGTTGTGACAGCCCCCCAATAAATTCTTATTTTCTCTTTTATACATTCACTGATTCTTAGTTCACACCAATATTTTCCACCCCCCATACCGTATTCCCTAAATTTGTTTAATAATCTTTGTTTAGTTTTAGAGATACAGCGTTGAAGCGGGTCCTTTGGCCCAACGAGTCCACGCCAAACATCGATTTCCTATACTGTAGTTATCCCACTTTTGCAACTTGCACACTAGAGGCAATTTACAGAAACCAATTAACCTACAAACTTGCATGTATTTGGAATGTGGGAGAAAACCGGAGCATCCAGAGATCTACCTATGCTGTCACAGGGAGAATGTACAAACTCCACAGAGGCAGCACCCGTAGTCACGATTGCACGAGGGTGTCTGGTGCTGGTGTGATGCTTTATAAAAGATCTCCTGAAAGTCCAAATGCACCAGCTCTAGTGGCTTGCCATTATTTTTCTAGTTGTAATCTCTGGAAACACTACTTGATTTGTATACATGATTTCTCTTATAAAACAGCCCAATTATATTATGCCCTATTTATCTCTTGCATAATACTAGATGCCATCAAATTCCCCTGCCACTGATATGAGGCTAACTGTTGTATGGTTCAGTATCTTTCTTCCTCCTCTGCTACTTTCTTATCAGATGGAACCATGTTAAAATCTATGGGTCTTTGGAGGAAGCTGACAATTGATGCATCCACTCAAATCCAATTAGTTTATTTTGTATCTGTCTGGGTAGGACATGGTTCAGAAAATTCTTGCTCCATGCATTATCCTGATTGTTATGTATGATTGTCAGTATAATATTACTCATGTTTACACTCTGAACTAGTACCTATTTGTCTGAATACCAGTATTTGTGAAGCTATAAAATCATAGTTTGGGGATGCACATAAAAACAAATCTTTGTAACCTTCCTTGAATACAAAACATATCTTATTTGCTGAGCCAGATAATGTTGGTGTTTTGATTAGATGTTGCAATCTACCTCAGTTGTGTGACTTTGTCTCGGGAATTATGTAATTCCAGCAAAGGTCATGCCCAGAGGCTACAAGGTTGAATGGCATAGGAATTTATAAGATTCTTGCTAAGTTCCAAGAATAAATTATTCATTAGTAATATTTGGATTGTGCCTGGAAAGTTATGCTGAGCAATTTGCTGCTTAAAGCAGATTAAAAGAATGCAAATATCTGTTGGGAATAAATACAAGTTTTTGAAGCAAGTGGATGCATGGCTGAACGTTGAAGTAATGGAAAACTAGCAAAACATACAAAAACACTTTTTCATGTCACTCTACTTTATTTTGCAACTTTGCTGGCCACATGGAAGGACCTTGTATCTTTCACAGAAGCCATTAAATCTCTGACTGCCTTTTGGTGGTACAGTATTTGATTTGATCAGTCATCTGCATACCATCATTTGAAAACAAAAAAAACTGCAGATGCTGAAAATATGAAATGGAAATAAGTTCCTGAGGCAAAACTGTGATAAGGCACTTTATACTAGTGCCTTTACAAAGAAAAGTGAAATAACATTTTAGGTGCTGGAAATAATTAGCCGGCCAGGCAGTTTCTGCACTTTTCAACGGTACAGGTGCACAACCTTTTATCCGAAAGCCTTGGGACCAGACACTTTTCGTAATTCGGAATTTTTCGGCTTTCGGAATGGAAGATTTTTAGCATAGATTTTAACGGCTGGCTCAGTAGTAGTGCTCGGCTCATATCCGCAAGGTCGCGAGTTTGCGCCTCGATCCCGGCAGTTGCTCGAGCGCGAGTTTGAGTCTTCAATGTAGTTTTTTCTTGCAGAATAGGAGAGAATAGGGAGGGTTAGGCTGGGATCATTCCCTGCGAGATGATCTTAGTGCGGGAGACAAGTGTAGGAGAGGTGTACTGACTGTGGGCACAACTTTGGAAGTGATTGCCCACCATTCTCAAAAGCCGCCGTCTCCCTGTCCCTGGGATAGCAGGGGGCGATCAAACAGCACAATACCCACCACCCCCTCCAACTCCAGAGGAATCTGCTCCCCGATGGGCCGCTACGGCGACAAGTGGCAGTTCGCCCACAGCCCGAGCTGCGCCACCCCAAGAACAAGACGTACCTTGCACACCATCAGCTTCTGCCCCTACGGGGAGCGTGTTCCTCTGGAGTTGGAGCAGGGCTGGGCTGGAGTTGCTGATCTGAGATCTCCATGCTTGCAGTGGGCCTGGGGGTCGGTGTCCCGATGAGAGGGCGCAGCTCAGGCTGTGGGCGAACTGCCACTTGTCGCCGTAGCAGCCCATCGGGGAGCGGCTTCTGGTGGTCCTGACGTCTCCGGCCAGTTTGCAGTTTTCCTCTGGAGTTGGAACGGGGCTGGGCTGCTGCTGGCTGTGCGTCTCTGGGATCTCCGTGCTTGCAGTGGGCTTGGGGGTCGGTGTCCCGTTGGTCCTGACGTCTCCAGTGACTGGCACTGACCTGCTGGCATCGCCAATGTGAAGACAGTGCAAAGCCCCCGCACCGGTGCAATGGCCGGGAAGCAGAGGGGTGTAGGTGGGGTGAAACTGAAGGGAGCAACAATCTGCTGCTGCCTGCCCGCTGAGTTAAAAAGTTCCCACACAAGACTCACGATACACTGTGTATCGTGAATCTACCGTGGGAACTTTTTAACTCGGCGGGCAGGCAGCAGCAGATTGTCAATTATTAACCCTCCCGCGCAATATACCCTCACCTTCTCTTTTATGAACGGGGATTTAGTTCCCCTTTCTTCGAGGACCAACCGGAGGTTCCGCTGTCACCTCTGCGGGTTGCCCTCGGTGAACGTCTTCAAGGAGTTTTCTTCAAGGACCGAAAAAATGTCCGCTGTTTCGGAGCTTTTCGTTATTTGGAATTTCCGGATAAAAGGTTGTGCACCTGTACTAGAAAAGACCATTGGCCTGAAATCCAAGACTTTTTCCATTTTTTAATTGAATTGAAAGATGCAGCGTGTCGCAGACTTAAGGCAATGGCCTTCTGAAAGATCACTGACTTGCGGCAATGGCTGCTTCTCTCTGCAAAGTCTAAATGACTTGCTGAATATCTCCGGCTTTTCTAACTATTGTATGCATGTCTTATCCACAGCACATTTAATTTGTCATTGGCTGATGAAATTACAAATGCTTTAAATTCAACAGTTCAGATTGTTGATTATTGGCCAGCAAGACACACATTTACTTTCAAGATGCTTAATAGAAGCATTACATTTGTCATTGTTGATTTTGATTTGCCTTATTGACAATAAACGATCGCATGTAATATGATATACAGGTAAACGTTTTTGTCTTTTTATGGTATTGGAACAAATTTTTAATTTTATTTTGTTGCGGTTAGTTTGTAATTAGCTCCCAAATAAGGAATTGTATATAGTTTTAACACTGGTGTGAGCAAATGTTACTTGAAAGTGATATTTAAAGTGTGCTGGATTATAACCTTGCATTCTAATAATTGAATTGTATTCCTGAAGCCAAATTTCAGGCCTATGTGGAACATCAGAAGTTTGGATTCTGCACCGGACCATCCGAATGCTATCTGCAGTGACTTGCAGCATCAAGGTGGATGAGCGATTGTTATGAAACCCGAGTTGCAGGGGCTCGGATTCTTGAAGTTGAAGGTGTGTTGTCAGGAGTTTGTTGAGAACAAGCTCTTGATTCTGAACAAATCAAGCCAACTTCATGTGGGGAAAATGGTGGCAAACTGGGAATTGGTTGCAATTTTTTAGGAAGCAACTTTACTGAGTAACTTAAGTTAATATTTTATGTAAGTTGCATTGCACTATATATGTTAAATATTATCGGTGTTAAATTGCGCGTTTTCCTGATCTGCCTGTGTTTTTCAAGTGTCATTTTGACAGAGTCAGATTATTAGCACACTCTATTGTATGAGCCAGTCTGCGATTGGCTCATACAATAGAGGCAAAGGACAAAACCTTTGATTTTTGTGCTTCAGCTGATCATTGATGGATAATCATAGAGAAGTAAAGCGCAGTAACGGGCCCATCAACGCACCACGTCCATGCTAACTAGTTTGTCCATCCAATTCCATTTGCCCACGTTGGATTCATTGAGCTAAACGGCAGTGTCATTTGCCCTTCATGGCAACTTGTCCATGCTGACCAAGTTTCCCAACTCTGCTCGTCCCAGTTGCCAGAGCCTGGCCCATATCCCTCCCAATTTTTCCTTTCTAGTATCTTTCCGATGTCAGAATTGTACTCTTACCATTTCTTCTGGCAGTTCATTCCATATATGCATTTGCCTTTGCATGGAAAAAGTAAACCTTTGTATTGGGTCCCTTTTAATGTTTTCTCTTGCCTTAAACCAATGCCCCGTAATTCCGCTGGGAAAAACTAATTATTCACTGCTACATTGGGGGGGGGGAAATACCATCTAGCCTCTTATAATTCATTCTCCAGAACCAGTAACGTCCTCTATAGCACGATTTCTATGCTTTGCCTATTTAAGAGTCTGTCTAAATACTTTGTAAATATGGCAATTGAGGATATTTGCACTGTTTCCTCTGGCAGAGTGTACTAGATATTGAGTGCTGTCCGATTGGTCGGGGGTGGCGGGACTTGATTGCCTCATGATTCCCGTTAAAACTTAAAGTTGTATGCTCTTGTTTTTGAACCCTTCCCACTATCTCTGCATCCCATAATTTTATGCATTTTTTATTAGGTTGCACCTCTGCCCCTTTGCTTCAGGGAAAACAAGCCCTGCTTGTCTATTCTATCCATAACTCTTATCCAGTCAGCTTCCTGGTGAATCTCCTGCAACCAGCACAATTGCACCGTTCATGGAGTGTGATAACCAGAACTGCACACAATACTCTAAAATGCAGCTAAGCTTGTGTTTTGTTAACGTTGCAACAAAACATCCAAACCCTTGTGGTCTGTTCCCTGATCTATGAAGGCAAAACTGCCATATGTCTTCATCATATTCACCTGTGGTGGTTTATTGAATGATTGTTTTTTTATCCCTCTAGATTTCTTCAGCTGCATACTGAATATTTGGAAAATATATTGAACTGCGCACATTTCCAACTCGATAGTGTTTGTTTTGAAAGACTGAAGTATTAGTATTTTACAGAATGATCATTGAACAATTTGAGGAAATAGGTGATATGGGCTTAAAACAAGCATCCCTGAATAAAGTATAATTGCCTTGAAATGGAACCCAATGTATATTTTGGAATCTTAACTGTATGAACTTTTTCTACAAAAATATATTTTAAGTGTTTGTTTAATCTCGTGTTTGGTTTTGTAGGAGAATTATAAAAGGGTTTTAGCCCATGCTGAAGACACCAATAGGCGAGTTCGAAAAAGTGTAGAAGATGCCAGAATATATGGTGAGAAGATTTTCTAGTGTAAATTTTTGTACGGCTTGAGAATTAATGTAAGGATTTCCTGCAAAATAATGACTAATAGCTACAATAGAACAACTTCATAATCTTATCAATATAAAATGAGTTGAAAGTGAGATTTGGATGTTATTGCAGTGGGATAAAAGCATGGAATGTCACAATTTGATTTAATAGGAACCTGAGGGATACCCTTTTCACACAAAGGGTGGTGGGTGTATGGAACTAGTTGCTGGAGGAGGTAGTTGGGGGAGGTACTATCACAATGTTTAAGAAACATTTAGACAGGTATATGGATAGGACAGGTTTAAGTAAGGAAGTTTATTGGCCAAGTATTCACATACAAGGAATTTGCCTTAGTGCTCCGCCCACAAGTAACAACATGACATTAGAGGAATATATGGGCCATATACAGGCGTGGGACTAGTGTAGGTGGAGCATATTCGCTGATGTGGGCTAGTTGGGCTGAGGGGCCTGTTTCTACTCTGTAAGACTATGTGATTCTAATTGAGAAAACAAAAAGGTGCAATCAAGTCACATGGACTAATAATCTCAAGACTCGTCGGTGCAGATGGGGAATTTAAATTTGGTTGGAATAAAGAGCCTAATTGCTGTCAGATTCACCAGTATATCTCTGGAATGGGCTTGACTCTTAGCTGCCTTCGGCCAGCCAAATGGTGTAGGGGCAACTAGGGATTGAAGTTTAGCTTGTTTCCTGGTTTCTCCTGATACAATTGAAGATACTTTGGTATATGTAAAAAAGTGATTAAGATGTGAGTACAGAAAAAAATGGACCACTGACATTCAAATTTGTGAAGAAGGGGAATAAGGTTATCTTGTGCCTACGGTTTTTTTTAAATTAGTTAATATGTTTTGGAATGCATGTTAATGCAGATTATTGTGCTCGGAGATTTATTGGAAATCTTAGTTTGTGTTGATCTAGTTCCAATTAGAAGATTCTACAATTTGGATGTTTTTACAGAAGCTTTATTTTGCCTCACTAGGTATCCATAGTTTTTGCAAAGATATCCTGGCAGTGGCTGATTTGCTGGAGAATACAACACAGGAGGTAACTGAGATGGAGCAGGCTAATACTAATCCAACAATGAAGAACCTCCACGAAGGATTGTACTTGATAAATGAGAAATTATGCAATATATTTGTCAAGTATGGGTTGGAAAAAATGAGCTCCATTGGTGTCAAGTACAATTCAGCGGAACATGAAATTGTTTTGCGTGTTCCATCTGTGGAAGCTTTACCTGGCACTGTAGTAAAAATAGAGCAAGAAGGCTATAAGCTTCACGGTAGAATCCTAAGAACTGCACAGGTTGGGCTGGCTATTGAAGCTCAGCCACATTTAAAAAAAGGCAGAAATGGGTCTTGACAAATGCATGATGGTCACAATGATTAAGAGAACTATAATTTATGAAAAGCTTACTGAGGTTTTTTGGTATCCTGTGCTTCTTATGGCTAGCTAGAGTGTATTAGGCTTTAAAATGATAATGATTTGGCTTTGGTGCAAACTGGGAGAAAGTATGAAACTTTACAACTTCGTAAGTGCTTTCCATGGAAATGGCTAGGCCACTTTCATGCATGCACTAAAATCAAACCAAATTGACTTCCTACAGTACTTGAAGCTAGGGGCCTTCCTGAAATTGATATTTTCTCCCTGTCATTGCCAAAGACCCACTTGTTGTGTCCATTCACTTGTTGTGAATGGCAGATGAAAATGGAAAAGGACACTTCCCAGACAATGCTTCCAATCAACAGTTGGACCCTAAAAGAATTGTGGGTGTGCTCTTATTTACAGTGATTGTAGCTTTGGTAGAATTTGCCTTACCATGGGGGGGGGGGGGGGGGGGGGGGGTATTATCTTACTTATGATTACTGCCCAGTAATCAAATTCATAGTGCCCTTGTGGAGTTAAACTTCATCTACACAGTGAAGAGATGAGCAATTCCCTATGGTTGCATTGGGTGGTCAATGGGTAATCTGTTGTGTGCAGTACAAAAGGGACTCTTGACCTGCATCCCATTTTTTAATAAGGGTTACATTTCTTTAGACTGCTTTTGGAGCTGTAATTTGATACTAAATTGTCGCTGGAGAGAGCTAAATAGAATATGGAGGAATTACATATCTGTAAAGAAGAAAACCACACAATGTCGCTAATTTTTCTGAATTGATAATTTTGCTGCTGTTACATCTTGACTGCTACTGTTTATTTCCTGTGCTCTTAATTTAAGTGAAGCAATTTGTTCAAAAGTTTGTTTAAATAAGTCCTGTCACTCTCCATCACTGATTTTGGAAGTGTGCACTTGGTTATTCGTTTTTATATATATTTCACTTGAATTTCGGCTTGTAAGAGCCCATTTTGTACTTCCATGTAAAATTGCATTTTTCGTCCTGATCTGTGGGCAAAATAGTATGTTATTTATTACAGTGATGTTAAACTGTAAATGCATTTATAACATACCATGACGTGCAAGATTTTATTTTTTGTAATCAAATATTGTAGGTATGTTAGTGAAAATTGTAATATATTTGTACCATATCTGGATTATTTTGTCATTTATGTAGACTGAAACTTATTGTGTGCCAAAATCTTGGGTTATATTGAGCCAATATCTTGTGTGTTACTGCATGTGAATGGGGGGGGGGGGGAGGGGGGAAACAAGCTTAAAACAAAATCACATTGTTGACCAGAAAATATTTTCTTGTAATAAAATGAATTTGGGAAAACCTTAAGCTCTTGTAAGTTGAACTCACACTGTCTTGCTTTCTAGATTTATAAAAGTTGAGTGCACCATTGGGAATATCTTGCTATTGTTGCACCAAAGATAAAGGAATAAAGTATGAAAAAGACTTTGCATTTTCCTTTAGATGTCATTAGGAGATAAAGGAAACCTCCCCAAGATAATCTAGCTGTAGGTGTTTCATTAAATTATCTAATTTGAAAATGCATGATTCATCTAGAATAAAGCTACGTTTGTGTCAAACTATATGTTTCCTTTGACTGGGCAGAGTAGGTGAGATGTCTCATCTGCATTCAGAATTTAGTTTTGATTTATAGTGAGCATGAGTTGGGAATGCATTTTTTTATTTATTTTTGTCAGAAATACTCTTATCTGGGATTTATATTTGTACTGATGAAAGTCTGTATGGAACAAATGCCAACCATACATAATTTTTAATTTAGATACATTTTTCCTTGAGTATGCTATATGGTTTTCATGATGTACATTGTGCTAATTTGGTATGTGATGAACACTGATGAAATATAAACATCAACAGAATCTAATGAAAACATAGAAGCAGGACATGAATTTGAGTCATGGTGCAGTTGGAGACTAATGAATTGGGATCTTCCTGCTAAGCTGTTTAACAGAAGGGTTCCTACAGACAAATTTATCACATCCATAGAAACAGAACAGTGTAGCACAGCACTAGGCCCTTCAGACCACAATGTTTATGCCCAACATGATACCAAGACCAACTATAACTACATGCACATAATCCATATCCTCCATTCCCTGCATATCCAAAATATCTTAATTGTGACTATTGTACCTGCCTCCACAGTTACCCATTCAGATTCAAATTTATTGTCAATGTGCAGTGTACAGTACAGAGACAACGAAATGCAGTTGTATAGAATGCAGTTGTATAGAATAAGCCCATGTGGCTCATTCTAAGCACTCACTGCCTTCTGTAAGAAAAAAGTTAACTGCCCATCTCCTTTGAACTTTGCCCATCTCAGCTTAAAGCTATGCTCTCAAGTATTTGATGTTTCCATCCTCTGAGAAAGGTTATGACTGTCAGCCCTATGATGTGCCTATCGTGCTTCTGTCAGAGCTCCCTGCAGGGTTGCAGTGAAAACAACCGGTGCGTGTCCAACCTCTCCCTGTAACTAATACCCTGTGATCCAGGCATCATTCTAAGAAACCTCTGTGCCCTTTCCAAAGCCTCCACATCATTCCTGTAACCGGGCGACTTGAACTGCAGTACTCCAAATGCAGCCCAACCAAAGAACTATAAACCTACGACATCATGGCTTCCTGCTTCTTGTACTCGATGCACTGACAAATGAAAACGAGCATTATATGCCTTCTTCATCACTACTCTTGGTTCTGTTTTCCGGGAGTTAATGTATTGGAGCAGAAACCTGAAATAAAGTATTTATAACCTGAGGTTTCTGGGAATGACTTGCGATGCACTAGACTAGAAGCATGGTGGGTGATTAAAAATAACTGCCTCGGCCCCGAAATGCACGGTGCATTCGCTGTAAATTGAGGAATTGTGCTTGTAGCAATTCCTTCAATTTGGTCATTTTTCAGGAAATTTCTGCATGATCCAAAGTTGAAGGTTTGTGGTTTATGGTTGTGCACAGATTACTGTGATTTTACAGGGATGTATGTACAAGGCCCCACCACTTATTGAGAGTCACGGTGATAATCATAGAGGATAGAAACTTCACTCGACCGACAGATGGGCACCCATCCAATATAAATCCATCTTTCAGCACCTGGCCTGTAGCGTTTATACATAGGTGATTTAAGTGCTCATTTAGACACTTTTTAAACATCAGCAATTCTGCTAGCAACTGCATTCCAGGTATTCACAATATGTGGGTGAAGATGTTTCCTCATAATCCCCTCTTAAGTTTATAAACATATTAAAATTGTGTGATTTGGCATTATAGTCTCCTCTGACGAGACAAGTTTCCTGCTATCTACCCTATTTATACCCCTCTTCACTTTATATATCTCAACCACCTCTGGCTCAGGAAAACTTAGTCTCATATCTGAAATGTCCAGGCAACATCTAGCGATGTTACAAAACTTGCCTTCAGCGGCGCTACAGTTCTGCCACTGGCTGTGTGCGAGACTTTGGTGCCTTTGAGGAGGGGGAGGGGGGGGATTAAAATGCCGTTTTCTCCTGCCTGTCGGAGGCGAACTTCCTCGGGCTGCCAGTTGCTAAAGTACAATCGACCGGACTTCCGTTCTCGATATGTTTTTTTTTTAATTTAATCGCTGGATTATTTATTTTATTTAATCTACTTCTAACGTCAACGCCTACAACGGGACGGATCTCAAGTAGGGGACACTACACGGGGTAAGTCTTCTAGTTTACATATAAACGTGCTTCTTGGGATGACGAAAGGTTACTTTGTGAAAATGATTTTGGCCCCAAATGAACCGGCAGTGTTTTTCCTGCCGATATGGGGTTCAAATTCACTGCAACCGCAACATTCAAATCGGTCGCGTTCGACAAAAACCCACTCGCAAGATGATTTAAACGCCCATTAATTTACGGGAATTAAACATTAAATTCCTTCCATTTGGCCTATAAATTCATGACAATGAGATTTAAAAATCATGTTATTTTGTGAATTCTTGTGTGAATGTTATTTGGACACTTAGGCTATTTAAAAATGTTAACCTTTTCTAAAGAAATGGATAGATGCTTAGATCTAGTAATTGAATTTAGATGAAACTGATGAATATGAATTTCTTGTTGGGTATTTACTATTTGTTTTAACGTTTAACTTTATTATTTCTACCTTTTTTTTTCTAAAACTGCAAATAATAACTTGTTTCTGTTAATGCTGTTAGCGACAGCTGCTGCCTCACCAGAACCAATGCGTTCGACATCTAGTGTTTCAACAAGATGTAGCAGAGAATTTCTAAGTCTTTCACCAAGAAAACAGAAATTGAAGAAAAGACTAAACTTTCTGTCCCAATCCAGGGCTGCTCTTACAATAAAGTATCACACAAAGATCAGTGATGTTAGGGCACGGTTGAAAACTCCCAAACGTGTAGTTAATCAAGCTGAGTTGCAAACAGCAGAGATGATCCTAGCAGCAAAGGGTTTGACTTTGGGTTTTGATGCAACCACCCAGGAAGAGACCCACATTAACAGTGTACAATTCACCACCACAGACAAATGTCTTTCTGCAGCAGTCGATGAATTGGCTGGTGGGACGGCTGAGGACTATGCACTACATATTTGCGAAACAGTTGACAATTTGTGTAAAACTTACACTTATTTCAATGAGCAAGCAGATTTTCAAGATACCAGGCAAAAGATAATCGACAACATTTCAAACACAATGATTGACAGGTGTGCAGCTAATCATGCTGCTATTAGGATTGTGAGTGGTAAGTGGGGTAAATCTTTGAATGAGCTCTACTGCCACTTGCATCCTCTTGACTCCATTGCAACATCAGTTCGCTCAGCCCTCAAAATGCAGAAACAATCCGGAGGAAAATTCTTGTTTGAGAAAGACTGTCTAGCAGTAAATGCCATACTGCAGATGAGCAAACTTCGGTACAAGAATGGAAAAGGGGATCCAAAAGGATTTGCTGTATTTTTGGATGACAGGAACATCCTCCCACGGTACCGTGGCAACAATTTGCACATATTGTTTCATATTAGTGGCAAGCTCCTAGAACATTATGATGACTTTGTTGCCCTGCTGAATAGCGGAAAATCCTGGGGGGGGGGGGGGGGTTGAAAAGCACCATGCTCCATGATTTCACCCAGGATGAAGCAAAAGTAGAACTTCAGATATTATGCTTACTTGGCAAATATCTGACTGGGCCTTGGATGAAGCGCTTCTACTAGCAATGTTACAAAATTTTGAGATTTAAAAAATCAAGTCGGCAATTTATCCCATCAGATAAAGCATAGAAAGAAGTTTAATTTGACACCTAATTCCCTTTCATATCTTCAGTATTAAAAATGTTATGGCCATTTTCATATTCGGAAATTAGCATCTTGTTCCCTATTGCTTTTCCATTGACTTAACACAAGCTGTGATCGAGGACAGTCAAATGCCCATAACTTTCTTAAAAATTAAGAGAACTGAAAGAAAATTTCAGTTATTATAGATTGAAGCATTCTGTAACAAATATGAAACAATCTTACTTGGATGACCTGGAATTAAAGCATATAATTAGTTAGTTACCTAATTGTAGCTAATTACAAAATTCAATTACTAGATCTAAACATCTATCCATTTTTTACGAAAAGATTGACATTTTTTCATAGCCTAAGTGTCCAAATAACATTCACACAAGAATTCACAATATAACAAAATTTTAAAATCTCATTGTCATGAATTTATAGGCCAAATGGAAGGAATTTAGTGTTTAATTCCCGTAAATGAATGGCCATTTAAATCATCTTGCAAGTGAGATTTTGTGGAATGCGATCGTTTGGAACGTTGCGGTTGCGGTGAATTTAAACCCCATATCGGCAGGAAAAATACTGCCAGTTCGTATATTTATATAATCGCGTTTTTGCAACGTAAAATTTGGATTAAGGTAATCCTAAGAAGCACGTTTATATGTAAAATAAATGGCTTACCTTTAGCTGTTCCATACATGAAATCCGTCCCGGTTATCGGCGTTGACGGCATTTTAAGTGGATTTTTATTTTACTCCAGCGCTGAAATTGTCCTGCGATTTAAAAAAAAATTCACAGAACAGCAGTCGGAACAATTCATCAGCTATCACCCCGAGAAAATATATCCAGGACAAGCGATAGAAAACCGCATTTTAACACCCCTCCCCCACCCTCAAAGGCACCAAAGTCGCGCACACAGCCAGTGGCAGAACTGCAGTGCCGCTGAAGGTAAGTTTTGTAACATACCTACTTCTACACTTCAAGCCATGATCAGATCAACCATGTTGATGGCATCAAAGTGGTTACAGGGGTGATTGCTGCTCTAAAGGAAGCCACAGACAATCCAGCCAACTTGATATTGGCAAGGGAAGATTTATTCGGTGAGGAGGTACATCTTGATGCCGCATTGACAAAATTTCGGGAGCTACAAGTACATCCACAGTTCAGTTCAAAGATGAGGAGCTGTCTTCCAGCTGTCATCACTGTTGGAGAGGCAGTATAGTAAATACTTTGAACTTGATGTAACTGAGAAACTGAAGGAGGAGACTGCATCAGCAAGATCACACAACATTGATGCAGAGGAGATTATAGGGATGTTTAGCTCATCAAAACAGAAATCTCCCAATGCCACCATGTGTTATTTGTCATGTAGGATACGGGCCTGCACGAATAGAACAGTCAATTACCTTGATAATCTCAAGGAGCATCGTAGGGAGAAGGTGCTCTGTAAGGCAGTGACATGGGGGAGAGTGCAGAGGAATTTTCTTTACACGCTCCCCAGTGCCAACACATCTTTAGTACGATGGAAAGAACTACATGCAGTACTCCACTTTAAATTTGAAGAATGTTTTATAAAGTTGGAGCAATACCTCACTATTTCTGTATTCATTACCCCTACAAATTAAGCCAAGTATCTACCTTCTCTGCCACCTTCAAAGATCTTTGACCTTGTATAACATTGCCATTCATGGTTTGTTCTAGCCTTATTGTTTCCAAAATCAAATACCTCACATTTATCAATAATAAACTCCCTTCTGCCATTTCTTAGACTATTTCACCACACATCAATACCATCCTGTAGCCCGAATATCCTCCACATCTTCACTAATCGTTGTCATCTACAAACATACTGATCATGCTTCCTACATCCATGTCTGAACTATTCACGTATATTAAAAACAGCAAGGATCTCAGCATCAATCACTGTAGAACATCACCAGTCATAGGCATCCAATCACAATAACAGCCCTCTATAATCATTTCTATTTCCAAGCCAACTTTAGATCCAATTTGCCAACTTGCTGTGTGGGGGTTTGCAGATCTTTTAGTTGAGGTTTATAGAATGGATGTGGTTTATTACAAACTGCTAACTCATTGAAAAGGACAGTGTGTGAACTTCAGCACAGAGACAAAAACATCTTGTGAATTCAAGGTTACAACTGATAAGAACTTAGAACTGTGAACAACAATCCTTTCATGGTACAAAGGTGATGAGGTAATGCCCACTGGCCACTGAGTTCAGGAGCAATAAGGAAGGGACACAGCATTGGTGATTAGTTTTTGAACCAGTAAGAGACACCACAAGTATTGATAGCCTAACATATCCACTTCATCCTAGATAGTCAAAGAAGCTTGTTTTCAGCTGAATATTCAGTGTTTTTTTGTATGTTAGTTTTTAGTCTCTAGTCACGATTCCTCAGTCTTTAGTCTGTTAGTTATGCTATGTCCAGTCTTTTAGCTATGAACTGTAGACTTTTAGTCTAGTTTAGAAGCACGGTATGGAAACGGGCCCTTTGTTCCATCGTGTCCATGCTGACCACTGATCAATAGTTCTGTTATCCCACCTCATCAACTCCCTATACACTAGGGGCAATTTACAGAGGCCATTTAACCTATAAGCTTTGGATGTGGGAGGAGACGAACATCTGGAAGCAACTGACGCGGTGACAGGGAGAACGTGCAACTCCACACTGATAGAACCTGAGATCAGGATCGAACCCACAGCGGTCTCCTGTGCTGTGATGCGTCAGCTACATCAGTTGCGCCACTGTCCCATCTTCTCTGTCTTAATGCTTTGCTCTGGTACCAACTATGCTTGAATAAAAAGTTTTAAACATTAACGCTGGCCTCAGCAAATCATTGAGAATTTAATGATCTAATCATTGGCATAGTCTTCAGAATTGCTGGAGGACTAACAGCGAGACTACTGGACACCGAACCCACACTGGCGCCCAAGAGGTAAGGACTACTCTTTATTAAAAGTTATCAGTTGTTGTCTGTCCCGGATGTGCTTTCACATGATCTTTAAGGAATCTCCAGTTTGGTAGAAGGCTCTGGGTCCAAAACAGACGGCTAAAAAACACTGTGGCAGCAATCCAGGGAAATCTTACTGACCTGGTAAATGGGTCCACAGTTCCTGAACCCAGAAAACTTTAAAGCAACGTCATGGCAAGTAAACTAAATGAGCAATTGCCCACAATGGTGAAAGGCGGGCAGGCTGCGCCGAATGTAACTGATAGTGAGATTTTTGACAGATTAACAGATTTTATCGAACAACAATTTGTCCTGTACAGAAATTGAACAAGATTTCATGGTGCCTCCAAGGGACAATGGGCTTTGGAAGATTTTAAAAGAGCTAAGGAACAACTGGCTACAATGCATGAACAACTGCAAAAAGAAAGGCAAAGAACGGAAAAAGAAAAGCAGAAACCTGAAAAATTAGAAGCAGAAGACGGGGAATTAAAAAAACAATTACAGGGAAAAACTCCCATGTATAGTACTCACCCACCCAATGCTTTAACTGTGGTAACATGGAACTATACAACAAACAGGTTTTATAATCCGAGTCCAATCATAATCAGAGTTTGAAATGTGAGAGTTTTGATTGTTGCACTTTAAACATAATGAATATTTACTTGATCAATAACTTCCAGCATTTCTTTGCTTTAAAGTGTTAAAGTCTAAATATGTCCTTATTGTTTAATTGTCATGTTAACCAAAGATCCTATAGCAGAGGCTCTGCTATAGGATCTTTGATGTTAACTGCTTAACCCTGTCAGTGTAGGTCATTAACTGTTTTAAAGTATGAAGTATCTGTGAGTAGGTATTGAAGGCTGTCTCTTAAAATATGGAGTCCATTAATGATATCTAAGGATGTGTGCTTGTGCTCCCTTTCTTTAGAATCCTTAATTGGGCGATTCATTCTTTTTGGTATTGATCAAAGAATCAAAGAGGGGATTGTATGGGGTTTGCAGAGGATTGTTGGAGTTTGCAGATATTTTAGTTGGGGTTTGCAGAGGATGGATGTGGTTAGTTTATTACCAACTGTTAACTCTTTGAAAAGGACAATCTATGAACTTCAGCACAAACAAAGAACAGCTTGTGAACTCAAGGTTACAACTGATAGGAACCTAGACAGGACCGTGAAAAACAACCCCTTTCATAGTATGAAGGTAATGAGGTAATGCTCACTGCTCCCCTGGAAACAGGACCAATAAGGAAGGGACACAGCATGGGTGATTAGTTTTTGACCTACAACTATTGATAGCGTAATATATATATATATATAGCGTGTCATCCTATACTTTATTATTTTTTTGTCTTTAGTTGTGCTTCCTCAGTCTTTTGGCTGTTAGTTATGTTACATCAGTCTTTTCGCTACAGACTGCAGGGCTTTTAATGTCTTTAAATGTTTCACACTGATACCATATAACCACTGTGCGTGAATAAAATGTTTTTCAACCATTGGAAATGGTTACCACTGAACTCGACGAATTAATGATCCAGCACGCTTAACCCTCTGGGATCCTTTAAGACAAGTTTCCTATGTGGGTCTTTGTTGAAAGCCTTAACAAAGCAAAGTCAGACACCCCGTATTGCCCTTTGGTTACATTCTGTTGTCCTTTGAAAGTTTCCCAATTCTTTGGCTTCCTGCTACTCTTTGCTATGTTATACACCTTTTCTTTTCGTTTTATTCCATCCCTAACTTCCCTTGTCAGCCACGGTTGCCTCTTACTCCTCTTAGAATTCTTCCCCATTGGAATATAATGATTCTGCATCTTCTGGATTATGTCCAGAAATTCCTGCCATTGCTGTTCCACCGGCATTCCTGCTAGGATCCTTTTCCAGTCAATCTTGACCAGGTCCTCTCTCATGCCTTCAGAGTCCCCTTTGTTTCAACTGCAACACTGACACTTCTGATTTAACCGTCTCCCTCTTAAATTGTAGATTAAAATGTAGCATATTATATTCACTCACTCCCAGTGGTTCCTTTACCTTGAGTTCCCTCTGGTTCATTGGACAACACTAAATCCAGAATTGCCTTCTCTCTAGTAGTACAAGCTGCTCTAAGAATCCATCTTGGAGTCACTCTACAAACTCATTTTCTTGGGGTCCAGAACCAACCTGATTTTCCCAGTCTACCTGCATATTGAAATCTCCCATAACCACAGTGGCATTATCTTTGTTACATGCCAATGTTAATTCTTGCTGCAACTTGCACTCTATATCCAGGCTACTGTTTGGGGGCCTGTAGATAACTCCCGTTTATGTCTTATTATCTGTATAATTCCTCAATTCTATCCACAGCGACTCTACATCGTCAGTCCCTATGTCACCCCTCACAAGGGACTGAATTTCATCCCTCACCAACCAACAAAGCTACCCCACCTCCTCTATCACTTGGCCATACTCTTCTATCCCTTCGTAACTTGATGGGCCTAAGCCATCTTTAGTTATCTATGCCTGCTATAAGCTTTCTTTTTTACTCTCTATCCAACCCTCATTATCCCTTAACATCTCTGAGATAAAGTCTGACCTTTTGGCTGCTTTTAAAGAGAAGTTGCTCAAAATATATTTTAATGTCTTTTTATAAATAATGTTTACCAAGCAGAAGGCAATTATGAGGAACAGAGACACTGTAACTTCAGGCAAGATTTGTTTTGGTTTATTACACGTCACTGAATCTCTAAATGCATAATTTTGCAAAATTTCCCGAAGTACTGCAGAAATCAATTTTTAGATGCATGCCATCTCGGCCCGCAACAAATCTAAAGTATAACAGCACTAGCTCGCTAAAAAAAGGCAGCGTTCAAGTGATTAGAAATAACGGATCTTTTTACGTTATTGACATTTCCCATATCTGATGCAATACAGAGCCTTCCATCTCTTAGATCATCAGTAACTGCAAACTTTGACAAGATGTTTGCCATGATTTGATTTTTGGATTTGCAAATTTGGACATCAGCATTTCAACCCCAATTTTTATATTTATGTATTTAATAATTTTGTATTTTTGCAAGCAAAGAAAAGAATGTCCAGAGTATATTAAAGGAATATTGTTTATAATAATTTTGCTTCTCTTTATAGAGACTGAAAGCTGAACATTTTAAAAATAACTAAATATATACCGTACTTGGAAAACCAAGAAAATTATTACTGGACAATAATGTGAAAAATTCAAGCATCATTCATTTTGACTGCTACTAAAAAATAATGAAATGTATTCTGTTGTTAGTTTTAATAATTCCTTTGTTTTATGTTCACTCTTCACCCCACTGCAACAGTTCAAAAAGACTGTCATTAAATGGCAAAGTGTATAATAATAATAATAATAATAAATTTTATTTATTGGGCGCCTTTCAGACATCTCAAGGACACCTTACATAGGTTAACAGGAAATATAAACATATAATCAGAATAAAATAAATAAGAATAAAATAAATAATAAAGACATCACAGAAACACAAATTAAAAACAGAATTCAGTCCAAAAACTAAAATCAAAAACACAATGTGAAGAGAGAGCAGCGGCATCTAAAGCGCGCCAGCGTCCACTCTCCCTTCACGGCAGCCATCTTGGACAAAGACTAACAGGATTACTTACAGACAAAAAATCATCCCCCCACAATGGATACCACTGTGGGGGAAGGCACAATGTCCAGTCCCTATCCCAAGTATAATTAAAAAAGCTTTAACTTGAACAAGAAGTTTTACCTGTGGTTACCATTTATTGCTGGCTGAAGGAAGTTGTTGGATGCTGAGATTTTACAATCAGCATCATTAGGGTGCTCATTGCATTGTAAAACCTGCTGCAGAATAGAATTTTCAGACAAACGGCTTACAACTTCATGCCCTAAAAGTGAGCATTCAACCACAAATCCACACCCATTTGAAATGCCAATTTCTAATTTCAGTATATTCCTCAATTCTACCCCCGCCTTATCTCTTCAGCCATGTTCACCATTTTCTACTCTTTGTTTTCTCTCCGCTTGACTAGTCTAACACAGTTTTGACTAACCTCTAATATTTCATTTCCTCAACAAAAGTATCCAAAACTCTGCTCCCCATGTCCTGTCTCACAAATTGTTCTGTTCACAAACCGGATTTATACTCGCCGGCATACATTGGGTCTGGTCTACCAACACCTTGAGTCTGAAGAAGGGTCTTGATCTGAAACATCTCATAGAAAAATAGGTGCAGGAGGCCATTCGGCCCTTCGAGCCAGCACCGCCATTCAATATGATCATGGCTGATCATCTAAAATCAGTACCCCGTTCCTGCTTTTTCCCCCATATCCCTTGATTCCTTTCATCCTAATAGCTAAATCTCTCTCTTAAAAACATCCAGTGAACTGGTCTCTGCTGTCTTCTGAGGCAGAGAATTCCACAGATTCACAACTCTCTGGAAGAAAAAGTTTTTCCTCATCTCAGTCCTAAATGGCCTACCCCATATTCTTAAACTGTGACCCCCAGGTTCTGGACTCCCCCATCATCGGGAACATTTATCCTGCATCTAGCCTGTTCAAGCCATTAAGAATTTAATATGTTTCTATGATCCCCTCTCAGCCTTCTAAATTCCAGTGAATATAAGCCCAGTCGATCCATTCTTTCATCATATGTCAGTCCCACCATCCCGGGAATTAACCTGGAGGTTAATCTTCTATCACGATTCTACCCCATCATAATAACACACAGAATGCCGGGAACATGATGCTAGGGGTGGTGATTGAGGCAGATATGTTGGTGGCATTTAAGAGACTCCCTTGTCAATTCTTCCCTTCCCTCCCGCTCCACCCCTTTCCCTTGCAACCGCAAGAGATGCTACACCTGTCGCTTTACCTCCCCCCTCGACTCCATTCAAGGACCCAAGCAGTCATTCCAGGTGCGACAGAGGTTCACCTGCACCTCCTCCAACCTCATCTATTGCATCCGCTGCTCTAGATGTCAGCTGATCTATATCGGTGAGACCCAGCGTAGGCTTGGCGATCGTTTCTCCGAACACCTCCGCTCGATCCGCACTAACCAACCTGACCTCCCGGTGGCTCAGCACTTCAACTCCCCCTCCCATTCCGTATCCGACCTCTCTGTCCTGGGCCTCCTCCACGGCCAGAGTGAGCAACACCGGAAATTGGAGGAACAGCACCTCATATTCCGCTTGGGTAGTCTGCATCCAGTGGCATGAACATTGAATTCTCACAATTCTGTTAACCCTTGCTGTCTCCTCTCCTTCCTACCTCAGCCCTCGGGCTCCTCCTCCTCCTTTTTCCTTTCTTCTCTCCGCCTCCCCCCCACCCCCTATCAGTCTGAAGAAGGGTTTGGGCACGAAACATTGCCTATCTCCTTCATTCCATAGATGCTGGTGTGGTGGCACACCAAGCCTGGTGTGCCAACAATAACCTCGTCCTCAACTCCAAAAAGACGAAGGAGATTATTGTTGACTTCAGGCAGACCAGAGGAGGCAGTCATACCCCCACCCATATAAACGGGACTGAGGTGGAGCGCGTCTCCAGCTATAAATTCCTGGCATCATGTTCGTCGGAGGATTTGTCCTGGTCCGTATGCTGCACCTGTTCTATGATCTAAAAATTACAGCAGCTGTGATCAACTTCCTGAGGATATCTCTTTAAAGATTCACCTGTACCCTTTTGCATCCTTATTTCTAAATACAAAACCGCTGTACCATAGAGAGTATCCTGACCACCTGCTTCACGGTATGGTACACAGCAGCTGCACTGCTGAGGACAGGAAGGCACTACAACTGGTGGGGAAAACCGCGCAGCACATCAGCGGTGCCCCGCTCCCTGCCATGGATGCACTCCACCGAAAACTGTGGTCTGAGACGGGCTGGGAAGATCATCAAAGACCCCTCACACCCCAACAGTTATGGATTTTGTTTGCCCTCCTCCCATGTAGGAGGCGGTACATAGAGCCTCAGGATTCACGTAAATTGGAGGATGGGGAACAGCATTCTACCAACAACACAATCACACTGTCTATGTTACTCGGACCCGACAGTAGATTTGATGTCCCTCCGTCCCCATTGTTTAATTATTCTGTATTTCCTGATTATTCGGTATCTTCCCTCTTTCTATTTTTTTTGTTTTCTTTATGTACAACTACTACGGACTGACGCAAAACTGCATTTCGTTGTACTGATACTTGTATTTGTGCGATGACATTAAAGTTGAATTGAATTGAATTGCTGCTGCACCTGCTGAGTTTCTCCAGCATTTTTGTGTACCTTCAATTTTCCAGCATCTGCAGTTCCTTCTTAAACACTATGAACAAGCACATGGATATACAGGGAGTGGAGGGATATGGATTATGTACAGGCAAATAAGAGTTTGCCTTGGCATCATGTTCGTCACAGACGTTGTGGGCCTGAAGGTTCGTATGCTGCACTGTTCTATGTTCTATAATTAAGCAGCTCTGATCAAAGTGACAGATTATATCCTTTACGATTCTGATAAGGTTACTCTTGCATCTATTATTTCTAAATACAAAACAACGTGGATGAGCTTGACGCGGTTAGATATTAGCAGATGCGACATTGTGGGCATCACAAAGTCGTGGCTAAAAGTGGATCAGATCTGGGAACTAAATATCTATGGATACAAATCCTATTGAAAAGGCAGACAGGTGATGTAAGGAAGAAATGGTACTGTGGTCATGTGCAAGTAGACTGGGAAATTTAGTGTAGCAAAGTATACAGTTATACATTTTGGTAGAAGGAATAAAGATGTAGACTACTTTCTAAATAGAGAGTGGATTCAGAAATTGGAGGTACTGGGAACAATGCATCCCTGCCAACAAGCTCAATGTTGTCTATGTTAGTTTTGAACTTGTCAGTAGAATGATGTCACCCGCCCCAGCCTCCGATTCACCTGTACTCACAGTCACCATCAGAGTCATCAGATTAGTGGCATGAGTGGCAGCAAGCATGTTTAACCTCTGTGAGGGGCAAGGTTTAAAGGGGATATGCAGGGCCCTTTTTTTCCCCCCACACAGAGGGTATCAAGTGCCTGGAACGTGTAACAGGGGTTGGTGGTGGAGGCAGATAAGATAGGCACATGAATACTCATGGAATAGAGGGATATGTATTATGTGCAAGCAGATAAGAGTTGGTTGGCATCATGTTCGGCGCAGACATGTTCGATGTCCTCCGTTCGGAGGTTCCCATCTGCTTAAAAAAAACATTAACATCCTGGTACCACAGAGATCCAAGGTAACATGCTTAATGACTCCTCTTTGGTGGCACTAACCATCATGAAATGTTTCAAGAGGCTGGTCATGGAGCCAAATTTAGCTCTAAATCAGTTTACAAGTTTACAGATAACAAATACAGGAAGGAACCCTAACTTAGTAGCATCTTGTCAAGACAACACCCTCTCCCCCAATGGCAGCAAAACAAAGAAGCTGTCATTCGTCTTTAGGAAACGGGGTGGAGTACATTCTCCTGTCACTTTATCACCTCCAGCCTTGGTTGCTTCCTGCGCCCTTTTCCCCTCCATCTTATCAACTACCAAATTATTGACTTCAGGAGGTCACATAATGGAGAATACGCCCCAATGTCCATCTACGGGGACAGTGTGGAGAGAGTGTCCAGCTTTAAGTTTCTGGGCACTCACATTTCAGAGGACCTTACATGGTCCACCAACACCGCTGCGCTGGTCAAGAAGGCACAGCAACGACAGTTCTTCCTGAGGACATTAAAAAAGACTGGTCTGCCCCAACAGTTGCTGACAACCTTCTACCGCTGCACCACAGAGAGCATATTAACGTATGACATCTCTATGTGGTATCTCAGCTGCACGGAGGCGTAGAGGAGAGCTCTTCTGCGCGTCGTCCACAGGGCGCAGAAGATCATTGGGCCACAGCTACCGGCCTTGGAGGGCATCTACCACACACGGTGCCTCAGGAAGGCCGTCAGCATTCATAAAGACTCCTCACACCCGTGTAATGGACTGTTTGAACTACTTCCCTCCGGCAGACGTTACAAGGCCTTCTACGCCCGAACCTCCACTCAGGAACAACTCCATTCTCAAAGCTATAGCGGCTCTGAACCGGCCCTGCTGAGTGCCCCCCACCCCCCCTGGACTGTCTCCCTCGGATGCTGCATCCGCTGAGTTTCTCCGTCGCGCAGACACCCTCTTAAACTCTGCACTTTAGTCTGTTTGAACTGTTTTGACTTTTTTACTGTTCTTTTACAAACCATGTTCTCGGGGTATCTAAATCTAAATTGTATTAGTTATTTATGTTATGACATCGGATGGAGGCTGCATACCAAATCTTGTTGCGCTTATGTGCAATGGCAATAAAAGATATTATTATATATTATTATTATTATCAACCCCTCATCACCTTGATCCATCTATCACACGCCACCTCTTCCCCTCACTTCACTCAATCATCTATCTCTCCTCTGCTTCATCAGACTTTAAGCCAAAGATCCTATAGATCTTTGCTTAAAACGTTGTCTGTTCACTCCCCCCACTCAGCTATGCTGCCTGGTCCCACAGTTTCTGCAGCAGTTTCTGCAGCAGTGTGCGCTTTGCCCCGGGTCTGCAGCAGTGGCCGCCTGGGTTTCCTGCTGGCAGCCTGCGCCTGCGCGTTCCACCGTCTTTGTCAATGCTGCGGGATTCTGCAAAATCCGGCAGTGGGATCACCTCCTGGATTGAATTGAGTGTCTTAGTGGAGAATGCAAAAACAAAAGTGATTCCCGGGAATCTGACCGTTTAGATGGGTTTTATCAATTTAATTCTCATTATTGCCTCCAAAAATATAGCGTGTGACAGGCTGGAGCCCAGGACTGGATATGGGTAGGAAGGAACTGCAGATGCTGGTTTACACCGAAGATAGACATGAAGTAGACTTGATGGGCCAAATGGCCTAATTCTACTCCTATCACTTATGACTTTATGAAAATGCTGGAGTAACTCAGTGGGACAGGCGGCATCTCTGGAGAGAAGGAATGGGTGATGTTTCGGATTGAGATCCAAGTCAAGTCAAGTCAAGTCAAGACAAGAGAGTTTATTGTCATGTGTCCCTGACAGGACAATGAAATTCTTGCTTTGCTTCAGCACAACAGACATTGACTACAAAACAGATCCATATCTCATTATATACGTAAATACACACATGAATAAATAAACTGATAAAGTGCAAATAACAGATAATGGGCTATTAATGTTCAGAGTTTTGTCCTTCACACTGAGGTAGGGGAGAGGAAGATACAGAGATAAGGATGTGTAAGCAGGGGTCCGCAACCTTGTTCTGCATTGGGGTTGGGACGCATGTCTGTGAGCGGATGGCGGGCCACATCTATCATGTGTGCACATGTATCCCACCCCAGATAGCAGGCATCAAATCACGTGTTCACAGAAGGTATACAATAATGCTGGAGAAACTCAGCGGGGGAGGCAGCCTCATGCAATCCTTGCATGTCTCACCCGCTGAGTTTCTCTAGCATTTTTGTCTACCTTTGATTTTCCCAGCATCTGCAGTTCTTTCTTAAACATGTTCGCAGAAGGTGCGCGGCTGTGCCGGCGGCTTTGCGCAGGATGTGGTACATTCAGAGCTCGGCGCTCGGCTGCTGCTCGGGGGAGCGCTCGGCGGGCCGGGTGATTACGGGGGAAAAAAATCCGCCTGCGGGCTGGATGATTTCGTGTTACGGGCCGCATTCGGCCCGGGGGCCGTAGGTTGCTGATCCCTGGTGTAAGGTGTATAAACGAGACAAGGATGAACTTCAAGTTAAATGTAGAATAGATCATTGTTAGCTAGGAGAAGGTAAACAACAAAGCAGACAGATATAAGCTAAATATGAGATGCTGATCCTCCAATATGTGCTGCGCCTCACTATGACAATGGAGAAGGCCCAGGACAGACAGGTCAGTGTGGGAATGGGAAGGAGAGTTACAGTGTTTAGTAACCGGGAGATCAAGTAGGTTTAGGAGGATATATGGATACATCTTCTCCATATGGATACGGATATGGCTCATGTTGCGATCCGGCTCCGGGTTTTGTGGAAAGCCCACTCTCTCAGGCTGTGGGCGAGCTGCGCGGAGTCAGACGCACCATTGATCGAACTCGCTCCGGCGCCCGGGCTCGAGGTTGCAGAGGTTTCCTATTTTGGGCAGTTTCCTGTCACCTTGTATGGTGCTGTCCGATGCAATATGGCTGTTGGAGCTAGGCTTGCACTTGTATTCCTAATCAACACTGGAGTCATCCTGTGCCATCTGGAAGAAACGCCTCCTCGAAACATAGGTAGGATCTGTGACCGTTGTGTGAATTTGATTGCAGGAGCTGTCCATGAAACATCTTATTTGTAATGTTGATAATGCATGCTAAATTTGCATCCTAACCATGCCAGTAATAATATTTACTGTAATGTCTATTGGTATCCAAATAAAATGAGAACTGGCCATTAGCCATTTGCAAGTTCGATACATTGTGAAACCGATGCATTATTGTATTTGAGTTACATGGGTTGGAGAAAGCGGCATATGAGGTTGAACAAGGGTCCTGCTTTAATGCTGTTCACAAACCTGACCAAAGTGGCAGTGTTACCTCCCTGGAGGTTCTTTGCTTCCTGCTTTAGTCATCTGATTGTGTCTTCAAGAGGATAATCACTGCCTCCTACTAAACAAAACTTGAAGTTATGCAAGAAATCTTGCAAGTGCGTTCTAGAGACCTCAAGAAAGAATAACATGGATTGCCAGTGATTAAATGGCGTGGAAGATGTTTCTAGCTGTATATGGATGCATTTGTTATGGCGATTGTACAAATGCTGGGTTATTAAAACATAAGGGGCTGCAGATGTTGGAATCTTAAGCAAAGCATGAAGTGTTGGAGTATCAGACAGCCTCTGTGGAGGAAATTACACCTTCTTCCCGATAGCAGGAGTGAAATGAGAATGTGGCCAGGATGGTGTGGGTCCTTATGATGCTGCCTGCCTTTTTGAGGCAGTGATACCAGTAGATCCCTTTGATGACGGTGAGGTCTGTACCTGTGATGGACTGGGCAGTGTTCACCACATTTTGCAATCTTCTTCATTCTTGGACATTTGAGTTGCTAAAGATGGCTGTGATGCAACCAATTAATATGCTCTCTACTGTACACCAGAACTTTAAGAGAGTATTCATCAACATACCAAATCTCTTCAATCTTCTAAGGAAGTCGAGGCGTTGATGGAGTTTCTTTATTATCGCATCAATGTGCTGGGTCCAGGACAGATCTTCAGAGATGTGCATGCCCAGGAATTTGAAGTTTTGGCTCCCTTCATCAATGTGTGGTTGATGAAGTCAAGTTTGTGGATCCTAGGCCTTCCTCTTCAGTGGAGTCAATGGAAGAGTCAGTGGCTCGATGTTATAGGAAAGGTGTCAAGCTGGAAAGGATGCAGAAAAAAATTATACGGGTGTTGTCAGGACTCGAGGGTCTGAGCTATAGGGAGATGTTGAGGAGGCTGGGACCCTATTCCTTGTAGCACAGGAGGATGAGGGGTGATATCTTATCGAGGTGTATAAAATCATGAGAGGAATAAATCGGGTAGTTGCATAGAGTATCTTGCCCACAGTAGGTGAAATGAGGACCAGAGGATATAGCTTTAAGGTGAAGGGGAAACAATTTACTAGCAATCTGAGAGGTAACTTTTTCACCCAAAGAGTGGTGGGTGTACGGAACGAGCTGCCAGAGGAGGTAGTTGAAGCAGGGACTATCCCAAAGTTTAAGAAACAGTTACATGGATAGGACAGGTTTGGAAAGATATGGGCCAAATGCAAGCAGGTGGGACTAGTGTAGCGGGGACATGTTGGCGGGTGTCGGCATGTTGGGCAGAAGGGCCTGTTTCCATGTTGTATCACTCTATGACAGTGAAGGTTCCTTCTCTTGGTGAAAGTGAGCCACTTCCTGTAGAATTTGCTTATAGGTGTGCACACGTCTGATGAGGCAGCATCGTTGGATTATGATAAAGCTGGTGTGGATTGACATTTCGATGCGCACTGTTAAGAGTCACAAAAATTATTTCAAAACCCTAGTACATAGTTATACCACTCTATATCACTGTTTAGAATTAAAAGATCATTTCGAAACACTTGATGCAGTAAACTTTATTGATAGAAAGGTAAACCAATTTAGTAAGTGGGCTTCTGGAATACAGTATCAAAAAAAGTAATTAGTTATCCCAATTGTTTAATACTTAAGACCACGTTTCATTTTTATTCCAGAGCACAATTGAAGTATCTACTACTGGACATTTTGTCATCCAAGATTTTCAAGAGGAGAATCTTTGCTCTGATATTTGTTGATAATTAGTTTAATCCTTTGTCAATTTTTCCAATTTTTTTGAGACTGCCCTTTATGTGAATGTTGTTTTAGAAGTAAAAATATAACCAAATTCAGTACACTAAAATTTTCTTCTACCTATCTTCCGCAGCTGTAATAGGTGCCGGGATTGGGGGATCTTCAGCTGCTTATTTCCTCAGACAGAAGTTCGGTCACAATGTTGGAATTGATGTCTATGAGAAAGGAACCATTGGAGGTCGGCTGGCGACAGTTACTGTAAATGGCCAACAGTATGAAACTGGTGGCTCTGTCATTCACCCACTCAACCTTCACATGCAAGAATTTGTCAAACAGTTAGGTAAGGCGATGGATGGTAATTCTGTTTTTCTCAAAGTTTTCAGCAGATCTTCTTTTGAATTTTTCTAGAAAATACTGAGGATAGCTTAAATCCAGAATTCAGAACCATAATGTAGAAACAAAGAATTACAGATGCTGGTTTATACCAAAGATAGACACAAAGTACCAGAGTAACTCAGCGGGTCAGGCAGCACCTCTGGAGAAGATGCTGCCTGACCTGCTGAGATACTCCAGCACTTTTGTCTATATTTAGAATCATAAGTTTTTTTTTGAGCAAGCACCCACAATATTTGTTATAAAAAGTCAAAGTTTTGATTTGCTCTGTCAGCCAGACGTTACGATGCAAGCAGGTTGTTGTCTTACAATCTACAAAACGCACATTTTCTTTGGTGTAGGAATGTCACACTATTCAATATTGGACCGCTTTTTTAGTTTAGTTTAGGGACACTTCCTGCGGCCTTTGTGACAAAGTTGTTCTGGTGACAACATTAGTACAGTACCGCAGCGATAAAGTTGCTGCCTTATATTGGCAGAGACCCGGATTCGATCCTGGCTATAAGTGCTGTCGGTATGGAGTTTGTATGTCCTCCCTTGTGGGTTTTCCCCCGGGTGCTCCATTTCCTCCCACACTCCAAAGATGTACAGGTTTGTAGGTTAATTGACTTTGATAAAAATTGTAAATTGTCCCTAGTGTGTTGTATAGCAGTAGTGTATGGGGATTACTGGGCAGTGCAGACTCGGTGGGCCAAAAGGCCTGTTTCTGTACTGTATCTCTAAACTCTAAATTAGCTCATATTCTAGTGTCTTCGGTGAGGGAACAGATTCCCTGATTGTTAGGTCTGTAATACTAAACATTTTATTTACAAATGCCATGCCTGTTTGTAAAGTTCACAACTAAGTAATTCTTATACAATGGATTTGCTTGCACGTATCATAGAAACATATAAACATAGAAAATAGGTGCAGGAGTAGGCCATTCGGCCTTTCGAGCCTGCACCGCCATTCAATATGATCATGGCTGATCATCCAACTCAGTATCCTGTACCTGCCTTCTCTCCATACCCCCTGATCCATTTAGCCACAAGGGTCACATCTAACTACCTCTTAAATATATCCTAGTTAATCTTCCACCCAGAGAAAAACCTTGCATTGCTTTTTCTTACTCCATTTCTGTCCAGTTGCTTCTGCCAGCTTGGTCTTGCCTGCTGCTGAATATTTTATGTTTACTCCTCTCTTCCCGTTCATTTTAATAATGATGACACAATTCCATTCTTACATGTCTTGCATGCCATTCCATTGCTATGAGAGAATGGCAAATGGAACCCAGATGTTTGCTGAGAGAGCTGGTGATAGTCAGAGACTTGTGCTGCAAAGGTGTATACATATTCAGAGGACTGTTTAGCAAGCATCTAGTGATGTTCTGGCTGTTCTGGTGCCGAATTCTCTCCATCTGGCTTTTCCCCACATCACTTTGTAAAACAAATTTTCAGAATTAAAGTCAATATTTAATCTACCATCTATTGCTGTTTTCAATTTGCAGCCACCCTCTTTGTAGACCTGTTACCGAATTTTAAATTTTGGAATTTTACTTTAATTCTCTGAATAACAAGATTAGTCTCACTCTGTCCTAATGACCCATTAATCTTCCAAATTCCAGGGACTATAAGCCTGATTTCCAAAATCTTTCCTTGTAAAATGTCCTCGATTCCAATTATTCTGGTAAATCTCACCCCAGTCTTCAAAAGGCCAGTACATCTTTTTGACTCTATTGTGATCAAAGCAAGGACTGTAAACTATACTATACTTTCCTTGTATTCCCAGCATCTAGATATAAGAGTCTTTATGATTTCTGCTGCTCTCCTAGTGCTTAATGAACTCCATGTAGGTCTGAAGAAGGGTCTTGACCCAAAACGTTGCCTATTCCTTCACTCCCTAAATGCTGCTTCTCCCGCTGAGTTTCTCCAGCATTTTTGTCTACCTTCAATTTTTCCAGCATCTGCAGTTCTTTCTTAAACATGTAGTTTCTCAGCACAGAAACACTGGATCTCACCTCACTATGGAGAAGATACTGTTCTATCCAATTTTAAAATCCAAATGAATCAATTTCATGCTTCCCTATCCTAAAATCTATATGCCATAGGGGTTCACCGAATCTATGCATTGATCTCTGTCATGCAAAACTTCCAAATCTAACATTAAATAGACGTTTGACAATCCACATATTATTCTATAACATTCTGGATTATTGGTTAGTCTAATTAATTCAAGCAACTTGGATCATATTTATTGTTCCATGGATTTCATCTTCTGTAAGTGTGCAATCTGAAACAAACAGTGTTAAATTTGGTAAAAATTGCACTAGTTGTAAGGCGCATCATATCGTTACTTTCCGAGGGCCTGCAACAGAGCAAAGCCACATATGACACATAAGAATGGAAATGATTTCTTAATTGCTGGACTGAATATGCAATATGTTGGCAAGTGTTCATTGTACTCTGCTTCTGAAATTTGGTTCCATTGATTTCAGTGAAACCCAAGTTTTGGAAGCAGAGTAGAATTCTGAGTAGCAGGAATATGGTGCCTTGAATGAACTTCGATCCCCGTGAGTCAACTTTCATAAGTGTAGCATGGAAGCAAACTGCATGAAACTGTATATGCATGAACTCTGAAATAAAACATCCATGGAAATCCCAGCCATTTGGGCTGGAGCAATGGGAAGGGAAACGGCTAAACTTTCAGACTTCTTAACTGGATCAACCAGTTGCGGGAGTCCTGGTTGAAATTTCCAAGTCGTCCTTAAATACAGGAGAGGTGCTGGAAGACTAGAAGGTGACAAATGTACCTCTTTTCAAGAAGGGTGGCAGGGAAAATGCTGGGAACTATAGGCCAGTGAGCTTAACATCTGTAGTTGCTAAGTTACTGGAGAGTATTCTGAGGGATATGCAGGCAATTGGATGGGCAAGGGCTGATTAGGTATAGTCAGCATGGTGTTGTCTGTGGGAGGTCATGTCTCACGAATCTGATTGATTTTTTTGAAGACGTAACCAAAACGGTTGATGAGGGCAGAGCTGTAACCATATAATAACCATATAACCATATAACAATTACAGCACGGAAACAGGCCATCTCGACCCTTCTAGTCCGTGCCGAACACATAATCTCCCCATGTCCCATACACCTGCACTCAGACCATAACCCTCCATTCCCTTACCGTCCATATAACTATCCAATTTATTTTTAAATGATAAAAACGAACCTGCCTCCACCACCTTCACTGGAAGCTCATTCCACACAGCTACCACTCTCTGAGTAAAGAACTTCCCCCTCATGTTACCCCTAAACTTCAGTCCCTTAATTCTCAAGTCATGTCCCCTTGTTTGAATCTTCCCTACTCTCAGTAGGAAAAGCTTTTCCACGTCAACTCTGTCTATCCCTCTCATCATTTTAAAAACCTCTATCAAGTCCCCCCTTAACCTTCTGCGCTCCAAAGAATAAAGCCCTAACTTGTTCAACCTTTCTCTGTAACTTAGTTGCTGAAACCCAGGCAACATTTTAGTAAATCTCCTCTGTACTCTCTCTATTTTGTTGACATCCTTCCTATAATTAGGCGACCAAAATTGTACACCATACTCCAGAATTGGCCGTATGGTGTACAATTTTGGTCGCCTAATTATAGGAAGGATGTCAACAAAATAGAGAGAGTAGATGTTGTGTACAAGGACTTCAGTAAGGCATTCGACAAGGTTCCGCATGGTAGGCTGCTCTAAAAGGTTAGATTTCATGGGATCCAAGGAGAGATAACTGAATGGATAACAAATTGGTTCCATGGAAGGAAGCAGAGGGTAATGGTGGAAGGCTGCTTCTCAGACCAGATGTCTGTGACCAGTGGTGTGCCTCAGGGTTTGGTGCTGGGCCCGTTACTATTTGTCATCTAGATCAATGATTTGGATGAGAACATACAGGGCAAGATTAGCAAGTTTGCTGCTGATACAAAAGTTAGTGGCTTTGCAGATAGTGAAGATGGTTGTGAACGATTGCAGCAGGATCTGGATCGATTGGCCAGGTGGGTGGAGGAATGGTTGATGGAATTTAATACAGAGAAGTGTGAGGTGTTGCATTTTGAGACATCAAACAAGGGCAGGACCTACACAGTAAATGGTAGGCCTCTGGGTAGTGTTGTAGAGCAGAGGGATCTGGGAGTGCAGGTGCATGGCTCCTTGAAGGACGAATCGCAGGTAGAGAAGGTGGTCAAAAGGTCTTCTGGCACTTTGGCCTTCATCTGTCAGAGTATTGAGTATAGAAGTTGGGAGGTCATGTTGCAGTTGTATAAGATGTTGGTGAGACTGCATTTAGACTATTGTGTTCAGTTCTGGGCACCATGTTATAGGAAAGATATTGTCAAGCTTGAAAGGGTTCAGAAAAGATTTATGAGGGTGTTGCCAAGACTAGAGGGTGTGAGCTATAGGGAAAGGTTGTGTAGGCTGGGTCTCTATTCCATGGAGCACAGGAGGATGAATGGAGATCTTATAGAGGTATACAAAATCCTGAGAGGAATAGATCGGGTAGATGCACAGGGTCTTTTGCCCAGAGTAGGGAAATCAAGGATCAGAGGACATAGGTTCAAGGCGAAGGGGAAAAAATTTAATAAGAATCCGAGAGGTAATATTTTGCAACAAATGGTGGTGGGTGAATGAAACAAGCTGCCAGAGGAGATAGTTGAGTCTGGGACTATCCCATCATTTAAGAAACAGTTAGACAGGTACATGGATAGGTCAGGTTTGGAGGGATATGGACCAAGCGCAAGCAAGTGGGACTAGTGTAGTGGGACATTGTTGGCCGGTGTGGGCGAGTTGGACCGAAGGGCCTGTTTCCACATTGTATCATTCTATGACGCTATAACTCGATGCAAATTTCAGAATGACTTTCCTTTAATTCAGTCTCTCCAAACAAAATGCATTTCCATTTCCCCAGCAATCATGAAGGCAGAAGTGACCAGTTGAGCATGTTTAAATCCATTCACAGGCGTTTCAGTCCTTTGCTACAGTCCCCTGTGTATGCAGCTACACCTGCCGATGGATGGCTGATAGCTTAATTTGTTTTGGCAGCTCCCGTATTATCTTCCAATAACACGAACACAAGAAAAATAGGAACAATTGTAGTCCACCTGAACCCCCCTCCCATGATTGCCCCACCATTCAATGCCGTCAAGTCAAATTGAGTTTATTGTCATATGCACACATATGATGAGATACAGGTGCAGTTAACATCTTGTTTGCGGCAGCATCACCGGCACAGACTCAAACACACAAAACTATAAATTATGTATAAATTACACAATTATGTATAAATTACATAAAATTCCGTAGGACAGAAAAAAAAGAAAGATAAGCTCTGCTAAAAAATCAAATTATTAATGCAAAACACAATTAGAGAAAAAAACATGTCTATGGGAGCGCAGTGTTCGTTTTTGAGATAGGGTATGGTTGCCTGGACGAACCTAATGGTTGTAGGAAAGCAGTTGTTCCTGTTCCTGAACCTGGTGGCGTGCAACTTAAGGTTTCAGTGCCTCCTGCCTGCTGGTAACAGTCAGAAGAGGGCATGGGCCGGATGCATGGTATCCTTGATGATTGATGCTATCAACTTGAAGCAGCACCTCGTGGATTTATTCAATGGAGAGAAGGCCCGTGAGAGACTGGGCTGGGTCAACCACTCAGTATTGCCTCTTGCATTCCTTTGCATTGGAATCCCAGGCCATGATGAACCCAGCCAAGGTACTTTCTACTGTACACCTGTAAAGGTTTGTTAGAATATTTGGTGACATGCCAAATTGTAGCAAAATAGAAGCATTAAAGGAACTTTGCATATTTGGCTAAAGTGGTGACTTGATATTTCTTGGCTGGTCTCAGTGCCTCTATCATGTAAAATATAACCATATAACCATATAACAATTACAGCACGGAAACAGGCCATCTCGGGCCTTCTAGTCCGTGCCGAACACTTATTCTCCCCTAGTCCCATCTACCTGCACTCAGACCATAACCCTCCATTTCTTTCCCGTCCATATACCTATCCAATTTATTTTTTAATGATAAAATCAAACCTGCCTCCACCACTGCCACTGGAAGTTCATTCCACACAGCTACCACTCTCTGAGTAAAGAAGTTCTCCCTCATGTTACCCCTAAACTTCTGTTCCTTAATTCTCAAATCATGTCCTCTTGTTTAAATCTTCCCTACTCTCAATGTGTCCTCAATTCCTTATTGCTGGGCAGCTCTAACAATCAGGATCCTATATTTGAAGATGCAATGTGTCATCAGCCATCGGTGGTCTGGAGCATCTATCACCATTGCCCAGATATGACGAGGGCAAAAGCAGCTGGATTATTTTAAGCAATTTGGAGTTACTGACATGGCCAGAGATCACAAAGCAAATCTCATGCTTATCGTGATGAGATGACATACACAGACATCTCCTGTGGCCTTTCAGGAAACTAGTGAGTTTGTCCTGGGAAACACAATTAAAATTCAGCTCAACCACAGCCAGTGGAATGCAAGCCAGACCACTGACTGCAAATGTTTACTTTTTCTAATATCTGATCCTACTGACACCTTCATACTTAGTATGATTAGTTGGAACAGGAACTGCATGCTGTGCCAGCTGCACTATCCATGCAACTTGCAGTCAGGCACTGCCAACAAGTCCCATGCTTCTGATTCTCAGGGTCCATGTAGTAACAGAGACTCAGGCTGATGTGATCCAACCCAGCACAAAGAATTTAAACTTTCTCTTGATGTCCAATGCAGGTAGCCAGGTTCCAGTGGGCTCAGCTCAGGTAGCCAGGTTCCAGTGGGCTCAGCTCAGGTAGCCATAGTCTAACACATAGTCTACTGGTGCAGGGCCCCTTTGGTTCAATATTATACTGTTTAATAATTTCTACCACTGAGTTGTCCTTAATGCTGAAATTCTGAAAGTGGTTCGTAGCATCTGCCTGTTGTGAATCTGGGCTTGGTATTTCAATACCAATGCTGATATATGACAAGGCTACATAAATCTGTCCTCTTTATACCTAACATTTGTAAAAGCGCTGATTAATTATAGTTTGCAACAGCATAAAAATACAGACAATTTTACACCTATAAATCTTTAAAGAACGACATGCCAGATCAACAATTTGCATTTGCTGGCAATTATGTTTTTATTGGCAATCACTGTACGAAGAAACTCATTGAAGTTTTATTTGAAATGCTTTTTCTCCTATTACTTTCTGTGCTGTGTTATCTGTGTTTGATCAAGAAGCAACCTTGTAAATGTGATTGGTTTTATTAAAATGCCACATGTATTGCCTCGTTCTTTCTACTTCCCACCCCCCCCCCCCCCCCCCCCCCCCACGTCAGTCTGAAGAAGGGTCTCGACCCGAAATGTCGCCTATTCCTTCTCTCCATAGATGCTGCCTCACCCGCTGAGTTACTCCAGCATTTTTGTCTACCTTCAATTTTTCCAGTATCTGCAGGCAGGTTCGATTTTATCTGGTGGAGGCAGGTTCGATTTTATCATTTAAAAATAAATTGGATAGGTATATGGACGGGAAAGAAATGGAGGGTTAAGGTCTGAGTGCAGGTAGATGGGACTAGGGGAGAATACGTGTTCGGCACGGACTAGAAGGCCCGAGATGGCCTGTTTCCGTGCTGTAATTGTTATATGGTTATGTATTGTTTGAGCTGTTCCACAAGCACAATCTTTAAAGTAGTTAATTCACACACTGCATGTTATTTTTTTTATTTGAGTTATGGATCCCTATAGTTTGCAATGCAAACAATTTTGATGATGAATGCAGTGCTTTGTTAATACTTTTCTTCCTGTAACCAAAATAAGCTTATCAACAAAAATTGTTAGATGCACTTCCAGAAGATTTAAAGTCTGCCTTTTTGTTTCTATCAGTTTCTGGCCCTTCTCCACTTTCTATCCTGGCAACCAGGACTGTTGAATCAAACCAAATGTCAATCAAGGAATGCAAGCCAGGTTGGAATAACTTCCTTTCCAATTTCAACTCCAATTCATGATGCCAAAACCAGCATTAGTCCCTCTGCTACCATCCATAGCACAAAATACCATGAGCGCACGTGGAAAATGGACCCAGACTATTTCTTTTGGTTATTCACTGTCTTAAACGGCACAGCAATTAGAGACCCTTTTATTGTTAAATTTGTTGGATAAAAGCCCAAATATTTCTTATAATCATAATCATACTTTATTAGCCAAGTATGTTTTGCAACATACGAGGAATTTGATTTAAACATGGTTGATTTAACTGACATCTTTCTTCTTATTACTATAGCAACATGGTATTTGTTAATCTTTCTTTCCCTCTCTGTTCAAGGACTGAAGCACAGAAAAGGTGTTCCAGAGAAGGTTGGAATCTTCAATGGAGAGCACTTTGTATTTGAAGAGACCGACTGGTATCTCCAGGATATGTTTAAATTGTGGTGGCGATATGGGTTTGGTTTACTGCGCCTGCAGATGTGGGTGGAGGAAATACTCGAAAAGTTCATGAGGTATGGGTGTGGTGTAATTCTTATATTATCGATTGTAGCTGCAGAGTAACTGTGAAAAATGTGCTTGCCTCCAAAGAACAGGCACTTTCATGTGATTTTTTTTGTTCCATTCCATTTATCAATCGTGCAAATTCAATGAAAAAGTAAACTTGTATTGATAATGTGTTTTCCATGATATCAGGATATCACAAGGTAGTTGTAATATGGAGGCTGCGGTAACGTCAATGGCAACAACTTGTTTGAGTACAGACAACCCTCAAACAGCAGTGAAATAAATACCAGAGATTCCGTTTTTGAATAGAAGGAGAAAATGATGGAAATAGTAAGCAGGCCAGGCAGGATCTTCAGTAAGACAAACAAAATTAATGCTTTAATTCTGAACTGGAAAGATGTTAGGTTTTAAGCATGTATGGAATTGTAAAATGGTGGAAGGAAGAAGAACAAATGGCAAGGTCTGTGAGAGAGCAAATAAGATTGGATAACAAAAGCAAAAACTAAACTGCCATAGAAACTCAGCAGGTCAAGCAGCATCTATTGGGGCAAAGGGATAGAAACATAGAAAATAGGTACTGGAGTAGGCCATTCAGCCCTTCGAGCCAGCTCCGCCACTCACTATGATTATGGGTGATCATCTAAGATCAGTACCCCATTCCTGCTTTTTCTCCATATCAATAGAAATAGAAGCTAGGTGCAGGAGGTGGCCATTCAGCCCTTTGAGCCAGCACCGCCATTCATTGTGATCATGGCTGATCATCCCCAATCATTAACCTGTCCTGTCTTCTTCCCACGAGGGAGCCCTCGATTCCTTTAGCCCGAAAATGATTGATGTTGATGTTTTAGGCCAAGACAATACATCAGGTCCTGATACAGAGTCAAGACTATCTGTGGAAACAGAAACAGAATCAATGGAAACATTTTGTCAGAACTGAAGCGGAGACAAAAGAAGCTTGTAAAGCTGCAGGGAGAAAGGTGTCATTGATGGTGTGAAACCAGGGTCCATTAAGTGTAAACAAATGATGATAAACTGTAAATGAGCAGCAATCAGCGAACACAAACATGCATAAATAATAATAATAATAATTAATTTTATTTATGGGCGGCTTTCAAGAGTCTCAAGGACACCTTACAAAATTTAGCAAATAGAGTAAAAACATGTAAGCTTAATGAAATAAATAATAAATACATCACCAGTACACAAATTAAAGACAGAATTCAATCCAAAGACTAAAATCAAAAACACAATATGAAGAGAGAGCAGCGGCAGCTAAAGCGCGCCAGCGTACACTCTCCCTTCCGGCAGCCATCTTGGACACAGAATAAAATAATCATTTACACACAAAAACATCCCCCCACAATGGTTACCACTGTGGGGGAAGGCACAATGTCCAGTCCCCATCCCCAGTTCTCCCATAGTCAGGCCTATTGAGGCCTCCACAGTTGCCTCTATGGAGGCCCGATGTTCCTGGCCGTTCTCGCCGGGTGGTGTTGCTCCGGCGTCGGGAGAGTCCTCACAGCGGCTGGAACGGCCGATTCCCTACCGGAGTCCGTGGCATTCCGAAGCTGACAGGGCCCCGTCGGTTGGTGCTCCAAGGCTCCCGATGTTAAAGTCGGCGCCGCTGCCCGCAGTTCGACGGTGTTGATCACAGCGGTCTCAGCATACCGGGGCTCCAGCGCGGCGACCCAGGCAATACATCGCCTGCTCCGCTCCACGATAGCGCTCCAGCGCTGTGCCGCCACCGAAGCTGAAGGTGCTGGGCGGTCCCTGCCAGGAAAACGCCGCTCCACTCCCGCTGGTAGGCCGCAAGGACGGGTCGACGGTGCAGCCCGGGGAAAAAGCTGCCTCACCAACCAGGTAGGGACCTAGAAAATAGTTTCCCCCTTCCCCCCCACGTAAAAATGTCAAATTCCCCAACAAACATAGTTCAAAATTCACTAAAAACGAATTTAAAAAAAAGTGAATTGAACGGACAGCTGCTGGTTAGCAGCCGTTCCCCAGGATGGCTCCTCATAAAGGACTGTGGGAGTTGTGAAATGCAGAGCAGGAGGATAAGGCCAGCAATTATCATCTTGCAACTGTCTGTGATATTCGTTCAGGTCGTTTTTTTCCTCGCTTTTTGCTCTGGAAGTAGAGCACATACTGAAACCTGACCTGCTGGGCATTTTCTCCTGCTCTACACTTCACAATTTTCTAATTCCCCCCATTCACTGAAGTGATCAGATAACCTGTTTACGCATTATCCCCATGTCTCCATGGTTTCACCCTGCCAGAGACATCACCCCTCCCTGCACTTTAGCAAGCTTTGTTTACTTCCGTAGATGACCTAAAACGTCAACTGTTTTTCTTCCTGTCGATGCAGCATGACCTGCTGAGTATTTTCAGCATTCTCTTTCCGAATAGCCAACAATGATTTCTTAAAAAAAGAATGTAAATTGTTAAATTAATTAATATATCAATTGAGTTTAAAGTTGCAAATAAAAATAAGTCATAAAAGTTCTAAAGGAAAATAAGTGATTTTATGATATAATTTGGCACAGGATCTACAAGTACCAGACCCATGGCTATGCGTTCAGTACAGTGGAGGAGATGATGCAGTCATTGGGCGGGGAGCGTTTCATTAACCTGACCCAGCGCTCTGTGGCAGAAACCCTGCAGGAACTGGGAATCTCTCAGCGCTTCGTTGATGAAATAGTGACTGCAGTTACCAGAGTCAACTATGGCCAGTCACCGTCCATGCCTGCATTTGCTGGTATGTATTCCTTTTGTATCTGAATACTCAACAAACAACAGGTCTAAATTAACAGGTATAAAAAGTTATACAGTTGCAATGTAATAAACACTGAGGTTCTGATCATTTATATATTTTTTAAATTGATTGTTTAATAATTTAAAGTTAGAAACATGCAGGAGAACATTATTGCTGATAATTACGGTCCTGGGTATAAATGGCATGCAATAAAAGGCCCCAGGTGGTCAAGATGGGAAGACATACATCAAACACCCTCACCCTGAACACAGAATCCCCCCAGGGTTGCATCCTCAGCCCCCTACTGTACTCCCTGTACACATATGACTGTGTGGCCAGGTTCAGCTCCAACTCCATAATCAAGTTTGCTGATGACACTGTGATGGTGGGCCTGATCTCCGATAACGATGAGAAGGACTACCGGGAGGAGGTAGTTGATCTGGCACTCTGGTGTCAGGACAACAGCCTCCTCCTGAATGTCATAAAAACTAAAGAGCTGATTGTGGACTTTAGAAGGGCACAATATCCGAGGACGTACACGCCACTGGAGATAAATGGGGCTACTGTGGATAGAGTGGGCTGCTTTAAATACCTGGGAGTCCACATCACAGAGGATCTGACATGGACAACACACGCTGCCGCACTGGTGAGTAAGGCAAGGCAGCGCCTTTACCACCTCAGGCAGCTGAGGGAATTCAGAGTCTCTCTGAGGATCCTTCAGTGCTTCTACTCTGGGGCTGTAGAAAACATCTTGTCCGGCAACATCACAATCTGGTTTGGGAACTGCTCTGCCCAGGACAGGATGGCTCTGCAGAGAGTAGTGCGTTCGGCTGAACGCACTATGGGAACTAAACTCACCCCCCTGCAGGACCTACACATCAGAAGGTGCAGATCCAGAGCCAGCAACATTATTGGGGACCCCTACCACCCCAGCAACGGGCTGTTCCAGCTGCTACAGTCAGGCAAACGCCTCCGCTGCCATGCTTTGAAAACAGAGAGGATGAGACAGAGTTTCTTCCCACCGGCCCATCAGGACTGTAAACTCTTACCTCACCAGAGACTAATTTACTGTACTAATTTACAGTTATGTCTTTTTAAAATTGTTTTTTTCTCTAACATGTAAATATGATTCTGTTCTATTCTGTTCTGTAGTTTTTGCACAATCCGTAGGCATAGCCACTATCATTTTACCGCACATCTCGTAGGTGTATGTGACATATAAAATTGACTTGACAATATTCTTCTGTTCCTAATTGGGAGTGTTGAAACAGCACAGCACAACTTAAATTATTGCACATTTGGTACTTTTAATCTCAGTATATGGTAAACCAATATCTTTGCATATCTATATTACTAAAAATCTGATCTTGACCATTTCCAGTTGTTCTGTATATTGATTTTAGAAAAATCGCTGCCACTTATGGCTGTGATTTTTGGCCATCTTACTCAGAGTTCCCCTCCGCTCATCAGGTGCCGAGGATTTAACCCATCGATGAAAAATAAAAGAGTTATTAGTGTTTAAAAAATGTTGAGATTCTCTCTCCTGTCAATCACGCCATGAAAGCCACGGCCCTTCTGGTAGGATGGGGGAGGGACTATAAAACCCAGGTGTGGGCATGGTTCAGTCTCTGCAAGATGGAGGAGGGAGAGGTCACGACTCACTGTCTTTAGTGACCTTGCACCCTGCTTGAAATTGTATGAAACTGCACTTGAATTTGGTGGTCTTGCACCCTGCTTGAAGTGGTCAGAAACTGCACTTGAATTTGGTGGCCTTGCACCCTGCTTGAAATGGAATTTCAAGGAATAGCCGTGAGTCAACTGCCAGCCCACCAGCCGTGAGTGAGTGAGCTGCCAGCACAATAGGCTTGAGCTGCCAGCCCAAGAATCCATTTGGCCCACAATGTCCATACTAGCCCTCTGGAAACCAGTCCCTTCAGCCCATAACACCCATACTAGCGCTCCAGAAAGCCCCCCCCCCCCACCCCACTGGCCACCAATATTGGAATTGGTGGAGAGGTGGAATATTGCGTTGGGGGACCAGCCCTCCCGTGTGATGCTGGGACCCAATGGGTCCCACTTAGTCTAGTAAGATTTATTAGTCAAGAGTCCTGCTTTCCTTTCACAGTTATACTTTTATGAAAAGGCTACTGCTAGAGTCATAGAGAGGCACAGAAACAGGCCATTCGGCCCACTGAACCCACAGCAACCATTAACCACCAATTTAACCAATTTTGCAATCATCCCATTTTTTATTCTCCCCATCAACACCCCCATATTCTATAACTCATCCATACACCAGGGGCAATTTACAATGGCCTGTCATTCTGCCAACCTGCAGCCTTGGGATGTGGGAGGAATCCAGAGCACCCATGGGAAACTGACTCACTCAGAGGATGGGCAAACTGCATGTAGACAGCACCAGAGGTCATGATTGAAAGCAGATATCTGGTACTGTGAGGCAGCAGCTCCACTTGCTGCACCACTGTGCTACCTACTTTGGTATAAATGTTGTAGACGTGTCTTCCATCTCCATAACAACCATGGATTCTCCATTAGCACGGCCACGGTGGCGCAGCGGCAGAGACCCGGGTTCGATCCCGACTACAGATGCTGTCTGTATGGAGTTTGTACGTTCTCTGAGATTTTGGTTTCCTCCCACACTGCAAAGACGTAGAGGTTTGTAGGTTAATTGGTTTAGTATAAGTGTAAATTGTCCCTAGTGTATGTAGGATAGTGTTAATGTGCAGGGATTGCTGGTCGGTGTGGACTCAGTGGACACCCAGCAAAGGCAGAGTTGGGTATAGACAATACTCCTAAGAAGCAGGGATAGATTCTAATTGCTGAAGTTCTGTACAACATGCGCTGTTGATGATTCGTCAATAAATTTGTTTCATTTTCTGGAAAGTGCTGATAGTTTTCCCGTACATGTCTGTTTTCATAATATGTAGCCTCAGGAATTTGTTTCTGTCACATTGGGAAAGACTGTAATCTGTAATTGAAAAGGGGTTTATCAAAGTGTAGGGGGAATTCTGCCCATTTCCAGATCTAGTAGTTTGGGAAATTTGAGTCCTGGCTTTTCAGCATTAAATTTATCCCAATAATGCCAACGGAAGGTTTTTTGCCTTCCAGTGTGATTTTTTTTCCCTCCCCCATATGTTATTCCGACCTCTCTAGTCTGAAAAGCAGTAATCTTTGCATAGTTGTAGAACCACCCTCTTTTACTGATGCTTTGCTTGAAACCCAGCTGTTTAAAGAGCTTGCTTGAGGCATCGTTTGCCAGCTTGCTTCAATAGCTCTCTGCCGTCTAGCTGGTTTTACTTAACATAGAAACATAGAAACATAGAAATTAGGTGCAGGAGTAGGCCATTCGGTCCTTCGAGCCTGCACCGCCATTCAATATGATCATGGCTGATCATCCAACTCAGTATCCCGTACCTGCCTTCTCTCCATACCCCCTGATCCCCTTAGCCACAAGGGCCACATCTAACTCCCTCTTAAATATAGCCAATGAACTGGCCTCAACTACCCTCTGTGGCAGAGAGTTCCAGAGATTCACCACTCTCTGCGTGAAAAAAGTTCTTCTCATCTCGGTTTTAAAGGATTTCCCCTTTATCCTTAAGCTGTGACCCCTTGTCCTGGACTTCCCTAACATCGGGAACAATCTTCCTGCATCTAGCCTGTCCAACCCCTTAAGAATTTTGTAAGTTTCTATAAGATCCCCTCTAAGTTGTAAGTTGTAACTTGTAAGTTTCTATAAGATCCCCTTAAGATTGGCCTTGTTGCATCTTTAGTTACATTTCATAGTCATGCAACACGGAAACTGGCCTTTCATCACAACTTGTCCAAAATACTCCATTCAAGGTAGTCCCATATGCAACAAAACACAATTCCAAGGGGTATTGCATGTATTCAATTCCCTTTTTTGCTGAACGGCATGCAGAGAGAAGAGAGACCTGGGAGGCATCATGGGCAGTCGTGGGGTGCATTGATGCAGAGAAGGACTCATCACCCACTACCTTATTCATGTAAGGTCCACAATAAATCGTAGTCTTACTCAAACTTCTCTGAGGAGCAATGAATGCTGGCTCTGCTTCACCAAGACCATCCTTGCTGAGATCTGTGACCTTCAATGTACACTTGTAACTGGACAGATCTTTCAATTAAAGGTTATCGCCACTCTCATTTTTTAGACACAAGATTGCAGCGTTGCTGCACTTCCCACAGACTACAGCACTTTGTGCACTGGCAAGGTGACCCAGGCTCCAGACTCAATGGGGGGAAAAAAGATACAAAATGCTGGAGTAACTCAACATGTCAGGCAACACCACCGGAGAACATGGATAGGTGATGTTTTGGGTCGTGACCCTTCTTCAGATTGGTCCCTCCACCCCCACATCAACGAATTCTGAGCATTTGAATAGATACTGCCTCACCCGCTGAGTTTCTCCAGCATTTTTGTCTACCGCCATGATGGAGAGCTCTTCTTCTGTCGCCTCCGCCTCCGGACCTTTTTCTATGGGATTGAGTCCTTGCCTCCCAGTAATGACCCCTTCTCCCAATGTCACCAGCTTTCCCCCTTCTCTTGGAACCCCCCGTCAGTACAAGAGTCCGAAGAACGGTCTTCACCTGATACGTCACCTATCCATGTTCTCCAGAGATGTTGCCTGACCTGATGAGTTACTCCAGCATTTTGTGTCCTATTGTGTATTAACCAGCATCTGCAATTCCTTGTTTCTACTCGTGAGAAAAAAACCTTCATCTGCGCTTCTATGGGAGCAGGCATTAGGATTGCATTACAGGTTTCCCGCAATGCTGAAGACGGAGGATATCTCCCGGCTGAAATCTCCCAAGTAATCTTTTATCAGGACAGTACAGTTATTACTTTGGAGAGCCTGCGCACAGTAGATTGCTCTTCCATGGCGATCTTCTCTAATAGAAATTCAGAGTCACTGTCATTGAAACTAGTTGTGCACGTGTTCCCATCTCCTACCTCTGTCACCTGTTCTCCACACAGCAGCACTGTTTGTAGATTGCAACGGTGGTGCTTGTGTAATGTACATCCCCTTTGAGACCCAGCAAAAGTGTAACAATGCTTAGAGAATATCAGGTATCCTTAAAATACTGTTCAGTAACTGGCTGCAAGTATCTTTTACACTGACAAATTTCTTACTTTGCAGACCATGTATTCTTTCAGCAGAATAATTTAAACATGAATTTCTTCACGGGTTAAAGTTTTTCTCAGATAAGCAAGACCTCTTGATTTTTTTTCCCCAGTATTTTCTTTGTGCTGTCACTAAATTAAGAAAGAAGAGAAACTCTCCAGATTTTTGGATCTGCCACCTGCACATGACAAGTGTGGAACTGAGAGAAGCTTCCTTTGGCTGGCAGCAATAAATATCGGTCAGCTATCTCAAATAGCAAAAAATAGCTTTCATGGTCTGCCTCTCCTGCCTTTCAAGATCAATGTGGTTTACAGTGGGCTATAAATGAAGCTCATGTGGTACTTCATTTGTACTAACTGTCTATACGGAAGTCTGTGGAATTCTCTGCCTCAGGGCAGTGGAGGCCGGTTCGCTGGATACTTTCAAGAGTCTTAAAGATGGCGGAATCAGGGGATATGGGGGGAAGGCAGGAACGGGGTACTGATTGTGGATGATCAGCCATGATCACATTGAATGGCGGTGCTGGCTCGAAGGGCCGAATGGCCTACTCCTGCACCTATTGTCTATTGTCTATTTTCTAAATTGTAAATGAGCCAAAGTTTAACAGATATTTAAAGGAAGTGCCTGTAACGCATTGCCAGGGTGGGGTGGTAGATGCAAATAGGACAGTGGCATTTAAGAGATTTTTAGATAGGCACATGGAGATGCAGGGTATGGAGGGGTATGGATTATGTGCAGACAGGTGAAATTAGACTAGTTTGTCATCATGTTCAGCACAGACATTGTGGGCCAAATAGCCTGATACCGTACTGTATTTTTCTATGTTCTAAATCAAGTGTTCCCAACCTGAGGTAAATTTACCCCAGGGGGTAAATTTGTTGATTCTGGATTTGTACATATTTTTTCTCATTGACTGAGTTGTTCTTAAATAAGTGAAATAACCGTGTGCGGACGTGGCGTCGATAGACGAGAAGTGGAAGAAAAGAAGTGGAAGCCAAATAACCGAAAAGCATACGAAGCCGAAACGCCAACTAGCCGAAAGGGTGGGACGCCTAAATGCAAACTAACCGAAAGGGCGGGACGCCTAAAAAACAACAAACTGAAAGGCGGCGTCGCCTAAAGGCAAACTCACCGAATGGCCGCTCTGCCGAAACGCCACCTAACCGAAAGGCTGCCTGGCCTACAAGCCAACTAACCGAATGGCCGCTCAACCGAAAAGTCAAATAACGGACATGATGTCGCCGAGGGGACGGGACTGGTCAGTGATTGGTCCAGACCCCCGCGTCCATCACATCACTGGCCGGTGGAGACGGGAGGGTGGGGGTTATTTTCCCACACAAGCCATAGCAAACTGGGCACTCTGAACCCGAGCACCAAGTTTTAAGCGACCGAAGGAGCGCATCCCTCGGGACAGCCCCCATTCTCCCACGGCCACGGCCGCCCTCCGCATCATCTCCCCAGTGCGGCACTGCACTGACGGGCCGTGGGTCGGGTGGAGCAGAGGTGTGGGATAGGCTGGTCCCTCCGCCCACCCAGAATCACTGACTGCGATGTACAGTCATCGGACCCCAACCCCCATACCAGAAATGCCACCCATTCCTTTTCTCCTCGGCTTTGTTTCCATTCGGTTATTTGGCTTCCACTTCTTTGCTACGGCTTCTCATCCTTCGACTCCACGTCCGGGTAGCGAAGTAACATTGTTATGTGCTATTAAAGTTGCCAGTGGTAAACGGGACGAAAAAGGTTGAGAACCCCTATTCTAAATGTATGCATGTCTTATAGCTAACAGGGCAGTAAGTCAGTCCATAGATTTGGAAAGTGTCAAGATAAAAGGCCTTCGTGAGGCATCACAATGGGAGCACCGGGGGGCATTCAAATATTCCCATTCAAATATTCCCATTTCTTTCTTCTCTGAAGTGCCTCAGCAAAGTGAAGTGAACTATCTATGTGGGTTGATCGGGGAGCACTGAATCTATCCGAGATGCTACATCTCCATTCACTGCTATCCACAGCACCACGATAGCAAAAATCAATTGGTCTCATTGTTGGAAATTTCCACGGGCAAGAAAGTGAAGCAAAAAATTATTAAGCTCAAATCTATATTAAAAAAACATGCCGGAGTTAAATGGAGTGAAATAAGATAATCTGATTCCATTGTAGAGTGGAAATTGCCAGCAGCAGATATGGTCAAAGAAACTGAAGCAACATTAGCAAAATCTTTATTGAAACGAGTGATTGGATTTGTAATCAGTCATCATCTGATAGCTTCCCGGATATAGAATTAGACAAGGATCTGGGACAACTCCAGATGCTGGGAACACTAGGCTATAGTTTGTTTTACAGCCCTGTGCACTGGTATTGGAGGGAGTGAAGGTGGAGCATATGGTATCAATCTGTCAGGCTGCTTAGTCCTGGATGGTGTTTAGCTTCATGAGCATTGTTGACCCTGAATTCAGGAAAGTAAGCAGTATTCCATCGCCGTCCTGACATGTATTGTGTACGAAGGCAGAAAGATTTTAGGAAGGGGGTCATTGTTCAAAGTTTCTAGTGTCTGACTTCTTCATGTATTTAGTTGACTACTAGTCCATAATGATTTCCCAGAATGTTAATAGTGGAGTTTTATGATGGTAATATAGTTAAATTCTTGTTGGATTAAACATATAATAAAAATAAGTAATAATCATACACATGGGACAGGAGCTCAGAATTTAGTGCATTAGAAGTTTTGAGTTTGAGATTGTAATGGCTGCTGGTATCTAACATTTTTATTCTTCCTTTCATTTTAGCTCGATGGAATCTGACGCAAAGTGCTAGAGCAATTAACTAGGTAAGGCAGCATACCTGGAGAACATGTACAGGTGATGCTTCAGGTCGGGTCTGAAGAAGAGTCCCCACCCGAAACATCACATGTTTGTTCTCCAGGAATGCTGCCTGCCCCACTGTGTTCCTCCAGCACTTTGTTTGTTTGTTTTTGTAAACCTGCATCTGCAGTTCATAGTTTAACACATCAATAGGTTGGTCTTCAGTAACTTTCCAATAAAGGGCCTGTCCCACTTTCACGACTTAATTCATGACCTCTGCCGAGTTTGCCCTTGACTCATACTCGCAGCATGGTCGTCACGAGGTCGTAGGTAGGTCGTGATGCTAGTCATAGATACTCGTGGCATCAAGTAGGTTGGGCCGTTTTTCTAGCCTGATGAGAAATGTTCACAAGTAAAAAAGGTCGTGAATTAGGCCGTGAAAGTGGGACAGGCCCTTTACTTAACCCAGTCCTGAGCTTTCCCAAACAATGGTGGGTACGTTTATAGGGCGAGACCCAACATAATTTGTTGATTTGCTGAATTTTTGTTATTAGCAATTGTCCTTGTTCTGTGTCTGCGCAGTAATCTATTATCTGTGAACTGTTATTGAAGTGAAAAAAAATTAAGCTGCTTTTCTCATAGAAACTTACTCAAAATGTAAAATTTAAAGGTTAACAGATAATTGGATTCTTATAGGACTGTGAACCAATTTGATGTCCTTGATTTAATCTGAAATATCTATTGAACCTTTGCAAATTCTCCTCCAGATTGAAAACCACCAAACAGGAAGAATGTGCTAAATGAGGTTAAACCTGCTTGTTAAATATAGCCCCTCCCCCCCCCATTATGGTACATGGTGGTCCAACATATTTTCAAGCCGTAGATGTGCCATCTGATCCTTTTCATTGATTGGGTTCCGAAGGTTACCAAGTTTGTGAGGCACGCGGTGGGATAGGGGATACGTGGGGGGAGAAAATTAATTTGGGTGCAGTTGATCTCCAAGGTAAAACTGGCAGTTAAGTGTTTGTGGGTTGAAGAAAAGATAGCGCTGTTTTGGAGGGAATTTGGACAAACCATACAGGTTAGAAGGTGGGTGTAATCATGGAGTCAGAGTTGTGCGGATTTAGCGCAATGAAACAACTCCGTGGAGTGGTTCTCGGAGGGTGTTATTTCATTGTGGAGGTATTGAGAACCATAAGTAATTTACTTACCTGCAAACCTACAGTTTGATACTAAATATGGCAAGACCATGTTGTCACACAAGTGGCCCAACTATGTTCCCCAGTACAATGGTCAAAGTTCCCTCGTAGAGCTAGTTTCCCTAATTTCCTGTTCTGTAAAATATTGAAATGGTAATCTTTCGAAAAAGCTAAGTACTAAAGTAATGTAGTTATGCACACTGATTGTGGCCTGGATCAATTCCCTCTCCACGCACATAAGTTAGTTGCAGTGCTCAAGCAAGAGCAGCCTGGGAACTGAGAAACCATGTCAGCATTACAGAAGCAACCGCCTTCTGTGTGTGTCCAGATTGATTTTCTGGATCTTGTATAACAACCCTGAAATGATTTTTAAGTGTTTCATTGTGCGCCATTTTGTTTAATGTCCAATTAAATTTCAATGCAGGTGAAATTGATTGGGACCACAATAAATGGACAAAAAGACATTACTTTTGTACTAGTGTTTTTCAAAAGAAGAACATTTTTAATTATTTCTACCAGGATGCATTACCAAGAACTTTGCTATGCTGTATTCTATCAGGCACTTCTTTACCCACTCTCCCTACCTGTCCAAATCCGTTTGCCAGCTCCCTGCTTCCTCAACAACACCAGAATCAGTTCTGAGTACTTCAAGCCCATTTTATGTTTATTTACTTAAACCAATAATTTTAAGAAGGATGAATTAGTTGATTAATCATATGATCTTCAGTTTACTGGTACCTTTCAGATATCACTTCTTCCTTTATATCTGGTGACCATATCAGGCTCGATGGGTTACCACTGAAGAAAGACACAAAATGCTGGAGCAACTCGGTGAGAAAGGCAGCAACTCTGGAGAAAAATAATAGGTGATGTCTCGGGTCGAAACCATTCTTCAGACTGAGCATTTGGGGGGGGGGGGGGGGGGGAGGGAAACTAGAGGTATGAAAAGGTTCTGCAAAACTCAGAGCTGGCACCGATGACCTAGGAAAGGCGGAGCCCACAATGGTCTGTTGTTCGCTGTGAAAGAGGTGATAAGGAAGGGATATATGGATGGAAACAGTGGAACTGGCAGGACGACCAGAGTGGGTGGGGGAGGGGCAGAGAGACAGGGAATGCAGGGGTTACTTGAAATTAGGGAAAACAATATTCATACCGCTGGGTTGTAAGTGCAACCACATGGCCAACTCGCGTTCCTTTCCAGTGAATTGCACAGTGAACAAAGTTCTCCAGATCACTGATAAGCACGAACAAGTTGACCAGAGTCCATATCACTGGCAACTGAATGTGTCTTGGTGCTAATATTTGCAGTGATAGCTGGAAGTGGCATGCACTTTCTTATTTGTGACTTGGAGATTTAGCAGGATATATTTAATGGAAGCACTAACTCTGAAAATTCCACCCAGCAGTTCAATTCCACAACCGCTGAATAAACTTTTTATAAACACCTGAAGTTGAAGAAGCAATTGATGTTAGTTAAATTAGCTCCACTTACCATGCCAGTGACTTACAAACTAACAATTCAGTATTGCTATAAACAGATGCAAGATGAAATCTTACAATTTGCTTCTTTTATTTAAACTGTATGTTGCAACTTTATAAAAACAAAACAAAAATATTACAGGATTTACACATTAATACTTAAATTGTCTTCTAAATTAGGAAGGAAATGAGGCAAAATAAATTATAGGCCGGTTAGCCTGACTTCAGTGGTTGGTAAGATTTTGGGGTCATTATTAGGATGAGATTTCAGGGTACTTGGAAGCACCTGATAAAATAGGCTGGTCAGCATGGTCCCAGCAAAGGGGGATCTCGTCTGGCAAATCTTTTGGAATTATTTGAGGAAGTAACAAAGAAAAAGTAACACGCAAGATAGACAATCAGTGAATGTTGTTTACTTAGATTTTCAGTAGGCACGTGATAAGGTGCTGCATGTGAGGCTGTTAAACAGCATAGTAGCCCTTGGGTTACACAGAAAAGCTGGAGAAACTCAGCGGGTGCAGCAGCATCTATGGAGCGAAGGAAATAGGCAACGTTTCGGGCCGAAACCCTTCTTCAGACTGTTTCTCCAAACTAGACTAGAATATATTAGCAAGGATATAAAGCTGAGGCTTTATAAGGCACTAGTCAGACCACGTTTGAAATATTGTGAGCCCCATTTCAGAGGAAGGATGTGCTACCATGCAGATAGTCCAGTGGAGGTTATGACAATGAGCCTGGGCATGATTGGATTGACGAGTGTGGAGTGTTTGGTGGCTCTGGGCCTGCAGTTGCTGGAGGTTTAGAAGGATGAGGGCGATCTGATTGAAACCTACTGGATAATGAAAGGCTGAGCTAGAGTGGATGCCGAGAGGATGTTTCCCGTAGTGGGGGAGTCTAGGAGAGAGGACACAGATAGTAGCCCTTGGTATTAGAGGCAAGGTATTAGCATGGATAGAAGATTGGTTGTCTCGCAAGAAGGCAAAGAGAGGGAATAAAGGCGTATTTTTCTGAGTGGCTGCCGGAGACTAGTGTTGTTCTGCAAGGGTCGGTGTTGGGTCTGCAATTTTTCACGTTTTATGTTAATGATCTGGTGATGGAATTGATGACTTTGTCATACAAAGATAGGTGGAGAGGCAGGTGATATTGAGGAAGCAGGGAGCCTGCAAAAGGATATGGACAGGTAGGGTGAAAGGGCAAAGAACTGCCAGATGGAATACAGCATAGCAAAGTCTATGGTCATGCACTTTGGTTGAAGGAATTAAGACAGCGACTAGATCAGAGATGCAAAGGGACTTGGGAGTGCTGGTGCACAATTCCCACTGGTTAATTAGCAGATTGAGTCGGTAGTAAGGAAGGCAAATGCAATGTTAGCATTCATTTTGAGATCGTTTTGGGTAGCACGGTGGCGCAGCGCGGGAGACCCGGGTCCGATCCTGACTATGGGTGCTGTCTGTACGGAGTTTGCACATTCTCGCCGTGACTGCTTGGGTTCTCGAGATCTTCGGTTTCCTTCCATACTCCAAAGACGTACGGGTTTGTAGGTAAATTGACTTGGTATAAGTGTAAAATTGTCCCTGTGTAGATGGTGTTAATGTGCGGGGATTGCTGGTCGGTGTGGACTCAGTGGGCCGTAGGGCCTATTTCTGCGCTGTTTCTCCAAACTAGACTAGAATATATTAGCAAGGATATAAAGCTGAGGCTTTATAAGGCACTAGTCAGACCACGTTTGAAATATTGTGAGCCCCATTTCAGAGGAAGGATGTGCTACCATGCAGATAGTCCAGTGGAGGTTATGACAATGAGCCTGGGCATGATTGGATTGACGAGTGTGGAGTGTTTGGTGGCTCTGGGCCTGCAGTTGCTGGAGGTTTAGAAGGATGAGGGCGATCTGATTGAAACCTACTGGATAATGAAAGGCTGAGCTAGAGTGGATGCCGAGAGGATGTTTCCCGTAGTGGGGGAGTCTAGGAGAGAGGACACAGCATCAGAATAAATGGGCTTAGCTTAAGAATGGAGATAATGAGTGTATTTAGCCCGAGGATGGTGAATCTGTGGAATTCATTGCCACAGACAGTTGTGGAGGCCATCATCAGTTATTTCTAAAGTGGAGATTGTTAGGTTCTTGATTAGTAAGGGCATCAAAGGTTACAAGGAGATGGTGGGACAATGGGGTTGAGGAGCAATAATAGATCAGCCATGATTGACTGGCTGAGCAGACTCGATGGACCAAGTAGCCTAATTCTGCTCCTATGTCTTGTCATCTTATGATCTTTGTACAAAGGTAGGCTGTGCAATATGATAAAACTAAAGTAATTTGCAGCATGTGGCTGCAATGGCTCCAGCTTATTTTGCTCCACTAATTGAAGTATGACCCATCTTCTGCACATCGTTGTAATGAATAACTTTGTATCTTTCAACTTAATGTGTTAATGTGTTCAACTTAAAAGGTTGATAATTACAAATTGTAATTGATTGTATAATTGTATAAGGGGTAAGAGCGTTGTAAAAACAAGCCTGAAGGCTTTGTGTCTCAATGCAGATAGCCATTAATGATTATGATATAGTTGGGATCACGGAGACATGGCTCCAGGGTGACCAAGGCTGGGAGCTGAACATCCCGGGATATTCAATATTCAGGAGGGATAGAGAGAAAGGAAAAGGAGGTGGGGTAGTGTTGCTGGTTAGAGAGGAGATTAACGCAATGGAAAGGAAGGACATTAGTTTGGAGGATGTGGAATCGGTATGGGTAGAGCTGCGAAACAATAAGGGGCAGAAAACGCTGGTCGGTGTTGTGTACAGGCCACCTAACAGTAGTAGTGAAGTTGGGGATGGCATCAAACAGGAAATTAGAAATGCTTGCGACAAAGGCAAAGCAGTTATAATGGGTGACTTCAATCTACATATAGATTGGGTGAATCAAACTGGCAGGGGTGCTGAGGAAGAGGATTTCTTGGAATGTATGCGGGATAGTTATCTAAACCAACATGTAGAGGAACCAACGAGAGAGTTGGCTATTTTAGACTGGGTATTGAGTAATGAGGAAGGGTTAGTTAGTAGTCTTGTTGTGCGTAGCCCCTTGGGCAAGAGTGACCATAATATGGTTGAGTTCTTCATTAGGATGGAGAGTGACATTGTTAATTCAGAAACAATGGTTTTGAACTTAAAGAAAGGTAACTTTGAGGGTATGAGACGTGAATTGGCCAAGATTGACTGGCAATTAATTCTAAAAGGGTTGACGGTGGATATGCAATGGAAGGCATTTAAAGACTGCATGGATGAACTACAAAAATTGTTCATCCCAGTTTGGCAAAAGAATAAATCAGGGAAGGTAGTGCATCCATGGATAACAAGGGAAATCAGGGATAGTACCAAAGCAAAGGATGATGCGTACAAACTAGCCAGAAAAAGCAGCATACCGGAGGACTGGGAGAAATTCAGAGACCAGCAGAGGAGGACGAAGGGCTTAATTAGAAAAGGAAAAATGGATTATGAAAGGAAACTGGCAGTGAACATAAAAACTGACTGCAAAGGTTTTTATAGATATGTGAAAAGAAAGAGATTAGTTAAAACAAATGTAGGTCCCTTGCAGTCAGAAACAGGTGAGTTGATCATGGGGAACCAGGATATGGCGGACCAATTGAATAACTACTTTGGTTCCGTCTTCACTAAGGAAGACATAAATGATCTGCCGGAAATAGCAGGGGCCCGCGGGTCAAAGGAGGTGGAGGAATTGAGTGAAATCCAGGTTAGTCGGGAAGTGGTGTTGGGTAAATTGAATGGATTAAAGGCCGATAAATCCCCAGGGCCAGATAGGCTGCATCCCAGAGTACTTAAGGAAGTAGCTCCAGAAATAGTGGATGCATTAGTAATAATCTTTCAAAACTCTTTAGATTCTGGAGTAGTTCCAGAGGATTGGCGGGTAGCAAACGTAACCCCACTTTTTAAGAAGGGAGGGAGAGAGAAAACGGGGAATTACAGACCAGTTAGCCTAACATCGGTAGTGGGGAAACTGCTAGAGTCAGTTATTAAAGATGGGATAGCAGCACATTTGGAAAGTGGTGAAATCATTGGACAAAGTCAGCATGGATTTACGAAAGGTAAATCATGTCTGACGAATCTTATATAATTTTTCGAGGATGTAACTAGTAGCGTGGATAGGGGAGAACCAGTGGATGTGGTGTATCTGGACTTCCAGAAGGCTTTCGACAAGGTCCCACATAAGAGATTAGTATACAAACTTAAAGCACATGGCATTGGGGGTTCAGTATTGATGTGGATAGAGAACTGGCTGGCAAACAGGAAGCAAAGAGTAGGAGTAAACGGGTCCTTTTCACAATGGCAGGCAGTGACTAGTGGGGTACCACAAGGCTCAGTACTGGGACCCCAGCTATTTACAATATATATTAATGATCTGGATGAGGGAATTGAAGGCAATATCTCCAAGTTTGCGGATGACACTAAGCTGGGGGGCAGTGTTAGGTGTGAGGAGGATGCTAGGAGACTGCAAGGTGACTTGGATAGGCTGGGTGAGTGGGCAAATGTTTGGCAGATGCAGTTTAATGTGGATAAATGTGAGGTTATCCATTTTGGTGGCAAAAACGGGAAAGCAGATTATTATCTAAACGGTGGCCGATTGGGAAAGGGGGAGATGCAGCGAGACCTGGGTGTCATGGTACACCAGTCATTGAAGGTAGGCATGCAGGTGCAGCAGGCAGTAAAGAAAGCGAATGGCATGTTGGCTTTCATAGCAAGAGGATTTGAGTATAGGAGCAGGGAGGTTCTACTGCAGTTGTATAGGGTCTTGGTGAGACCACACCTGGAGTATTGGATGCAGTTTTGGTCTCCAAATCTGAGGAAGGACATTATTGCCATAGAGGGAGTGTAGAGAAGGTTCACCAGACTGATTCCTGGGATGTCAGGACTGTCTTATGAAGAAAGACTGGATAGACTTGGTTTATACTCTCTAGAATTTAGGAGATTGAGAGGGGATCTTATAGAAACTTATAAAATTCTTAAGGGGTTGGACAGGCTAGATGCAGGAAGATTGTTCCCGATGTTGGGGAAGTCCAGGACAAGGGGTCACAGCTTAAGGATAAGGGGGAAATCCTTTAAAACCGAGATGAGGAGAACTTTTTTCACAGAGAGTGGTGAATCTCTGGAACTCTCTGCCACAGAGGGTAGTTGAGGCCAGTTCATTGGCTATATTTAAGAGGGAGTTAGATGTGGCCCTTGTGGCCAAGGGGATCAGAGGGTATGGAGAGAAGGCAGGTACGGGATACTGAGTTGGATGATCAGCCATGATCATATTAAATGGCGGTGCAGGCTCGAAGGGCCGAATGGCCTACTCCTGCACCTAATTTCTATGGGGTTTTTTTCTATGAAAGATACAGCATGAAAGCAGACCCTTCGGTCCACCTAGCGACACCGACCACAATCTCCCATTCACGCTAGTTCAATGTTATTCCATGCTGGAGACTTTGCAAGCAATTTTTTATTGCAGGTTCAAACAAGCCCAGCTCTCAAGCTTGTACTAAATGCAGCTCATTTATTAATTCAGCAGAACTATACACCCACAGAAACCTGCATTCAGGGAAATGTAGGGGCTCTAACCAGCTATTAACTTTTTTTTTTATCCCTGACGTCTATAACGTATCTTCACTCTGGTGACTATACTGGCTGCTTTCTAGATGTCAAGCTTCAATGTTCCCTTTCCCTCTTTCTCTTTCTTTAAAACCTTTACGTATTTAAGTGTTTTATCATCTGTCACTTTTGGTTTTATTTCTGTCCAACATATTCTACTTTAACCTTGTGATGATTAAAAGGTTGATAATTACAAATTGTAATTGTTGATTGATTGAAAGATACAGCATGAAAGCAGACCCTTCGGCCCACCTAGCCACACCGACATCATTCTCCCATTCACACTCATTCAATGTTATCCCACTTTCGCATCTACTCCCTACACAGTGGGGGCAATTTACAGAAGCTAATTAACCTGCATGTCATTGGGATGTGAGAGGAAATTGGAACACGTGTTCACAAGGAGAACATGCAAACTCAGGCAGCCGACACCCCAGGTCAGGATCGAACGTGGGTCTCAAATGTAGAAACTTAGCATCCAATTCTGCAACCATCAGTCTCCCTGAATCCAGAATGTGCAATATATACAAAACTCAACCAAGTGCAGACCCGTTGGGTCTGCTCCCCCAATGGTGTGATCCCCCAACCCAAGATTCCACCATGCACCCGTCTCCTCCAACGGAACTGAACCCGTTCCCAAATGTAAGATTCCAGCACTCCCCTGCCTCCCTCAGCAGTGGATTAAAAAAAAATTCCAATTGCACCTCCCCTGCCTGCTGCAGCAGTTCCAATTGCAATACCAATTGGCCCTCCCCCTCCTGTTGAAGCACTTGCTGTGATATCCCATTGAGGTGAAAAGTTCAGAGTGTTCCTGTCTTGCAACTTTGTTTTGAAGTGTGTTGGAAGCTGATAGGAAGGAGCAGCGAATCAAAAGGCAGACAGGCAGCCGGACGGACGGCAGGCGGCAGCCACAGACTTTTATATAATGATAGATAGATAGATAGACAGATAGATAGATAGATAGATAGACAGATAGACAGATAGATAGATAGATAGTAAGTAAGATTAAACGAGAACTTACCAGTTTGAAGTTTGATCTGTATTTTACGAGGAGTTACGATGAGGGATTACGTGAAGAGCCCGCTCAGCACGCATGCGCGGCATACTTCAAAGCAGCGGTGTGGAATCACAGATAGACACAGTTATTGAAGTAAACATAGTAAAGACAAGGAGACATCAGTTTGATCCATATTATTGAGGGTGGGAGCGGAGGGCACGTAATCCCTCATCGTAACTCCTCGTAAAATACAGATCAAACATCAAACTGGTAAGTTCTCGTTTAATCATACTATTTTACTTCGGAGTCAAGTGAGTGATTCTGTGAAGACTTCAAAGCTCTGTGAATTCAAACCGTGTAACAGTTATTACTTCACGCACTGCCGAAGTGAGTTTTCATTGTTATCTCTGTGGGCAGAAATTTATACCACTCACTGCATGTTTAATGGAAACTGTCTTGTTCAGTTTAATTTAGAGATACTTCTTCAGTATAATGCTCCACTGGTTAAAATTGTGGTGGTAAGCAGAGGAATGCTGGTTCAGGCACTGTTCGTGTGAGACCATAAACCAATCCTCTCATGTATTAACAATATGTTAACCCGCACAACTGTTACAATTCAGATAGTCATTTTCTCTGAAAAACTTCAGGGCACTCGCAATCTTGTATTTAATGGAAAATTAGGTGCAATCAGCAAATGAAGAAGTTAAATGTTCTTGACGTCATGTAAAATATGGTTTCCACGGGAGGTTACTTCCTCCACCTCTTTATTTTCAAAAGGGTAAAGCAGACTGATCACATGACCTAAATCAACAATCAACCAATTCACCTGTCGATGTTATTATTTGCCGTTAATAAGCTTATTTTTCTGAATTGCAAGCTTTCAAGCAGTCATGATATTTAATATGCGTGGCTTGTTCTTAAATGCAGAATAACCCATAATTTGACCTAACCTGCTTATGCCTAATTTTGCATTTTGCCCCATGATATTCTCCATGGACTGCACAAAACATAAAACTGGGTTGTGTGTAGACCCCGCACTGTCACCGAGCATGTCACTATACCATGGAGAGTATTGGGTTTAAATTACCCCCCTTGAAAGAAACATCATTGACAGCACTGCACAGTTTTGCAATTTGCTGTTGGCAATATTATTTTCCAAGATAGTGCTAGCTTCTCAATCTTTTTTGCTTGTGGAAGTAAACGCTTCTAAACTCCAGCATGCACCAGCCAAGCATGTCAAATAACCTGTCCATTCCAGGTGTTAACATACTAAACCTCCTCTGAAATGCTTCCAGCACCTTAACATCCTTCCTTAAATAAAGAGACCACTACACATAGTACTCCAGGTGTGATTTCACCCGTGGCATAAATTCCTAATGTATGTGTAATTTCTCTGGCAATAAACTATTCTTTTAGTTTTCCCAATTATTTGCAGTCTTGCATACTTGCTTTTGTGAATCATGCACCATGACAACCGACTTTTTTACATCTCAATTATGCAAGCTCTCACCATTCAGATCATTTGCTTGTTTTTAGTTTTCCTGTTGAAATGGACAATGACACAATTTCCTCTCTGTCTATCATTTGTCAGATCTTGGCAGACTCTCATAACCTGACTGCATGGCTTGCTTATGTCCGCTTCACAACTTGCGTTCCTGTCAATCTTTGTGTAAGGGGCACATTTAAGAACTACTAATTTGCATCTTGAGGTCTTGGCTCTTAATTCCATCCATATTTATCCAGTGTCTGCAACTGAATACAATTGTAGTTCTTGCGAGAAGGCTTGATTGATGCTCTCTCCACATTCAGTCAAATAGCAGAGATTGGGGATGTGAACATGAGTCACCTTCATCAGATGAGAATGAAACCTCAAAGTCACCATCCATTAGGTAGCAGGTTATTCTGCTGATATTTTGGAGATTAGTTGAAAATTTTGTAAAGTTGGCATTTTGCAACTAGAGTTTAAGTCACAGCAGCCTTCATCTTATATACTATTTCTGAAGAATACATATAAGTGAAATGAGATATTCTTACGTTGCTTTTTGTCTCTGTGCAGGAGCAGTAGCGATGGCAGGTGTGCAGTCAGGCCTTTGGGCTGTGGAAGGAGGGAACAAACTGGTTTGTTCACGGTTGCTTGAATCAGCAAAAGTCCGTGTCATCCACAACATGGTGACTTCCATCTCTCTGGAGCAGTCAGGTAACAAAGGAAAACCATTTACATGCCGCAGGAATCAGATCACTTTGAAATTGCATGCAAATAATTGTTGAAATATCCAGTAAACTGTTCATTATCAGCAAGGAGCCAATTCTATTTAAACTTACAATTGTTTAATTGATGTTACAATGCCTACTAAATTATGATTGAGATGACTAGAATCATATGCAAACTACATCCTTTAGCTGCAATGAATAGTGTAAATCAAGAGTCAAGAGTGTTTTGTTGTCATGTGTTCCAAAATGGAACAATGAAAGTCTTGCAGCAGCACAACGGATATGTAAACATTGCACTCTGTAAAACTCATAATAAGCAATAGTAAAATAGGTCCAGTATACATAAAACAAATAAACAATAGTAGTGCAAAGAAAAAAATATTGCTCCCAAGTCTATGTAGTTTGGAGCTTATTTGGAGGTTGCAGTGTTTAATAATAGCCCGAAGGTTGTAGTGAAGAAACTGCTCCTGAACCTGGATGTTACAGTTTTCAGGCTCCTATACCTTGTTTCCAGTGGCAGAAGTGAAATGAGAGTGTGGTCAGGATGGTGTAGGTTTCTGATGATGCTGAATGCCTTTTTGAAGTAGCGTCTCTGGTAGATTCCTTCGATGGAGGGGAGGGTGGTGATGGACTGGGCAGTATTCACCACTTTTTGCAGTCTTCTTCCGTCCCGGGCGTTCAAGTTGCCGAACCAGGCTGTCATGCAACCAGCCAATATGCTCTCTACTATACACCTGTAGAGGTTCAAGAGAGTATTCGTTGACATTCCGTATCTCCTCAATCTTCTCAGGAAGTAGAGGCATTGATGGACTTTCTTTATGATAGCATCAATGTGCTGGGTCCAGGACAGATCTTCATGGATATTAATGCCCAGGAATTTGAAACTTTTGACTCTCTCCACCACCGTCCCGTCAACGAAAACAGGCTTGTCGATCATTGTTCTTCTAAAGTCCACAATCAGTTCCTTGGTCTTACTGATGTAGAGAGCAACGTTGTTGTTCTTGCGCTATTTTGTCAGTCTGATCCATCTCCTCCTATACTCTGATACATCATCATTTGTAATTTGTCCAACAACGGTGGCAACTTGAAGATGGAGTTGGAACTGTGTCCGGCTACACAGTCATGAGTATAGAACACGCAGCCTTGAGGTACTCTTGTGCTGATGGTTATCAAGGAGGAAGGAGTCCAGAACCAGGGGGCCACAGTTTAAGAATAAGGAGTAAGCCATTTAGAACGGAGACGAGGAAACACTTTTTCTCACAGAGAGTGGTGGGTCTGTGGAATTCTCTGCCTCAGAGAGGCGAGTTCTCTAGATGCTTTCAAGAGAGAGCTAGATGGGGCTTAAAAATAGCGGAGTCAGGGATATGGGGAGAAGGCAGGACCGGGGCACTGATTGGGGATGATCAGCCATGATCACATTGAATGGCGGTGCTGGCTCGAATGGCCGAATGGCCTACTCCTGCACCTATTGTCTATTGTTGCTGCCAATTCGTACAGATTGTGGTTGATGAGGATGTCGAGGATCCAGTTGCAATGGGATGCATCAGTAACTTCACCACCAATTTCCATCCTGCACTCAAATTTACTTGGACCATCCTGCACTCACATTTATCTCCTCCATCGATTCTGTCCAGGGACCCCAACAGCTCTTTCAGGTTAGGCACAGGATCACTTGCACCTCCTCCAACCTCATCTACTGTATCCGCTGTTCAAGATGTGGACTCTTATACATCGGAAGACCAAACGCAGACTGGCCGAGCTCCACGATGTTAAAGTCCGCAGTCTCCCGCGGTTGGAGCTCCCGAAGTTGGGCGACAGTAAAGGCCGCCAACTTCTCAATGTTGGGTCGCAGTGTGGACGGAGATAAGATATGGAAACAAATCGCACCTCCATCGAGGGAAGGGATTTTAAAAAGTTTCCCCCAACCCATCCCCGACGTAAAACCAGTTAAAGAACACTAAAACAATCATTTAACACATACTATCAAACAACAAAGCAGGAAGGGACAGCCATTGCTGGCGCCGCCCAGTAGAAAATGAGTAAAAGAGTTGGGATTCATGTTGCAGATTAATATAACATTGCTTATCCATTCCCTCCACTGATGCTGCCTGACCTGCTGAGTTCCTTCAGCACTTTATGTTTGTCACGGCTAAACATGGCAATTATGTGCTGTTTTCTCTCAATATAAAAGTATGTTCACTTCAAAAGTGCTTGTCTTGCCATAAAGCACTTCAGAGCATTCTTAAAGAGCTGTGTGATGCCCTATAAATAAATCACTGCAGAATGGACCCTTAAACTAATTTCAGAAGATGGATGATGTTTATTTCAGCATACACTTACCAACTGCTGTGTCAAAAGGGCAAAGGATGAGCGCCCAGGCCCTTCAATGAAACATTATTTGCTTTTTAAAGACAAATGAGGACTTGTAGGAACTTTTGCATCTAGCTGACCTAAGAGTTTTGCGTTGTGGAATATAAGGTGGAAGAGCATGTTGCATGAGAGTATTAGGACAGCAAAGGCCGCCAATGGATATGGTTAGTTTGAGTGAATGGGTAAAAACACTTAAACATGAAATGAAGATATCTACTTGGGTAAGAAGAATTTAAAGATGGAGTATAATCTAAATTGAGAACAAATGCAGATTAGCAAAGAACAGAGGGATCTTGGTGTTCTTATGCATAAATTACTAAGGACAGCAGGCAGGTGCATGGATGATTAGGAAGGCAAATGGCAAATTTATTGTAAAAGGGTTGGCGTTTAGAGATGTGGAAGTATTGTCACATTTATACACGGTTTGATAAGGCCACACCTGGGACACAGCACTCTAGATCACCTTAGTCAAGTAAGGTTATGTAAATTGCTCGTTCTAAGCTTCCCTCCAGTCTAGTTTCAGTCAAACATCACTGAGTCAAGCACTTGCACATCTGAACTTTATTTTGACAAAACACAATTACAGTTCCAACTACTGTACCTAACTATCACGGGTTCGATCGTCGTATCTGCCTGATCAAGCCCTTTAGGCCTCGCTCAAATAGAGACACTCCAGAAGGTCACATAGTCCCAAGCGCTCTCCCAGAAGATCGACACAGGACCTCATGGCAGTGGACTTTTATAGGTCCCTGGACCTCGAGGGGCCGAACCACATGGGGGTAGTCTCTTTACAATCCAATTACAGATATCGATTAACCCCAGACATGACAGACACTTCCCTAGCCCAATATTACAGTGGCTAATACATTGTATTCAAACAGTATTTCTCAGAGGAAACAAACATCACAATATTTGCCGTGATATGCAAGAAAACCAGACAAGGCTCAATACCTCATCCAATCAACATTCAGCAAAGTAGAGCTTTGCAACATTATTTACAATTATTTACAAAGTGGATGTCAGTTTGCATTCTTCCAATCCATTCTTTGCATTTTGCACCTAATTGTCAGGGTCTGCAGATGTTCCCATTCTCTTCCTGCAGCTCAGATCTAGGCTCTAGACAAACTGGCACCATTCTGCAGCTTGTCCCATTTCTACAGAAAGCACTTTTAAATTGATAAAATGGCCTAGCAGCCCTGAAGCCTTTACTCAATTTTAGGGTCCTGGCTTCCCCAATTTGTCCAGGATTAACAGATATACTGACAAAGGCTAATTCCTAGGGACGAACAGTTAAAGAAATTAGAAATTAGATTCCGGATATTGTGTTGGCCAGAACATTGCGAGTGCTTAACGAGAATGCAGATCATTTTTTAAAGATTGTGGAATTGAGTGGGGCATGAGGGGATGAGGCCAGGGGCAGATCAGCCGTCGTATGGAATGGTGGATGGGCTTCAAAGGTCAAGGTGCTTGCTCTTGTTCCAAATTTGTTACATTTTGCTGAATATGTCTGGGTCTGAGTGGAATCAAATTAATGTCCTGGTTTCCCAAAGACTGTGAGTCAAAACTAAGGGGTTAACATCTGTAGCTCTGACTAGAGTTTGGCATCAGCGTATTAACCATCTTCTTGAAGATTATGAACTTTTCCCAGCCCACAAACTGCTCTATAAATAAATGGATGCGTGAAGTAAATTATTGCAAAAATATCCGAATTATGATGTTTTATGTTCAACCAATTAGTTTTTAAATCATTTTTATAATGTATAACCCCCTCAAGAATGGCTTGGATGCAGCATAAGTAGCCAGTCCCTTCTGTGGTGTTGCTATGTGGGTGGCCTGATCAGGTGCAAACAGCTCATACTCTTGTGTAAATGGGGAGCCAAACCTAATGTGGGTTGTGCCTCACAGCTGTTTCCTGTCCAGGAATATTTTCCAGGATGGTAAACTGGTGTTAATTAAATTCCAGGCCCATGATGTTAAAGCTGTACTTCAGTGTGGATTCTTAGTTGTGCAGATCCTTTCAGATCTGTGCTATTTATCCAGGAATGACAATGAGCAATGGGATCTTGCTAGAAACAAACACTTATTTGAGGTACGTGAGGTCAAATGTACACCAGAGCCACCTGAAAGTACCAATAATCAACCTGCTAGAGCAGGGGACTTCAAACTATGGCCCGTGGGCCACATCCGGCCTGCCGCGAGACTTTATTTGGCCCGCAGCAAGCTCTTAACTCGTTCCATGTAGCGGGCTATTTAGCGGGTACTGTGCTATCAAGATAAAACAGCAGCTCGGGGACCCGACAGCTCCACGGGTAAGCATCCTTTTCTACCCCCACTCCACTCCCCCCGGGCAGGCCATCGCCGGGGAGCGGGGGGGGGGAAGGCGACGGCAAGTGTCGTGGAGCCGGGAGCGGGGGAGGCCCAGGGTACCCGTCGCGGCCTCTCCCCGCCCCCGGTCCCCGCACCGGCTGCAATATGAAGATAGATTTTCATAAATTCCGACTTTAGTCTTACCTTTTAGTTAGAGTTGATTCAGGGGGCCTTCTTAGTGTTCCAGCACATCAGCAGGGACTTTGAAGGCTTTCTTGCATTTTAATCCACTTCGCAGCACTTTCTTCAGCTTTTTTTATGCTTTTCCCACTAAATACAATTAACCTGCTGCAAGTTTCCACGACATTTATTCCACAGAACAACACATCGGAATCTCCAGTAAAACAGGCATCTGTGAAGCCCCCTCAGCCATTTTGTGTGCTAGCCTGAAACAAAGCGCGTGATTGGCCAACTGGCAGACAAATCAATGTTAAATGTGCTTTGATTGGACTAAAAAATTCCCGACATTTTCTCGGTTTTTCTCTAATTTAATAAAAATGTGCAAGTCTTCTTCATATCGAGTTTCAGGGGTGATTTATATACATTTTTTTACACAATATGTGAAAATGTCATGTAGTTTGGTGACTTGGGTCACAAAATCCTATTTCTAGACACATTTGTGATGCTTGGCCCACAGCCTAAATGTACAGGAAAGTAACATCAAGTTAAAAGACAAGTCTTGATCGTAATAATAAAAGGCAGAGAAGATTTGAGGTGCCAATGGCTTGCTCCAGCTACTTATTGTGTTCTTATGTTCATATTCCATCTATATGCCTTCAACCATACAGCTGGGATAGATTCAAAACCTTTAAACAATACTGTAAACAAGCATATGTTACTGCATGTTGTAATGTAAGCAAAATTAGCTTTAAAAAAATATTATTTCACTGATATCCTGCAGTTAACACAAAACTGATATTCAATCTAATCAAGTATCATCCATTTTAAATGCATGTAACTGCTTTTTAATCTTGCGTAGTTCACTACTGTGACTACGTTCAAATTATTGGATTCTAATTTGTATTGCTGTTTTCCAATTGCTTTTACTAGAAAAGGTTCAGAGAAGGGCAACGGGGTTAAATTTGAGCCTCATCGTTCATAAATTGAGAAGCGGATAACCTGACTTCGTTTTGATGTTTTGTAAAGTGTCAAGTTATCCCCCCCCCCAAGAATTGGAAATAATGTAAATGCAAGCAGAATAAGAGATGTTTGGGCTGGTAATGAGGCATTGGAAGCAACAAGTAAGATTGCAACATGTAAAGCAAGGTGATCGTTTTGCTGAACGCCTCTGCTAACAAAGTGCAGGCTCGGCGATCGTTTCACTTCACACCTCCGCTTAGCCCGCCTTAACCTATCTGATCTCCCGGTTGTTCAGCACTTTAACTCCCCCTCCCATTCCCAATCTGACCTTTCTGTTCTGGGCCTCTTCCATTGTCAGAGAGAGTACTGCTCTTAGGCAGTAATCAACGTGGAATAAATAAATTCTGTTGAACACGCTCATAAAGCAGAGAGGATTTGATGGAAGAGGAACTAAAGTTGATGGAGGTTCTAACATGGTTAACCAGGATTATGCTGCTTAACCAAAATTATCAAGTTATAAAAATAATGTTTTGGGCTAACATTGTTTTGACAGGAAATGAATAGGTCGGTCAGATCTCCATTTTGACAGTTGACTCGTCTGACTGCATATTTGTGGGCTTGCTATGAGAAGATAACAGGAAAGTGGAAACAACAAGCAGAGTTGCTGTTTGAATTCCACAATCTACTCTGTTATTAGACCATGCCACTAGTCCATTTCATGCCTGGATAGAAAAGGAGGATTTGTTCTTTTACAGGATTAATTAATGACACTTTGTGCACGTTCTATCTATTTCTGTAAGTAATTCTAATATTTTCTTTCCATAGGTGATAAAGCTGTTTACCAAGTGAGGTATGAAAATGAAAATGAAGGTGGTTATGATTTCTACGATATTGTTGTCATTGCAACTCCTTTGCATCATGAAACAACAAATATCACCTTCAATGGTTTCACATCACCAATCACACCATTCCCAGGTCACTACCAACGTATGATTGTTTCTGTAGTTCATGGTTACCTTAATTCCTCGTATTTTGGGTTCCTAGATCCCAAACTCTTCCCATTTGCAGTCATTCTGACGGTAGAAAGTCCAAAGCTCTTTATGTTTAGCACGGGGAGTATTTGCCCAGTGAATATCACTGCTAAATACAGAAGAAAACAACCACAGGAAGCAGCAGTATGGAAGGTCTTCTCTCCCGAACATCTCTCCAGAGAACAACTAAAGACAATCTTTCGCTCCTACTACTCTGTGCAGGTCACTGATTGGCTGGCCTATCCTCAATACAACTCTGCTAAAGGAATCCCTCCAATAGTTCTCCATGACAACCTGTACTACCTGAACGGTGTCGAGTGGACTGCAAGTGCCATGGAAATGAGTGCCATTGCTGCCAAAAACATAGCTTTGTTGGCATACAATCGGTGGAACCAACATCTGGATCTGATTGATCAGAAAGATTTGGTACATAAAATCAAAACTGAACTGTGAACAAGGTCATAGGTAATTTAAAGCTGAACGAACAAACATTTTTTGTGTTACTTGAACCTGTGAATTTCTGTGTAGAATACAACAGATTCAATTTTGTTATATCTAATGGTAATTTAATACAGAATTACACCCTGTTCTTGATTGCTAATCTAATGAATGGATTTAAGTCATGATTTTTTTTAGAAGAAGAAAGTTGTGGCTTGGGTTTGAATTTTGCATTTCACAAAAGTCTAAAACTTGTGTTTAGACAAGGGAAAGACAATGAAAAGCAAATCGATGAGCAATGATATGAACAGCCAGCTTGACTACCTCTCAGCAATCAAATTTATTTGCCATCAGCCTTGTTGCAAATTTTAATTCACCTTGAAATGTGCAAAGCTATATTGCAATAACACCTGTAAAAACACCTGTGTTTTGTGGCCTAATGTATTGTGTGTGCATTTAAACTGAAATATTAGTTGCACTGGTTTACATGGTGGAGGCCTTGGACCTCGGATATGTTAACGTATTACTGTGGCATTTGGATTAAGATTTCATCTATGATCCTCCCTGTGTAAAATTACAACAAATGTAGTGGAATGTGGCAAACGCACAATTTGCAACTGCAGTAATGGTATTTGTTCTCATTTTATGCAGGCCTCTAATGGTGGTGTTCTAGTCCTTGAGTCAGGTTTTTAAGTATAAGCACCACCCCAGTGTCAGGATCACCGGTCTCTGCCCGCGATTTAATACATCATTAAGGAAGTGCAAAATTACTGAAGATGCAATTTCAGATGAAGCACTTATGACACTGTTTTGAAGAGGGGTAGTGGACATCTTCCGGTAGTCCTAGCATATAGTTATTTCTCAATAATCATCATGAAGTAGATTCTCGCATTGTGAAATGTGGTCAGTGGACTGGAAACTCTAAACTGTTTCATTGATTGTAAAATGCTTAGAGATGTCGTAAACTCAAGAACGTTGCTGCTTATAAAATGCAAATGCTGTTTTTATTTTTATGCTTATCTTGCAAATAATGCTGCTTTATTGTATCTGATTTATTAACATAAGGTGTGAAGGAATTTAATATAGTAGGGATGGGGAATGCTCTCTTTATAGTTAAGTGACAGGAGAGAAGGTCATTAAAGTTTTGAACCATTAATATTTGTTGTTACATTGCCTGGATCAACAACGAGTGCAATGTTGGACTGGACTTGTGGAATTTGAATCCTTATGCCAGATAATGTTAATTTGCCCATCCTTGTAAAACTGCTTGTGCTACCATAAATGAATTATTGTATTTATGGGCCGCGGAACCGGGGGGGGGGGTGTTCAATGTCTCAATGTTTCATTGTCTCCGGCTTTGGACGAGGCACTGCTGTGCTCTGAGCAACCTGCTCGTGGGTGTTGGAGAGCCGAGGTGGAGGGAGGGATGGGATGGAAGCAGAAGCAGCGGCGGGGCCAGATGCGGACTGGGAGCCGGGGCTGGCGAGTCGCTCGCTGCAGCTCCGGCCATAGGGCAGCCTCAGTGCAAGAGTCCCGGGCCGTCGGAGGCGTCGGAAGTGTTGCACCGCTGCCGTGAGAGTCTCTGCGCCTGGTGACCGGCATGGACCAGGCTGCGGCTCGGTGCATCCTGGAGGACAATCAGTGGCTGCTGGAAGTAGGTACCAAGCACTGGGTAGAAGCGGTGGAAGATAGTGGCCTTCAAATGGGGGTGGTTGGAGAAAGCATCCTGCTTGCCTGCTAGATTTTCACTTACTGTAACTGCAGGAAAAATGTTGCCGATGTTGGGGAAGTCCAGAACCAGAGTTTAAGTTCAAGAATAAGTGGTAGGCCATTTAGGACTGAGATGAGGAAAAACTTTTTCACCCAGAGAGTTGTGAATCTGTGGAATTCTCTGCCACAGAAGGCAGTGGAGGCCAATTCATTTGTTGTTTTCAAGAGAGCGTTACATTTAGCTCGTGGGGCTAGCGAAATCAAGCGATATGGGGGAAAAAAAAGTAAAGGGGTACTGATTTTAGATGAACAGCCATGATCCTATTGAATGACAATGCTGGCTCGAAGGGCTAAATGGCCTATTCTTGCACCTATTTTCTAAGTTTCTATGCTTGAGTATTGCCTCCTCTGGCAGCTTGTTCCATGCACCCATGTGGAAAAAGTTACCTCTCAGATTCCTATGAAATCTTTCCCCCTTCACCTTAAATCTGTCCTCTGGTCCTCGATTCACCGACTTTGGACAAGAGACAGTGCATTGAAATGTATATTTCTATTGCATTTTAGATTGCTCGAAAGTTTTATTTTTAAAAAAGGTAATGTCTCCACAAACATATACCCCCTTTATTAATGTCATGGTTTGATGATTCTAAGTTCAAATCAAAATGTCAAAATACGTCAAAAGGAGAACGCATACTTTCAAAATACTCTGATTTTTTTTTTCTCCGAGCAAAACATAATTTGTATGACTTTGCAAAATCAGGAAATGTTATGATTATTTCTTGTGCCTTTTCCAACTACAAACAAAAAAAAATAGCACTTGAAATTATATCACATTTAAAAGTTTTTTTTTGTCAAATTTTCTGTAAGGTGGAAGGCACTGGCGTCGATCCGGGAGGGGGATTGGGGATATATCACCCTCAATTTTTGACGTGGGGGATGGCCTGTATTATTATTCCCCAAGTTTTCGAGGTCGAGCAATAACTAAAATAATAATCACCTGCTCCTATCTCTCATGTAGGCCCTACATAATCTTAAAAATACTTCAAACAAAAAACATTGAAATCATACTTCTACAATGCACTAAAACATGATTTTAATACATAACATTTCAAAAGGTCCCACACCCTCCCCCCACTGGGTCACTCCACTTCCTCGCCGGGTACCCCCAAGGCCAGTGATCAGCGATCATTCTGCATTCCACTTTCAAAAACACTCTGCGCCCCCTGGGATTCTAATACATTCTCCATGGGAGGAATAGAGAATCATACAACAGGCCTGTCTTTGATGGGCTGTTAGAGTGTAATGAGTCACGCCCATTGGGTCTAAGTCAGCTTTCAGGAGTTAACCAAACCCCCACATATTTATCTGTCGCCTACTCTTTTTCATTGGCCTATCATCTCCACACAGATTCTTCTGCCACACACCCAAGTAGTCAGTAGTGAGCATGTCTTTGGGATGTTGGAGGAAACTGAAGTATCTGGGCGTAGCCCACATGGCTACAGGGAGAACTTGAAAACTCTACAGACAGTGCAGAGGGTTGGGATCACTACATTCTGTGCCCCCCTCCCTCCTCTCTTCGCAATGTGAGTGGCCTGATGCCACTGCAAGGTACAGATACGTTTGAGACAGGAATGGCCCTGTAAGGTGTTAAAGTATGTCAAGCAAAATTGCTGAAAGGAATACTAGACATAGAAAACATGATTGAGGCTCTATTTAGACTAGGGCAGTCAAATGTTGTCGTTGAAACTTCATTAAAAGGAGCCTTACATTTTTTTACAGAGAAGGGGAAGAAGATAGTTCTTTTCCAGAGAACACAGGAACCTGCCCTTCAGCCCACAATGCCAAGATAAACTAATCTTATCGGCCTGAATATGATCTATATCCCTCCATTCCCTGCATATTTGTGTGCCTAATAAACACCTCTTAAATGACACTATCATATCTTCATCACCATCCCTGGCAGTGTGTTCCATATGCCCATTACCCTGTGTAAAAATACAACCTGCCTCGCACATATTACCAGACTTTCCAGAACATGTATACACATCAATATTTTACATTTGCTACTGGAACTGCAGAAATTGCAGAATTAGCCTTCTTGATTTGATTACAAATTATAAGGTAAGATTTCAAATTTCGAAGCACTTTTGTCAAAATGCTCATTCATTTTATGTTGTTGATGTACAAATGCATTCAGATACACTGGACATTATGCTGTCATTTTTCTAATTTTTGGCTGTTGAAGATTGGGACATTTTAATATTCCATTATAAAGTTGGGATACGAACAGAGTATCCACTGTAAACTATAACATCATGAAAAGTGGAAGGCAGGAAAATAATGGGCTAGAAGAAGACATTCTCCACATAACATTGCAAATATTTTACATTAGTCCTGTAGCCGTGTTAACAAATTGGAGATAATAATTCACACTAAAATAACTTACATTATTTAGATCAGTGAAAGAACCCAAAATATTTTAATGAAATTTCTGATATTCAAACTGAATTGTTAAAATAGATGTAAAGCTAAGATTGATAACAAATATGATTCTATTTTATGTTAATGGTAGGACATCTGGATACCTCAGAAGTTTACTCTTTATCTCCACAAATTATTTTAAGAGCTGCACAATATTCCTTTGTGTATGCCTGGATTTTTTTTTGCAATTGTATTTCAGTCTGTGAATGTTTCCGAATCTGAGGTTCAGAGTGTTGCTATATCAAGGACAATTAAGGTTTCTCTGAAGGGTTTGCTTTGTGCATTCAACAACTAAGATTCAAATAAAGCCGAATGATCACAGAGAACATTATAACAATATTATTTCATGTTTGCTCATAATAGTAAATTGATTGCCAATAATGATCTGGCCTAAGTATTACTTGACATTTTTTATTGAACAGCGGTGTTTTTAGTTTGCATTTAGATTTGCATACTTTATCTCATACAAATTTGTGAATAACTCTGCCATGTAAAATTTGTACTTGTGCACCTCTGGGGCATTGTCAGAACATACTCCTATCATCAGTCGTATTTCAGAAACTAGAAAGATTCAATAATGAACATGTTATTCAGAAGGAGAGACACCCAGGATGGAAATAACCATCCTGTAAAAAATAGTTTATAATCCACCTCCTACATGGGGGTGTCTTTTTTATAATCCTCTCAGATTTTTAATGTTATGTAATTTGAAATCCATCTGCACAATGTATTAGTGAAAACAACGAAATTTGTCTCTGACTTAAGCACCTCTGCACAGAATTTCCATCCGTGGGTTTAGTTTCCATTTTGTAAAAGGTATTTGGTTTATTTTTAACACCACTGGATTGTGAATGCCTTCACGACAGATCCTGAGCTATGGATCCACATGAGGATGCTTATGGGTTAAGATCTGAGAAAACAAACATGGCTGTGGTAACAGGCCTGGGTTCAGTCTGAAAAAGGGTCTTGACCTGAAACGTCACCAATTCCTTCTCACCAGAGATACTGCCTGACACGCTGAGTTACTCCCGCATTTTGTGTCTACCTGATGATGTTTATTTTGGTTCCTTTGAAGAACAACATAGTAGAAACGGACCCCTAGTTGTAGTTTTCACATCCTCCCCAGTGCAGGGATACGAACGGTCTTACCGTAGTGGAAAAGCTTACAGTGCCCTCCATAATGTTTGGCACGAAGACCTATCATTTATTTATTTGCATCTGTACTACACAATTTGAGATTTGTAATAGAAAAAAATCACACGTGGTTAAAGTGCGCATTGTCAGATTTTATTAAAAGGAATTTTTATACATTTTGGTTTCACCATGTAGAAATTACAGATGTGTTTACTGTTTGGGTCACATGGCTTCACGGGCGTGGCAAGAGCAAAGTATGGAGGAGAGAATGAACTGCCCAAGATCCAAAGCATACCACCTCATCTGTGAAACACAGTGGTGGGGGCGTTATGGCCTGGGCATGTATGGCTGCTGAAGGTACTGGCTCACTTATCTTCATTGATGATACAACTGCTGATGGTAGTAGCATAATGAATTTTAAAGTGTAGACACATCCTATCTGATCAAGTTCAAACAAATGCCTCAAAACTAATTGGCCAGTAGTTCATTCTACAGCAAGACAACGATCCCAAACATACTGCTAAAGCAACAAAGGAGTTTTTCAAAGCTAAAAGATGGTCAATTCTTGAGTGGCCAAGTCAATCACCCGATCTGAACCTAAGTGAGCATGCCTTTTATATGCTGAAGAGAAAACTGAAGGGGACTAGCCCCCAAAACAAGCATAACCTAAAGACGGCTGCAATACATGCTTGGTAGCGCATCACCAGAGAAGACACCCAGCAACTGGTGATGTCCATGAATCGCAGACTTCAAGCAGTCATTGCATGCAAAGGATATGTAACAAAATACTAAACATGACTACTTTCATTTACAGGACATTGCTGTGTGTCCCTAACATTATGGAGGGGGGGGGGGGGGGGACTATGTATAAACACTGCTGTAATTTCTACATGGTGAAACCAAAATGTATACAAATTACCGTTATTAAAATCTCGCAATGTGCACTTTAACCACATGTGATTTCATTTCTATTACAAATCTCAAATTGTGGAGTACAGCGGCAAATAAATAAATGATGGGTCTTTGTCCCAAACATTATGGAGGGCACTGTGGATGCCTAATTTCTTTGCTTCTTGATTTTTCCTCTGATATAAAATCTCAAGCGTCAGGAGTGTTAATTGTCATATGTAGAGCCTGGATTTTGCCATAAATGTCATGTGCCTTTTCATGACGTTTTTGATGATTTCACCAGGATAATGCCTTTTCGCGATCGAGTGCCCAAATCAGCCTTTTTTTTTGCCGTTTAGTTAAAAGGTCGTGTTATTTTCTCTAGTACCGTGATTACAATTATGTTTTCTATGTTAACACGTTAATATTAATGTTATTATTAACGTGATATCATAGTATAACTTACAAGAAAATTTCAACCACCAGGGCTAAACTGGGGGCGCCACAGTCGGTCATTCATTCGTTCGTGCCGCTGCCTACTGGTTCAGTCTACTCCAAAATCTATTTAAGAATGAACAGCAGATGCTGGAAAAATCGAAGGTAGACAAAAAATGGTGGAGAAACTCAGCCAGTGAGGCAGCATCTATGGAGATAAAGAATAGGTGACGTTTCGGGTCGAGACCCTTCTTCAGGCTGATGTGGGGGTGGGGAAGAAAAGAAGAGGTGGAAACTAGGATTAGAAAGAGAGCTGGGAAGGGGAAGGGGAAGGATGGAGAAAGCAAGGACTCTAAAATTAGAGAAGTCAATGTTGATACCGCTGGGGTGTAGACCAAGCGAAATACCCAAGCTTGTCTCCTCGCTCCATTTACTGCTGGCTCCAGTCGCAAATCAGTTTTCGACTGATCTGTGTAAGGCATTCATTGGTGCTGGAATTCCACTGCGGAAATTGGAAAACAAATCTCTCAAAGAGATTTTTTAGAGAAATACACAAAGGAACACATATACCAAGCGAGTCATCATTACGGAAAAATTATGTTGACAGCAACTTCAACTTTGTTTTATAGAAAATTAGAGATGAAGTTGCATGCAACAAAATATAGATCTCATTAGACGAGACAACCGATGCTGTGCGGAGATATGTTTCCAATGTAGTCATCGTTACACTGGAGGCAGGTCAATCATCAAAGGAGTATTTGTTGACATCGGAAGTATTGGAGGTCAAACAGCTCAACTATTGCTCAGTTGTTTATATCTTCACTTGCTGTACTTTGGCCAGAAGGTATTAAACACGAGAATGTTCCTCTGTTTGTGACTGATGCAGCTCCGTACATGAAAAAAGCTGCTCGTGCTCTTAAAGTTTTATTCCCAAAAATGATGCATTTGACATGCTTAGCTCAAGGACTTCATAGATTTGCCAAGCACATACGTAGCTTGTTTCCAAATGTCGATCGCCTAGTTTCCAATGTCAAGAAAATCTTCTCAAAGCACCATCACGTGTGCAGTTGTTCAAGGAAATGGGACCGGAGATTCCGCTACCTCCTCAGCCCGTTTTGACTAGGTGGGGTACATGGCTCTCTGCTGTACTCTGCTATGCTGAACATTTTGTAAAGATAAAATAAATTGTCGACTGTTTTGAAGAAGAATCTGCTGCAGTCAGGATCGTCAGTGAAATCATGCAGAAAAAGTCACTCCACAGCGATCTTGTGTTTATTGCTTCCAATTTTGCAAACTTCCCACAAGGTATCACTTCCCTTGAGAAACGTGGCAAAACATTAGGGAATAACTTGAAGGTGTTCAACAAAGTAAGTGATGATATTCGTAAAGTTCCTGGCGATGTAGGTAAAGAAATACGAGGAGAATGTGGGAGAGTGATTTTAGCTAACAAAGATCTTGAAGAAATACAAAACATAGCTAAAGTTCTCAAAGGTAGTTGTAATGCACAAGATATCTACATGAATACAGAGTCTGTAGCTTGTTTTGGGTATGCGCCAGTGACCTCAGCCTAGGTAACATAGAAACATAGAAATTAGGTGCAGGAGTAGGCCATTCGGCCCTTCGAGCCTGCACCGCCATTCAATATGATCATGGCTGATCATCCAACTCAGTATCGCGTACATGCTTTCTCTCCATACCCCCTGATCCCCTTAGCCACATCTAACTCCCTCTTAAATATAGCGTAGGTAGAAAGAAGTTTTTTCACAACTGAAGCATATTCTGTCTGACAGACGGCATCGTTTTACACCAGATAATTTGAAAAAAAAATGCTAATAATTATGTGCAACCAGGCAACTTTGGTCATTTAATGTAGTATACATTTATATTATCATTTTAACCATATTTTGGTGGTGGAAATAAATGCCTGTTATGCCTTTTTTTGTCAATAAATGCCTTTCCCGTGCCTTTTTTGTAATTTTATTATGCCTTTTTGCCTGCCTATTTCAGAGTTTTTTAGTGCCTTAACATCCTGGCTCTAGTCATATGTATTGACAGTAGAACAAAGACATTCTTGAGGAAGTGTAACGGGTCTGTAAATACAATACACATAGATAATAATATATAATAAACGGAAATTCAATAAATTAGTAGCCCTAATATTAATGCAACCCCCCCCCCCCCCAAATGCTTTGTGTGACCAAACAGAGTACATGGTTGAGGTTAGTGTAACATAGTGTTCAAGAGGTTGTTGGGAAGAACATGGTGGTCACAGTTTTCATACTCCTATACCTTCTTTCCGATGCAGTGAAATGAGAGCGTGGCCAGAGTGCTGTGGGTCTTTGATGATACTGCCTGCCTTCTTGTGGCAGCGTCTCCGATACATCCCTTTGATGGTGGAGAGGTCAGTATCCTTGATGAACTGGACAGTGACACTCTGTAATATCCTTTATTCCTGGATATTCCTGGAGTTGCCAAACCAGGCTGTGGTGTAACCAGTCAATATGCTCCCTATCCTACGTCTAGAAGTTGAGAATAATTAGTTTCCCTCTAGTAACACTCTCCTCCACCTGGCAGAACCTGTCCTTGCCCACAACAACTTCTCATTTATCTGCTCTCATTTTCTTCAAGTTGAAGGTGCAGCTATTGGCACTTTCATGGCCCCAGCTCTTCCTGCCTTTTATTGGTTACATTGAACAGTCCTTGTTCCAAACATACACTGGTACCATCCCCCAGCTCTTTCTTGACTATATCAATTATTGCACTGTGCAGAACTTGTTGATTTAATTAACATTACCACTAATATATCATTGTTTCTGTGGAATTATAGCAGCGAGTCGCCTCATTGAATCTGCACTTTATCTGGTAAAGGTACTCCCACAGTTGTTGGTCAGAAGTTTCAAGATTTAGACTGAGCAATCTTGATGGAATGGTGATATATTTTCAAATAAGTATGATGTTATCCGAAGTCGAGGGGAGACCTGATAGAAATTAGATTAAGCTTTGAGAAACAGTCAGAACCTTTCTCCCAAAGTGGAAATGTCAAAGACTAGAGGGAATAGCTTTAAGATGAGAGTGGTGTTTTTTACACAGTGGAGGATGCCTGGTGTGCGGTCAGCGGTGGTGGTGTGTTCTGACAAACCTGCCATCCTTCATCTCAGGGGTAGAGGTTGCAGATTTGGGAAGCCTGGGCGATTAACTGCGATGCACTTTGTAAATGATGCAGCCACTGTGCGCTGGTTGTTGGGGAGCGGGGGTGGGGGGGATGAATGTTTGCTAGTCAAGCAGGCTACATTGCTTAAATGCTGCCAGGCTTTCTTGGGATTTGTTGGTATTGCACTCATCCAAGAATATCCCATCATATTCTTAACACGTGGCTTGTAGAAAGCAGAAAGACTGTCAGAAGACAGGTAAATCAGATGGAATTGTATGAGATACTCAGCAGGTCAGGCAACATCTATGAAGAAAGAAATTGAGTTAACATTTCAGGTCAGGGCTGGGAATGCTTCTAGCTTTAATTTGCAGAGAAAAGCGGAGGGAGAACAAATCCAAATTATGAAATAAGAAACAAAGGAGAGACTGAATGGCATAATTGGTATGTGAAAGAAAGCCGTAAAGGTTTGTTTGGAGGAAGTGCATATCATAGGAGATGAATGAAATCTGAAATTAACTAGAGAATAAAATGAATTGTGGAAATGTGCGATACAAGATTGGAATATGGCTGCTGACTTGAAATTGCCATATTCGGTGCTGAACCCGAACCCTGAAGTCTGTAATGTATCGTCAGAAGCTTACACTGAGCCTTATTTCAACACTTCAGAAGAGAGTGGGATGAAAGCAGAAAGTGACAGGCAACTTAAAGCACAATGGCACCCTTGCAGACTGAACGGAGGCATTCAGCATAGAAGCCAATGAAGGGGAACAAGATAAAAGACGAATGAAAATCTTGGCAGGCTTCAAGATATTTCTGGAAAAGAAGCAGCTATGAAATTACCAGTAATCCAAGCGGCAGCACAGAAGACTGAGGTCCCATGAGTCTTGGGTCATTGCACGTGTTGAGTGATGATAGTGGCTGAGCCAGAGGCTCCCACTCCCGCAGGAAGAATCTGCCTCCAATGGCCATGGGATTGAGTGGGATGCAACAAGCCCTTCATTGATCATCAGTGGGCTGCTGTTTGCTGACATCAGGCACAAGGCTGGCAGCTGAACATTCTCCAGAAAGAGGTTTAGTGGAGACCTGATAGAAGTTTGTAAAATTATGGGAGACTAAGATGGGGATGACAGTCAGAACCTATTTCACAGGGTGAACATATCAAGGACCAGAGGACATAACTGTAATGTGAAAGAGGCAAAGTTTAAAGGAGAATTGCTGGGCATGATTTTACACAGAGGGTGGTAAGTGCTTGGAACAAATAGCCGGGGGTGGTGCTGGAGGCAGATACGATAGCGGTGCATAAGTGCTTTTAGATCGGCACATGGACATACGGGGAATGGAGGGATATGGATCACATGGAGACAGGAGATTAGTTTAACTAGGTATCATTTGTGACATGGACATTGTGGGCAGAAGTGCCTGTTTCTATGCTGTACCATTCTATAGAAACATAGAAAATAGGTGCAGGAGTAGGCCATTCGGCCCTTCGAGCCTGCACCGCCATTCAATATGACCATTGCTGATCATCCAACTCAGTATCCTGTACCTGCCTTCTCTCCATACCACCCGATCCTTAAACCGTGACCCTTTTTCTGGACTTCCCCAACATAGGGAACAATCTTCCTGCATCTAGCCTGTCTAACCCCTTAAGAATTCTGTAAGTTTCTATAAGAACCCTCCTCAATCTTCTAAATTCTAGCGAGTACAAGCCGTGTCTATCCAGTCTTTCTTCATATGAAAGTCTTGACATCCCAGGAATCAGTCTGGTGAATCTTCTCTGTGCTCCCTCTATGGCAAGAATGTCTTTCCTCAAATTAGGAGACCACAACTGTACGCAATACTCCACGTGTGGTCTCACCAAGGCCCTGTACAACTGCAGTAGAACCTCCCTACTCCTATACTCAAATCATTTTGCTATGAATGCTAACATACCATTTGCTTTCATCACTGCCTGCTGCACCTGCATGCCTACTTTCAATGACTGGTGTACCATGACACCCAGGTCTCGTTGCATCTCCCCTTTTCCTAATCGACCACCATTCAGATGGTAGTCTACTTTCCTGTTCTTGCCACCAAAGAGGGTAACCTCATATTTATCCACATTATACTGCATCTGCCATACATTGTCCCACTCACCCAGCCTATCCAAGTCACCTTGCAACCTCCTTGCATCCTCCTCGCAGCTAACACTACCCCCCAGCTTAGTGTCATCCGCAAACTTGGAGATGTTGCATTCAATTCCCTCGTCGAAATCATTAATATATATTGTAAATAGTTGGGGTCCCAGCACTGAGCCTTGCGGTACCCCACTAGTCACTCTAGCCTGTCATTCTGAAAAGGACCCGTTTACTCCTACTCTATTGCAACAGTGTTCATCATATCATATATATCATATCATATATCTATTAAAATATGTGTGTGTGTGTATATATAATTATGTGTGTGTGTGTGTGTGTGTGTGTGTGTGTGTGTGTGTGTGTGTGTGTGTGTGTGTGTGTGTGTGTGTGTGTGTGTGTGTGTGTGTGTGTGTGTGTGTGTGTGTGTGTGTGTGTGTGTGTGTCATTTTGCATGTGAAACGTATCTCCTCAAAAACCAGATGCCAAAACGGGAAAATCTTTACATATTTCAGTAGAGATTTTCCTTGCAAGTTTAGAAATCCACTCCTCGTTACCGTTGGTACATTATTTTCCTGACTTTTTTATTAAAATTGTTGACCAATCCGACCTTTTTTTAAAAATAAAATCTGACCGCTGCTCAGCTGCTGATGTTACATTAACAGTGAAATTTTTACATCTTCTGGTAGAAAATTTCCTTATGATTTCAAAAATCCAATCCTCTATAAATTTGGTTGATTATTTCCAGAGATATTTACTAAAACTTATCACAAAACTGATATATTAAAAAAAAATTAAGGTTGCCCAGCTGCTGACCTCACAATGCCTTTGCACCTGGCCCAACTGATTCCTGGCCCCGCCCGTTCCCCCAGCCTGCCAGGTTGTTGATTCCATTGTTTTTCATTGAAATGAATTGAATTATTTCTCACTTAACATCACTAATTCGTAACATTAACCTTTCATTTCAAAGACAGTTTAAAAAAACTAAATTTGCTGTCTTCATTGACAGCTTAGATCGGACCTGCTGTGTGTGTGTGGGTGAGGGGGGGGGGTCCTCTCCTGAATTCCATGGACCTGCCGACAGCTTTCGTGCATGAGACGCGGACGCTTCATTTCCAGAACATTCTGAATGCGTGATGCACGGTTACATTTCTCTCCCCCTCTCTCTCCCCATCTCTCTCTCTCCTCCATCTCTCTCTCTCTCCCCCATCTCTCCTCCATTCCCCCACCCTCCCTCCCCTAAACCCCCTTCCCCCCCACCTCTCCCCCTCCCTTCACCCCATCCTATCCCCCCCCCCCCCCCCCCCCCCCCCGCATGTGTGCAGGGGGGAGCGGGGGGTGGGTGCAGTTAGTGTGTGTGACACCGCATGTCGCCCCCAGCTCGCCCCCCCCCCCCCCCCCTCCCCCCCTCCACCACACGTTGGGGGAACTGACCCAACGGGTCTTCACTTGGTCTAATTTTTCTTAAAATTCAAAATGAAACAAAGACTCATGTGATCTGTAATATTCTGGCAGTTTGGAATACAAACAGAAGATATAGAAGATATGTGGCAAAGTGGAGTTTTTTGTTTTGGACTTCCAGCATGTGTTTCTTGTGATTTGGGCAATATTTCCTAAGGACCAGTGCAATGACAATTAAAATTGAATCTGAATCTGAATCTGAATGCAATCTTCAAATGTCAGTATTATTAAAATGTTTATGGGTCATTTCTGTGAAAATAATGGTTTCCCCGTATTGGTATACTCCACTGAACTTCTTCACAGCAATTTTGTGCAGCTGCCAACCCTTAGCCAGTCCTTTAAAAGGCCTGCAACTTGCAGAGAGTGGTGCTGTGCGGAGTGGCTGACTTAGTTGGAGGGAGGATACAACAGATTAACTGACAATGAGCTGCACCTAAAGGAGAGATCCACATGTCCAGGGAAGCAGGAAAGCTGCTTGTGATAACAATCCTAGTGGGAGTTTGCTTGGGAGATCTCTGCAAAATCTGTGCCTGCCTGTCCTTTGAGGACGTTCAAAATGCCAGCAAACCATAGAGTACTATCTGTCTTGAGGCTGAGGAAAAAAGTAGATGAAGTATTCTATCCTTGAGTGACTGTGTTTAGGTTGAAAACTCGAGTGGTCTCGCAAATACAGTGGCCCGGAATGATGACTGAGACTGGGAAATACAAAGTAATGATGACCTTGACCTGTTAGAGCAGACTAGTCATGTGCAAGTCTGTATGCTCGGAGGTCACAGTGAGGTTGATCTTGGTGAGCTACGGCCTGTGGAGGCATTACTTCTCGATGTAATCTTCATCCAAGTGTGAGCTGGTGGATAAGGTCTTGGAAAAAAGTCCTTCATTGCCTCCTGATATTGCTTGTTGGGTCTCTGAGACCTGTCTTCTATCCCCATACCATCTCACATGAGGAGAATAATGTGCAGACACAATACCCATTGGGAGCAGGCTTTGAGTACAGGAATATAGTTTAAGGTGCAAGGGGGCTGTTTTGTGATTGTAAGCGGTAAGACTGAAGCAGCCTGGCAAATAATGTGATCTTGGTATTGGTTGTTTAAAATGACTGCTTAGGAGGAGGAGGAGGAAGAGGAGGAGGAGGAGGAGGAGGAGGAGGGGGGGAGGAAGGGGGTGGCAAAGGTGGTGGCTAGAGAACAGAATCAATTGGTTGTTCTGTGAGTGAACAAGCGTGGTTGTAAATCATACTGATAACAATGGTGTGAATTTGCAATTGGAAACATGTTTCCAATGCTATCAAAAATCCCAGTGGAAATTCCCTGCGACTTACTGAAAACAAATATAATTTTGCTTTACTCTGGGATTTCAACTGCAGTGTATTTTTCATTGCATTTTGGGAATGGGTTTCGAGACCATGCTTTTACATTATGGACCTAGCAGTTTCTTTGTTTTAAAATGAAGGATCATTATGAGCACTGTGGTACTGGCGTGCATCGAGAATGGAATGAATTAAAGAGAAGCAAATGCTTGTGTAGGCTGCGGTGTTAGGCACCAAGCCTAGATTTTCCATCTGCTAATATATACAGGCAAACCTAGGTTCTCCATGCCCATAATGTTTTGATCATATTCCCTGCAGTTACTATTTCTCCCCTGGAGTTTCTGCTCTGGCAATCTGCAATAAGGCCAAGGGAGTGATTCCTTTTTAATATGGAAAGAAAAGTAAGTAGACTGTAGAAGTGGGATGGAGAAAGCTGGAAATGAGGCGAGGGTGGGTCAAAGCTTGGCAAGTGATAGGTGGATACAGGTGAGGGGAGGGTTTTGATTGGCAGATGGTTGAACAAATGCTGGAGATCAAAAGGAAGTCCGTATAAGGTTCCTGACCCAAAACGTTGTCTATCCATGTCCTTCAGAGACACAGCCTGACCCGTTGAGTTAAACCCCTTTTTCACGGGGCGACTTGACGCAAGAGTTAACCATAGTTGAACATCGTGGGAACCTCTTGCGATAACCGTACGGCATTCGTGGACCACCGTGGCGCTAACGGCAGGTACTCGTGTAACTTGGTGACTCGGGAGAAAATTCAAACAAGCTTGAATTTCTCCAAGAGTGACTTGTACACTTGTGGTTGAACATTGCAACATTATATGCACGTAGTGGCCAGTGCGATATCCGTACTGACTCTTGCGTGTACCGTGGGAACTCCTGCGAACGGTGAACCCGGAAGCTGGACAGAGGGGACAGAAGGTGAGTAAAAATTGTCTTCTGTGGGATTGAATTTAAAAAATAAAGATTTGCATCCGCATATGGACATCAACTTATTCATGAGAAAATAACTATAATCTTTAAAAGGGACTTTACTGAAAGGTCCCGCATTTTTATGGTCCGTGAGAAATTTTTCACATGTACTTCTTTGAGAGATACAGCTCGGAGTCCTCGCCGACCAGCGATCGATGCCTTTCCGAAGCAGGGTCCGGAACGCTACCAATCAATGTTCTCCAGAGACCCGTGTAAAGGAGTGAACTGCACATGCTGGTTTAAAACGAAGACAGACACAAAAAGCTGGTGTAACTCAGCAAGTCAAGCAGCATCTCTGGAGAAAAATAGGTGATGTTTCGGGATGAGACACATCTTCAGACTCAATTCCGATTAGGATGTCTGAAGAAGGGTTCCGATTCGAATCGCCACCTATTCTTTTTCTCCAGAGAAGCTGCCTGACCCGCTGACTTACTCCAGCTTTTTATGTTTTTCTTCCCATATCTGACTTACCTGCTGAGTTACACCAACATTTTGTGTCCTTTTGTGCGTATTAACCAGCATCTGCAGTTCCTTTAGACATTACCTAACTTCAGATTTTAGAGATATAGCGCGGAAACAGGCACTTCGGCCCACCGAGTCCGCGCCGACCACCTATTCTTATACACTCCAGGGACAATTTTACAATGTTACCGAAGCCGATTAACTTACAAACCTGTAATCTCTGGAGTGTGAGAGGAAACCGGTGCACCCATGGTCAGGATCGAACCCCGGTCTCTGGGGCTGTGAGGCAGCAACTCAACCACTGTGCCGCATGTAGTCAGATTTAATAAATTGCTAATAGAGTCAATTATTAGTCAATTAATAACAGAATCAATTATTGTTGGTGACATTTCACCTACGAATACCAGACTATTTTCGCAGAGGTAAGAGCCAATTAGGCATAGCAAAAGGTATGAACACTTTTAAACATTTTTTTCCGACTATTTTGTCAAATGCAAATACAGGGAGAATAGAAACATAGAAACATAGAAATTAGGTGCAGGAGTAGGCCATTCGGCCCTTCGAGCCTGCACCGCCATTCAATATGATCATGGCTGATCATCCAACTCAGTATCCCGTACCTGCCTTCTCTCCATACCCCCTGATCCCCTTAGCCACAAGGGCCACATCTAACTCCTTCTTAAATATAGCCAATGAACTGGCCTCAACTACCCTCTGTGGCAGAGAGTTCCAGAGATTCACCACTCTCTGTGTGAAAAAGTTCTTCTCATCTCGGTTTTAAAGGATTTCCCCCTTATCCTTAAGAAGTCCCTTGTCCTGGACTTCCCCAACATCGGGAACAATCTTCCTGCATCTAGCCTGTCCAACCCCTTAAGAATTTTGTAAGTTTCTATAAGATCCCCTCTCAATCTTCTAAATTCTAGAGAGTATATACCAAGTCTATCCAGTCTTTCTTCATAAGACAGTCCTGACATCCCAGGAATCAGTCTGGTGAACTGTCTCTGCACTACCTCTATGGCAATAATGTCCTTCCTCAGATTTGGAGACCAAAACTGTACGCAATACTCCAGGTGTGGTCTCACCAAGACCCTGTACAACTGCAGTAGAACCTCCCTGCTCCTATACTCAAATCCTTTTGCAATGAAAGCTAACATACCATTTGCTTGCTTTACTGCCTGCTGCACCTGCATGCCTACCTTCAATGACTGGTGTACCATGACACCTAGATCTCGCTGCATCTCCCCCTTTCCCAATCGGCCACCATTTAGATAATAGTCTGCTTTCCCGTTTTTACCACCAAAATGGATAACCTCACATTTATCCACATTATACTGCATCTGCCAAACATTTGCCCACTCACCCAGCCTATCCAAGTCACCTTGCAGTCTCCTAGCATCCTCCTCACAGCTAACACTGCCTCCCAGCTTAGTGTCATCCGCAAACTTGGAGATATTGCCTTCAATTCCCTCATCCAAAACATTACTATATATTGTAAATAGCTGGGGTCCCAGCACTGAGCCTTGCGGTACCCCACTAGTCACTGCCTGCCATTGTGAAAAGGTCCCGTTTACTCCTACTCTTTGCTTCCTGTTTGCCAGCCAGTTCTCTATCCACATCAATACTGAACCCCCAATGCCTTGTGCTTTAAGTTTGTATACTAATCTCTTATGTGGGACCTTGTCGAAAGCCTTCTGGAAGTCCAGATACACCACATCCACTGGTTCTCCCCTATCCACGCTACTAGTTACATCCTCGAAAAATTATATAAGATTCGTCAGACAAGATTTACCTTTCGTAAATCCATGCTGACTTTGTCCAATGATTTCACCACTTTCCAAATGTGCTGCTATCCCATCTTTAATAACTGACTCCAGCAGTTTCCCCACTACCGATGTTAGACTAACTGGTCTGTAATTACCCATTTTCTCTCTCCCTCCCTTCTTAAAAAGTGGGGTTACGTTTGCTACCCGCCAATCTTCAGGAACTACTCCAGAATCTAAAGAGTTTTGAAAGATTATTACTAATGCATCCACTATTTATGGAGCTACTTCCTTAAGTACTCTGGGATGCAGCCTATCTGGCCCTGGGGATTTATCGGCCTTTAATCCATTCAATTTACCCAACACCACTTCCCGGCTAACCTGGATTTCACTCAATTCCTCCAACTCCTTTGACCCGCGGTCCCCTGCTATTTCCGGCTATGTCTTCCTTAGTGAAGACGGAACCAAAGTAGTTATTCAATTGGTCCGCCATATCCTTGTTCCCCATGATCAACTCACCTGTTTCTGACTGCAAGGGACCTACATTTGTTTTAACTAATCTCTTTCTTTTCACATATCTATAAAAACTTTTGCAGTCAGTTTTTATGTTCCCTGCCAGTTTTCTTTCATAATCTACTTTCCCTTTCCTAATTAAGCCCTTTGTCCTCCTCTGCTGGTCTTTGAATTTCTCCCAGTCCTCCGGTATGCTGCTTTTTCTGGCTAATTTGTACACATCATCCTTCGCTTTGATACTATCCCTGATTTCCCTTGTTATCCATGGATGTACTACCTTCCCTGATTTATTCTTTTGCCAAACTGGTATGAACAATTTTTGTAGTTCATCCATGCAGCCTTTAAATGTCTTCCATTGCATATCCACCGTCAACCCTTTTAGAATTAATTGCCAGTCAATCTTGGCCAATTCACGTCTCATACCCTCAAAGTTACCTTTCTTTAAGTTCAGAACCATTGTTTCTGAATTAACAATGTCACTCTCCATCCTAATGAAGAACTCAACCATATTATGGTCACTCTTGCCCAAGGGGGCACGTACAACAAGATTGCTAACTAACCCTTCCTCATTACTCAATACCCAGTCTAAAATAGCCTGCTCTCTCGTTGGTTCCTCTACATGTTGATTTAGATAACTATCCCGCATACATTCTAAGAAATCTTCTTCCTCAGCACCCCTGCTAATTTGATTCACCCAATCTATATGTAGATTGAAATCACCCATTATAACTGTTTTGCCTTTGTCGCACGCATTTCTAATTTCCTGTTTGATACCATCTCCAACTTCGTTACTACTGAATCAGCAAGTTAGACAAAAAATGCTGGAGTAACTCAGCGGGCCAAGCAGCATGATCAAAGTGCTCACATGGCTCACTGTTAGAAGCGTTCTGAGTTTAAATGTTCCGTGTATTCCTTCTTAAAGTATAAATTTTTGTGTGGCCAGGGGTGCGATTGAGAACAGCTGGGAAAGGGCGGAGGGGGCATCACGAATAACAGCGTTTCCCTGGCCATATTATGGCCCATTCCCCAACCGTAACATTAATCAAGCTCTGTCTAACTCCGCCTTCACACCATCCCCCTGTGACATGGGTTAGTCATCGCTGAGCGGGCTGTGGGCCGAATGGCCTGCCAACGGGAGTCAGAGACTTGACACTGAGATCCATTGTGCAGGAAGGAACTGCGGATGCTGGTTTTTACCGAAGATAGACACAAAAGCCACCTGTTCATTTTCTCCAGAGATGTTGCCTGACCCATTGAGTTACTCCAACATTTTGTGTCTGTGTTCACTATGAACATTGAATTATTTAATTTTAGGTAACTTACACTCTCTCTCTCTCTCCCCTCCTCCCCCGCCCCCCCCCCACCCCCCCCCCCCCCCCCCCCCCCCCCCCCCATGCAGTAAATGTTGGTTAACCAGTCCAAGGTTTGCAACGCTGGTTCCCTCTTGGGATCACACTATCCCTAGCCAACAATTGGCCTATCAGGGAACCAAATATAGACATAAAGTGCTGGAGTGACTCAGTGGGTCAGGCAGCATCTCTGGAGGAAAGGGTTAGGCGACATTTCGGGTCGGGACCCCTCTTCAAAATACCCTGCTGAGGTCATCTGTTGTTGGCCCTGATTTGTCCCGGTCTTTTCTTGCTTCCAGTTCCCCCCTACAATCATCCCGAAGAAGGGTCCCGACCAAAAATGGAATATATTCCTTTTCTCCAGAGATGCTGCTTGGCCCGCTGAGTTACTCCAGCATTTTGTGTCTAACTTGCTGATTCAGACAGTTTTTGATTTACTCTGAAACACACGTTGGAAATTTAAACTTGGGCGCAACTAACATCGTCTTACTACCGTGGGAACTCTTTAACTCAGCGGGCAGGCAGCAGTTAATTGTTGCTCCCTTCAGTTTCCCAGGGGGTCGGGACGGGACTGGAGTTGGGAGGGAAAGGTGGGGGAGTCGAGGGAGAGACAGATGGGGGTGTCTTCATTTACTGGCGGCGGGTGTCTGTCACTGAAACAGGCAGGTGAGATTTCATATCCCCCTTGTGTGTGCCTCTCTCTCTCCCTCCCTCCCTCTCACACAGGCTGAGAGGCTCTGCCTCTGTGAGTGTACGTCTCTTTCTACCCCTCTCCCACATACACAGTAAAACTCTGCTTTGTGTGTGTATATACCAATTCAACCAAGGGAGGATATTTATAGTGTGTGAAAAAAAAAAGTGACATCATTTGTGCCACGTGATGATTTAATTACACTTGACAGTTTACAATGTCATTCAAGATTTAATGGGAAAGCTCGGGAGACGGACAAGTCACTCGCACAAATAACAGAAATGCCGAGTACTGTGGGAACTCTTTGTCTACCCCCCCCCGTTATATCGTGTGATATCGTGCTAGACCACGACCACTTCACTCTGGCTACATCTTGCGTCAAGTCGCCCCGTGAAAAAGGACTATTACTCCAGCACTTTGTGTTCTCTACAAAGTAAAGTACAGGCTGGGAATCTCACTTCCACACTCCAATGTAACTGCAATCAAATTACTATAGATTTAACAGCCTTGCTTAGTCCTAAGAATAATCGTCTATGATCAATTGGTATTATTTCTTCGCCATGAATAATGCTGTTTAAAGAAACAAATAAGATAGAATTTGATATATCGATATAAAAAAAGCGTTCTGAGAAGATCTGAACAACTGTTGATCCCAAAATTGCAAATATAATTGTTGCTACAGTAACTAAGCATGGAATTATTTATTCAACATTTTAATGTTTTTTTTTCTTTTCATCTATTTCTTCAGTCGATGCAGTTTTCAAGATATATGAAGGGGTTCCCTCTTGAATTGTTTCTTTTATTCGATACAATGAGTGCTGGCTTTTCCGATATTTGCTCAAGTAGATGGTTCACAGCAAAGCTTATATTCTGATTGCAATGGACTTCACAGTGAAACCTGAGACTGCCTTTGCTCATTTTACTGTAGGGGTTAGCCAGCTGCTGAAATTAGGTGAGTGAATCAGCACACAAGTGGAACTAAATCAAATGGCGTGTCAATGTTTTTTTGTGTGTGGTTAAAAGTATTTAATTTCATTAGAAATATCATTTTACAATACATTTCCAAAGATCTATACTTAATGATTTTGTTGTTCTTTCCAATCCGACAACTATTAGTTTTTTTTGAAAGTCTGGGATGTAACCTCAATAGTCAATAAGAAACCAAGTAAAATAATCCTGTTTTGAGCATCTATGCGGGCATTTTTTGTGGTGACAATGGCGCTGTTGAATCACAGCACTGGGGTGAAGGTTCGATCCTGCCTTCTGTTGCTGCCTGTACTGCAATTCCTGTCTGCAACTGCTCAAGTTTCCCACATGGCTGCAGTTCCCTCCCCCACATGGTACATTACAGTGACACTGTAAATGTCACCGTTAGTGTAGAATTAATGGCAGCAAAGAATAAAGGTGGCAGGATGAAATGAGGAGGGGGAAATGGGACTGAAGGGGTTGCTGTGCTAGGAGCTGACATGGATCCAATGGGCCAAATGGCCATCTCCTGTGTTGTTGTTTTAAGTACAAGGGAAGACGCATGGTAGAAAGTAGCAATTGTATTAAAGGTTGTTTTCAAAGTAAATTGAATGAGGCAGTGTTTTCATTGAAGTTACAATTGAGCATCTATGGAGCGAAGGAGGCAGATTTGTTTTCATTGAGGTCTATTCTGGTATCAGTGCTGTCTACTCTGTCAATAGTTTAGATAAAAGTATAAATGTACAGATTTTCTTAAGAGAGCTGCTAACAGACATTGAGAAATTTAGAAAAAAGGACATTTATGTCTGTGAGCTACACAGAGAGCAGTGAGACTGATAAATGCCCTGTCAAAGACTGAAGCAGAGAGTGCCAACATGTGAGAACAGTTACATTGAAACATGGAACATATCCAGGATTTGAGGACGAGAGGTTAGTTGCCGCTCATAAAGAGAACAAACACCAGTATAGACATTGTTTTTTTGCTAAATCTATAAATCCTGTGTGATTGTATGACAGTGAAATCAGATGTTAGCTTTCGCTAGGTACTCCTGTTGTCTCTGATATCTCAAATACATGCTTATTGACATCTGGAATCAAATATTTGCTTTTAATTCACATTTAATTCTTGTCATTGCTGAGTTTGTTAATTGACAAGTGACATTACTTGTATTTTATTCTCCACCATAAGTGAACTTGCTGTGTGCAGGGTCTGGAGAAAAATTACAGTAGAATCCGAGGAACTTATTGAACCAGTAGCTATTGCTTCTTACTTTTGATGCCTTGTTTTTGCTTTTTGAACCTCCTGTCATTATGGATGCAAGAAGGATGAATGTCATTAACACCTTAACTTGAATAGAAATTTGAGAAGAGTAGAGATTTTGTAAGAGTAGAGATTTTAAAAAAAGCACTTTATTTCAATGATCTTCTGTGATTTGTTTTCCTGACTGGCATTTATGAGGCAAATCAAACCTTTGCATTCATTGTTCCCTGATCTAATTTTACACTGTCGATTTGGTTTCAATTTACTGCTGTATGTTTCTACAGAAGCTCGGAGACTTGATTACCTCAAGTAAATGATCAGGGTATAATTTGGAAAATAAAAAGTGCTACATGTCTACATACATAAACTTTCCATTATTGTTTCTTATTAAAAGACTCATTCAGAAGATTTGAAATATCCCCATTGTAGGACAACTGTGTAGTATATAATACATTTCATGGCATAAATTCACAGCATGATGCCCATACCCATCTCAGTTTTAAATTGTAATGCTGCTGCTATTTTCTTTGTACATCCCCTGTGTTTACCATGCAACAAGATACATTTCTCATTATTGAAATATGGTGATGAATATATGTTGCATGAGGTACAATAATGTCATGTTATGTTGTATTTTCCAACAATAAGTTTAACCCAAGTTTTAGATATTTAAAATTGAAAACAATTTCTTAAGTGTTTTAATGCAATGCTTAAACTACATACTTTACATTTTTTTAAAAATCAACTTCACAAGCGCCCTTCAGGAGAAGAAATCTGCTACCCTTATCTGACCTGTGTGATTCCTAAAGTACAATGGATGATGTGGTTGACTTTAAAAGTCATTTGAAATGCCTGACAAGCCATACTGTTCAGGAACAATTGTGAAAGGGCAATAAATGGTGACCTTGTCTGAGATGGGGGGCAGTGTTAGCTGTGAGGAGGATGCTAGGAGACTGCAGTGTGACTTGGATAGGCTGGGTGAGTGGGCAAATGTTTGGCAGATGCAGTATAATGTGGATAAATGTGAGGTTATCCATTTTGGTGGCAAAAACGGGAAAGCAGACTATTATCTAAATGGTGGCCGATTGGGAAAGGGGGAGATGCAGCGAGACCTGGGTGTCATGGTACACCAGTCATTGAAGGTAGGCATGCAGGTGCAGCAGGCAGTAAAGAAAGCGAATGGTATGTTAGCTTTCATTGCAAAAGGATTTGAGTATAGGAGCAGGGAGGTTCTACTGCAGTTGTACAGGGTCTTGGTGAGACCACACCTGGAGTATTGCGTACAGTTTTGGTCTCCAAATCTGAGGAAGGACATTATTGCCATAGAGGGAGTGCAGAGACGGTTCACCAGACTGATTCCTGGGATGTCAGGACTGTCTTATGAAGAAAGACTGGATAGACTTGGTTTATACTCTCTAGAATTTAGGAGATTGAGAGGGGATCTTATAGAAACTTACAAAATTCTTAAGGGGTTGGACAGGCTAGATGCAGGAAGATTGTTCCCGATGTTAGGGAAGTCCAGGACAAGGGGTCACAGCTTAAGGATAAGGGGGAAATCCTTTAAAACCGAGATGAGAAGAACTTTTTTTCACACAGAGAGTGGTGAATCTCTGGAACTCTCTGCCACAGAGGGTAGTTGAGGCCAGTTCATTGGCTATATTTAAGAGGGAGTTAGATGTGGCCCTTGTGGCTAAGGGGATCAGGGGGGGTATGGAGAGAAGGCAGGTACGGGATACTGAGTTGGATGATCAGCCATGATCATATTTGAATGGCGGTGCAGGCTCGAAGGGCAGAATGGCCTACTCCTGCACCTAATTTCTATGTTTCTATGTCCGCTTCTGGAAAACAAATATATAAACTGTGGGTCATGAATTCAAGGTTTTGAGTAAGAGATACAGCGGAAGTAAGGACAGAGTTAACAAAAAAAGTGATGATGACCTATGCTTGCCGCCTGTGTGGGTTGTCAAATGGGATTTAATTAGAGATTTAAAAAGAGATTATAGAAATAAACGCAAGGTTATTTGGACCGAGACGGGGAACGGGACAGATTGGATTGCTCTCCAGCAGAGACTTGATTGAGGCATGTTTCATAGTATAGTGCTCCACCCAGTGTTTGCATATTTAACAAAGTGACAGTAGAATTGTGTTCATTTATTTTCCAACAGTAAGGCTTGCCTGAGTATTTGTATAGGAGAACACAAATATTTGTGGTACATTGGACGAACAGTCAAAATAATTGAACTTAGTGTTCCTGTTCATTAACTTGAAGCATGTTTGTATTTAGTCATGCTCTACATTGAATTAAATGTTTCAAAGAACTGAAATACTTAATGCAAGAACTGATTTATAAATAGACTAGGTAGACTAGCTTGTCTTTCAAATATCCATGAATCATTTCACCAACATAACTTCTGCACGATTAAACGATTATAAATAGTTGTTCAAATACAAGGGGAGTAAATATCCATATTTTCACATGTAAGCTAGAGGCATAGATAGGGTATAGAGTCAGGGTGGAAATGTTAAAGGCTCGAGACGGTAGCTTTAAGGTGGGTTCCTGGAACGCACTGCTGGGGATGGGGGTGAAGCCAGATACGATAGTGGTGTTTAGAGGCTTTTGGATAGAGACATGGTTATGCAGAGAAAGGAGGGTTCTGGACCCTGTGCTGGCAAAAGAGACCAGTTTAACTTGGCATCATGTTAGGCAAGAACATGGGCCAAAGTGCTGTGTAAGAAAATTTAAAGGAAGGCAGTAGTTTATAACATGATAGAAATTTCAGAAGTGTATTTGCTATGTTGCAACAGGAAAGGTCCTTTACACCAAAATGGAGTTATGATGAGTTTGATTTTAACTTTGCAAACCCTGATGGTATTCTGCAATGTGCCTGGAGGAGGTGGGTTTTAAATAGATTTTCATTGTGCTCTCCATACAGCAGTTATATTTTATATTTTCATGTGGCATTGTGATTGGGTTTCTTGGTGAAACATTTAGCTTGTGTGTTTGTCAACATATAAATAGCTTATTACTGAATATGAAGTTAGTTATTCGAGCGGTGCTGGCTCGAAGGGCCGAATGGCCTACTCCCGCACCTATTGTCTATTATTGTCCTGTAGCACAAGTGTGTAGAAGTAGTTTAGATACTTTGTCATTGGGTTTGGTTTTCATGGTTAAGTGCTTATTCTGGTGTTATAGCACAAGTACTTTGTATTTTAAAAGTAATAATTATAAATACTAAGTGGCCTTAATTTGAACACTCTTATACAAGATATCTCTTAACAAATGTAAACTACATCAGGGTGTGCAGGTGGATTTGTTTGAAACATTATCCTCTGGGCCTGCAATCAGGCTTTCTCTCTCCTATAATGATGAGAGTGTGGTATATAATTGCCGATTATAATAGATTTAAGGTTTACCAAGTTATGTAGGAGTCGGACTGCAGGTGGCAATCGGATTACACTGTTCTGCATATAGATAATCAAGTTACAGTGCCCTCGATAATGTTTTGGATAAAGACCCATCACTTATTTATTTGTCTCTGTACTCCACAATTTGAGATTTGTAATAGAAAAAAAATCACATGTGGTTAAAGTGCACATTGTCAGATTTTATTAAAGGCCATTTTTATACAAAGTCTGTAGCGGCACCTAGTGGTGGGATGGGGAGGTCAGAACCCTCATCATTGGTCGGTTCCGTCACGCGACCGCGGGGGATCGTTCGCGGGCTTTTCTGGGGTGTGTTAGTCAGTCAGTGTTCTTCCTAGTAACCGGAGCTATTATTGTTAGTTCAGTCAGACACACGGACTTCACGAATTTTGTTTCATTTTTATTAAAAATAAAAATCACTTTGCTCAACCTGTCTGGCCTCGCTACGTTGGTGACCTCGTCGATCCGAACGTTTTTCAGATTTCCTCTCGACATGCACGCTGCCGAGAATCTCGACGCCCTGCCCGCTCAGCAGAAGGCAGTTGCACTGAAACTGCCCGTTTTCCGGGCGGTACAGCCTCATGTGTGGTCCGAGCTCCGCCAGATCGTTGCGGATGCTACCCGCTATTTCTACATGATGGGTGGGCTCAGCCGGGAGACTGCTACGCAGATGCTGCCTTTCCTGCAAAATCCGCCCACTTTTGGCAAGTACGAGGGACTCAAGGAGGTGCTGCTGTGCACCTTCGGGCTCAGTTGCCGCGATCGCATGGCTCGGCTGCTGCATATGGATGGTCTGGGTGATCGTAAGCCGTCAGGTTTGATGAGCGAGATGCTAGCTATCGTGGACGGCCACCAGCCTTGCCTTTCCTGGAGCAGATACCCCGATGACATCCGCCTGCTGCTCGCTGGGTCTGATTTCACTGATCCCCTGCAACTCACTCAGCGGGCGGACGAGCTGTGGCTAGCCAAGCAGCAGGACGGCGGTTCCATCAGCTGGGTGTCCGCACCTTTGCCGCAGCAGACTCGCCGGGCCGTTCCTCCCACGGATGACATCGCTGGGCCGTGGTCGACCACCGTGGTTCGCAGTAAGCACCAGTGGTGATATTATCACTAACGCTGGGGTGCAGCGGCCCGCCAGTCCCTCGCCCCCCTGCTCGTATCTGGGAAATGCCTCGGCCGATCGCCAGTAGAGGCTATCGTGGAATGCCAGAAACATCGCCTTCACATCAGGGATCGCTATTCCAGACTTTGTTTCCTCGTGAACACTGGGGCTGAGCTCAACGTCCTACCTCAGACCAGCCTCGATATCCGTGCGGGTAACCGTCGCCCCGCCCTGACCACCGTAAATGGTAGCCCCAGCCGCTCCTAAGGGACTCGGACTTTTTCCCTCGTCCTAGACTCTCGCCGTTATTCGTGGCCCTTCACAATCACGGACATCGCCCAGCCGTTGCTCGATGACAATTTTTTGTGGGCCTTTCCCCTCATGATGGACGTTCCAGCGGCTCTGGGATCACGGCCTGGTCGTTAACGCCGCCAAGTGCCAGTTCAATCTCAGCTCCATTTCCTTCCTTGGGCACCTTGTTACAACTCAGGATGCCACAGAGGCGATTCGGAAGTTCCCTCGGCCACTCACCGTCAAGGGGCTGCAGGAGTTCGGATCATGCGGCCCTTGTTCCAGTGCCTGGCCGGTAAGCCGCGGGATCTCATGTGGGACGCCGAGACTGAGGCCGCTTTTGATGGTGCCAAGGAGGCACTGGCCAATGCTACGCTGCTGGTGCACCCACTGAGGCTTCAGATATTGCTGTCGGAGGGGTCCTGGACCAGTTTATCGACGGTCGCTGGGAACCGCTTGCCTTTTTCAGCCGGCTACTCCGCCCTCCTGAGCAGAACTAAAGTGCATTCGACCGTGAGCTTCTGGCTCTTTATTTGGCAGTCTGGCATTTCCGGTATTTCCTGGAGGGCCGGGCGTTTACTGACCACAAGCCTCTCACGTTTGCCTTCGTGAATGTGTCCGACCCCTGGTCTGCTCGTCAGCAGCGGCACATGGAGCATAAATTTCTGAATTTACCACTGATGTTCGGCACATGGAGAGCAAACGGAATCAGGTGGCAGATGCTTTGTCTTGCCCTGGGGTCCACTGGCCGAGTCCCCGGGTTTGGACTATTCTGGGCTGGCTGCTGCACAACACGAGGGAGATGAGATGCAAGGCTATCGGAATGCCGTGTCGGAATTGGTGTTGGCCGCTGATCTGTTCGGTCCTGCAGGTGTGACGGTCCTGTGCGATGTCACCACTGGGCAGCCGCGAACCTATTGTCCCTGCGGGTTGGCAGAAGCATGTGTTTGTCTCTATCCATGGGCTGGCTCATCTTTCCATCCAGGCAACTTCTGCGTTGGTGGCGGCCAAGTTCGGATGGCATGGCCTTCGCAAGCAGGTTGCAGCCTGTACTCGAGCCTGCATTCCCTGCCAGACGTCCAAGGTCCAGCGGCATGTACGTGCGCCGTCCCAGGATTTTGTGGTCCCTCCTCACTGGTTTGCTCACATCCATGTTGACCTGGTGGGTCCTCTGCCGCCGTCTCGTGGTGCCACTCACCTGCTCACGATTGTGGACTGTTCCATGAGGTGGCCTGAAGCTGTTCCGCTATCCTACATCTCCGCAGCGACTTGTGCCTGTACCCTCGCGGCCCACTGGATGGCGCATTTTGGTGTGCCTGCTGACATCTCCACCGATCGTGGTGCCCAGTTCACCTCTGCCATGGCTCAGCTGTACAGTGCGCAGCTGCATCATACCACCGCATACCACCCTCAGGCCAACGGGCTGGTCGAGTGGTTCCACCGGCATTTGAAGTCGGAGTTGAAGTCACGGCTCACGGGCCCGGATTGGGTGGACCAGTTGCCTTGGGTATTGCTGGGGATCCGCACGGCTTCTTTGGCGGATTTGGACACCTCTTCCGCGGAGCTGGTGTACGGTGCCCCGCTGAAGGTGCCTGGGGATTTCCTTCCTGCGACTCGAGGGTTTCTGGATTCCGCCTCGTCTCTGCTGGCGCATCTGCTGGAGAAAGTGGGTGGCCTGGCTCCCATCCCCACCTCTTGCCATGGGGTTGTTCCTACGTATGTTACGCCAGTGCTTAAGGACTGCAATTTTGTATTTGTTCACAGGGACTCACATCGAACTCCGCTCCAGTGCCTTTATGAGGGGCCTTCCCGGGTGTTACGGCCTGGTGTTGTGACTTTTGTGTTGGATGTCGGGGGTCATGAGGAGATAGTTTCTGTGACCCACCCATCAGGATGTCGTCAGCCCGGTGGTGGTGGCCCAACCCCGGCTTAGGGGTCATCCGCTGGCCGTGCCATTTTTGCTGGTTGCACCTGTTGTGCCTGTTCCACCTGTTGTGACTGTTTCGCCTGTGGCACCGGTTGAGCCAGTCCCTCCTGTCTCCACTCAGCCTGGCCGCCTCATTCGGACACCCGCTCGTTTCCTTTCCTCGGGTTCCGTAGCGGCACCTAGTGGTGGGGTGGGGATGTCAGAACCCTCATCATTGGTCGGTTCCATCACGTGACCGCGGGGGATCGTTCGTGGGCCTTTCTAAGGTTTGTTAGTCAGTCAGCGCTCCTCCTAGTAACCGGATCCATTATCGTTAGTTCAGTCAGACACGTGCACTTCACGAGTTTTGTTTAGTTTTTATTAAAAATAAAAATCACTTTGCTCAATCTGTCTGGGCCTCGCGACAATACCTCCATTTCAGGGCACCATAATGTTTGGGACACATGACTTCACAGGTGTTTGTAATTGCTCAGGTGTGTTTAATTGCCTCCTTAATGCAGGTACAAGACAGCTCTCAGCACCACTTCTTTCATCCAGCCTTTCCATCACCTTTGGAAACTTTTATTGCTGTTTATCAACATGAGGACCAAAGTTGTGTCAATGAAAGTCAAAGAAGCTATTATGAGACTGAAAAAAAAAAAGAATAAAACTGTTAGCGAGACATCAGCCAAACCTTAGGCTTACCAAAATCAACTGTTTGGAACATCATGAAGAAGAGAGCACTGGTTAGTTTACTAATCGCAAAGGGACTGGCAGGCCAAGGAAGACCTCCACAGCTGATGACAGAAGAATTCTCTCTATTATAAAGAAAAATCCCAAAACATCTGCCCGACAGATCAGAAATACTCTTCAGGAGTCAGATGTGGATTTGTCAATGACCACTGTCCGCAGAAGACTTCATGAACAGAAATACAGAGGCTACACTGCACGATGCAAACCACTGGTTAGCTGCAAAAATAGGATGGCCAGGTTACAGTTTGCCAATAAGTACTTAAAAGAGCAAACACAGTTCTGGAAAAAGGTCTTGTGCATAAATGAGACAAAGATTAACATATCAGAGTGATGGCAAGAGTAAAGTATGGAGGAGATAAGGAACTGCCCAAGATCCAAAGCAAACTACCTCATTTGTGAAACATGGTGGTGGGGGTGTTATGGCCTGGGCATGTATGGCTGCTGAAGGTACTGGCTCACTATCGTCATTGATGATACAACTGCTGATGGTAGTAGCATAATGAATTCTGAAGGGTATAAACACATCCTATCTGCTCCAGTTCAAACAAATGCCTCAAAACTCATTGGCCGGCAGTTCATTCTACAGCAAGACAATGATCTCAAACATACTGCTACAGCAACAAAGGAGTTTTTCAAAGCTAGGAAATTGTAAATTTTTGAGTGGCCAAGTCAATCACCCGATCTGAATCCAATTGAGCATGCCTTTTATATGCTGAATAGAAAACTGAAGGGGACTAGTCCCCAAAACAAACATAAGCTAAAGATGGCTGCAATACAGGCCTGGCAGAACATCTGCCAGAGAAGACACCCAGCAACTGTTGATGTCCATGAATCGCAGACTTCCAGCAGTCATTGCATGCAAAGGATATGCAACAAAATACTAAACATGACTACTTTCATTTACATGGCATTGCTGTGTCCCAAACATTATGGTGCCCTGAAATGGGGGGGGGGGGGGGGGGGGGGGGGGGGGGGGGGGGGGACGGGGACTTGTATAAACACTGCTGTAATTTCTACATGGTGAAACTAAAATGTATAAAAATTACCTTTATTAAAATCTGACAATGTGCACTTTAACCACATGTGATTTTTTTTCTATTACAAATCTCGGAGTAGAGGCAAATAAATAAATGATGGGTCTTTGTCCCAAACATTATGGAGGGCACTGTAGCTTGCAACTTGTACATTGTGGCCTAAATGAAGGAAGCATAGCATCAACTCTACTCAATATTTATCGGCCAGTTTTCTGAAAACCTTCTTGACCACCCTATTTACTTGTCCCACTACTGTCAATGAACTACGTACCTGCATTCCTAGATCCCTCTGCTCTACAAGACAGATAGGGCCGTCATTCATTGTGAAAGTCCTGCACTGGTTTGAGCGCCCAAAATGCAACACCTTATACTTATCTGTATAAAACTCCAATAATCATTCTTTGGCCCATTTGCCCAACAGATTAAGATTCTGCTGTCGTTTTTGGTAACCATGTTCACTATCTATACTACACCACCCACTTTAGTGTCATCCGAAAACTTACTAATCATGCCTCCAATATTACCATCTAACTTGTATAAATATTTGGCTTTTATTTTTTGTGATTGAACACCGTTAATCTGATCAGAAAAAGTTGGACTAAGGACTTTGGGGTCTTTTTTTTGCACCTGCAAATTAAGCATTATTGAAATGTTGTTTATATTATCTGTGTATTGTGTTTACATGTCTGTAGTGCTGCTACAAGTAAGAATTGTATTGCTCAGTTGTCAGTACATATGACAAGTATAGATTTCTGACTCTTGAGGAGGAGTCGGAAGGAACAGAAATATTGAGATATACAAAAGCACTTCAGCCCATAACTATTATGTGACATACCTACTCACTTCAAATAACAAAAACAAGATTTACTGAACATTAGTTAACACTGATTTTATTTTGTTATGCAAAATGTTTGACAATGAAACAGTATCCAGTAAAAATGCATTCAATCAAAAATCCACAGAATACAATCAGCACATCCTTTAAAGATATAAAATCAAACACAGATATTGTATGTGCATAATAGCTATTATTTTAATGGATAATGCATGTTTTGA